>NC_134559.1:12940003-13248902 GCF_025594145.1 Primulina tabacum
GTGGAATATTTTTACTCGTCGGGTCATATTTCAAATTGGTACGCAAATTTTATCGAGTCAGAGAACTTTTTGAAGGCTCGGGCAATATTTTCAAAAACATACCTAAACAAAATATTTTTTAGGAGTGTTATTGGGTTTTACGGGTTTATTTTATTGCTTAATAGGTCTAAAATCCTTTTAATCCCTTTAAATTTTTATTTATGGCCCATTAGTGCATAATTATACAACTTAACCCTAAATTTTAAAAACCCTAAACCTACCTCAAGGGTTAGGCCGCCCCTCTCATAACCTCCAGCAACAGTATTTTGAAATTTCAGGAGCTTCTCTCCCAAATTTTATCTAGCTTTTTCAAAATATTTCTTCCCCATCTCTCTGGTGTGCGGTCTACGCAATTATCTCAAAGGTTTCGAGCGTAAATACGCAAAGGCACGCCCTATACCTCATTTTTCTCATCATTCACATCAATATATGTTTATTTGTGTGTTTATGCATGAGAAATATCACATCTATTATGTTGCATTGGTTTTACACGAATTTGAGACGAGACATGCATGTTTATTTTTATGAAGCTCACGTTTTTGGGGTGATTGAAGGGGGCTGAGAGGGCTGGGATGTTCAAGGGTCGAAATACAGTAGGTTTAGAGGGGGACTAAATGTCGAGTTCAGGTCTGGTGTGTAAGGCTTAGGTGGTGATCTCATCTTATGTTCCTCGGGTTGTAACGGCCGATCGGGTGAAGGGAAAAAAGGGGTACGGCTGCTTAGGTTGAATCAGGCAATGGTGCAGACGTTGGTGGGTCCAAATCGTGGTCTAGGGAGGCCCAAGCATGGCTGGTCATGACCCGAGGACAGATCGGGAGAGCTTGATCGAAGGGGTGCTCGCGTAAGGCTTGTGTGTAAGAAACCATGCACGTCCGCGTGCATGGTGCTGTGGGCGTGGGTTTGGCCGGTCCAGGAGTGTGTCCACAGCTTGATCTTGGTCCCAGGTAACAATGGTTCAAGGCTGGTTCCCGTTGGTTTGGTCTAAGGTCGATTATTTGAGGGTTAGGTGCACTAGTGTTTGTTGGTGGCTAAGGGAAGAATATTCCAGCAGCTATATGGCCTTTTCCGAGGGGCTTAGGTGGTGGGGTTTAAGGGCTGGTTATGTAGGTTCAGGTCATGGTTTAAGTTGGGAAAATTTTGGCTGAGTTTCGGGTTGATTCATGTTAAAACCGGGACCCCGGTCCAAGTTTTAAACGAATCGTATAAGTTATGAAACGGGATCGAGTTTACATCTAAGGAACAATTATAAATGTGTTTTGAGGTGTTTTAAAGTGTTTGTTTGTCTTCGGGTCAAATTTTTTAGGTCCGAGGGTGATTTGGTGTACTAGGGTTTTCAGGGGCAAATGATCATTTCCCACCCTGGTCGAGTTAGCAGTCCTGGCAGCGCCCTGATCAAAAATTGACACATTTTTAATTTATATGTTATCATGAACATGAATTTTTATGTAAATATGAAAAATACGTTGTATGCTTGATTTTTAAGGATATTTATGTATAGCATGATTTTTATAAGTAGTGAATATGATGACATGTTTTGAAGGATGGGAATTGGTTGTGACTAATACGAATATTATACGATGAAATGTAAGGACCAAGGCTCAGTGGATGGATAATATTCTCAGTGGATGGATAATATTGTCGCTGATGTCCCTGCCGCCGGGTACCACGGTTATACATAGATGGATCCATCAAATAGAGCTGATACGAAAGTCGCAACTAATGAAATAAATTCCAATCAAAAAAATGAACACGTATATGATGATATGTTGAGACATGTTTTGACACATTTATGCTTTGGCACGTTATGTTTAAGTTCATACTTTTAAGATCATGAAAGATATTTTAATTACAGTACGTTTCACTATTGAATGTTATGTATATGTACTTGTATAACTGTTCAGGTGTGTTGAGTATTTAGACTCACTAGGTGCATTTGATTTTCGGTTGAGGAGACTTGAAGCGTTGAAGACTGTGTAGGTAGAGATGGGGGGGCACGTGAAAACCCGATGACCTTGCATTTCTTCCGCACTATATTTTTATGAGTCATGGATGCAAATTTTTTGTTTTCTACCTTTTCACCTTTTTCTACGTTGATGTTTTAGCAGGATTTTAAAGGTTACGCTTGAATTCTTTTAAACAACAGTCTAGGGTTTTGAGGATGTTAAATTGTTTTGAACAGCGGTATTTTTACCCGGTAATCATTTACATTTTTATAATGCACGATTGACAGTTGTTATTGGATGCATGTATTTAAATATATTTTCAAAAATGATTTCAAAAACAAAATTTGTCTAGTAGTATTTTAGTAGCACAAGACGTCTAATGCAGAAATTCCAGAAAGTTGCAGTCGTGCTTAGGGGGAACTAAACGGCTGGAATTGGGCTAGTTAGGGGCTGGTATGGTGTGTATGTTTGGTGGTTTAAGTTTGGGAAAATTTAGTTGCGTTTAGGGTTGATTCAGGTTAAAACCGAGACCCGGTCCAATTTTTAAAACAAATCATATAAGTTACGGAACGGGGTCGAGGTTACCTTTAGGAAATGGTTATAATTATGTTTTTAGGTGTTTTAAGGAGTTTGGTTGACTTGGGGTCGTATTAGAAGTCCAGGTGTAAATTGGTCAATTAGGGTTTCTAGGGGGACCATTTTGCACCCGAGTGGAGTTTTTAGTCATGACAGCGCCTAAACATTATTTGACATATTTTAAATGTTTATTTTATCATGTATATAATTTTTTATGTAATTATGAAATTTACGTTGCATGCTTGATTTTTAAGGAAAATTACGTATATGCATGATTTTGATAAATGATGAATATGATGAGATGTTTTGAAGGGTGGGAGTTGGTTGTGACTAATACGAATATGTATACAATGATATGTAAGGTCAAAGCTCAGTGGATGGGTAATGCTGTCGCTGATGTCCCCGCCGCCAGGTACTACGATTATACGTAGATGGATCCATCGAATAGAGCTGATACGAAAGTCGCAACTAATGAACTGAATTCAATTAAAAAAAATGAACACGTATATGATGATATGTTGAGACATGTTTTGACATGTTATGTCTTATTACGTTTACGTTTACATTTTTAAGATCATGAAATGTATGTTGATTACAGTACTTTTCATTGTTGCATGTTATGTATATATACTCGTTATAACGTTACAGGTGTATTGAGTCTTTAGACTCACTAGGTTTGAATGATGCAGGTGAACATATTGATCAGGAGATTGGATGTGCCAAAAAATGAGTAGGCAGAGTTGGTTGTGCGCATGCAAACCTGAGGATCGTATTTTCCGCACATTATGTTTTGAGTTAGGAGTGGATGGATATTTTCGTACTCATTCTTTTTATTATGTTGATGGTTATCAGGAACTTCAGATGTTTCATATTTGTTTTATTTTAGAATGTATGTCGATGGTTGAAGAATTGTCTATTCTTAAACTGCAGTATTTTCATCGTTAGTTGATTATTTTTATTTTAAAAATGTGAAATTTCCAGATAATATTGAATGCATGCATAAAGATAAAATTTTCGAAAATGAGCTTACAAAAAAAATAATTTCTAGTAGTATTTTATGTAGTAGATGTTTCAAAACAGGTCCATATGCATCAGTTGTAAGCATCGGGTAGAAGATTTACATCTTTTATTTTTGAAAGATAATTTCACTTGCTTCCCGAAAATAGAACAAATTTTATCTTTGAAAACTCACATTTTGGCAGACTAGTTATCATTTCGTGTTTTCTCAGTTGTGCAATGACTTTGAAATTTAGATGGTTCAATATTTTATGACAACCATT
This sequence comes from Primulina tabacum, assembly GCF_025594145.1. Classification (NCBI taxonomy): domain Eukaryota; kingdom Viridiplantae; phylum Streptophyta; class Magnoliopsida; order Lamiales; family Gesneriaceae; genus Primulina; species Primulina tabacum. The sequence goes on from NC_134559.1 coordinate 12,943,842, forward strand.
TTTGAGATTGATTTGAAGCAACAAAACAAACATGTTCATCGGGTTAATTGCTCCAGTTTACTTTGTATGTGTTTCCACATAGATATCTTGTTATAATTATATCAATAGTTGTATTTTTTTATTGTACATGTATGTTTACTAAATCCAACTGAATAATTATGGTCTCAGAATTGACTGATGCTGATTAAATTATATTTCAAATTATCAACAATTAAGACATCGTTCAATAATAATATTATCATGGATAATCTTACTCTTACTCACGGTTTTACCTTGATAGGAGTCCCCAAAACTGATTTTCAGACCAGAATATTTGATCATTTGAGATATCAGTTCAGCGTCTCCAGTCATGTGTCCTGAACATCCACTGTCCAAGTACCAGATTGAATATTTGGTCAGTTTACCTTTAAGCTGCAATCACAAATAATAAATAAATTTGGTACCCGAATCTATTTGGGTCATGAACTGGTTAGTTCTTTGAAAACCCAGTCTTGGATCAGTCGAGATGATCTACCAGTTGTTGTGTTCATGATAACTTTCCCTAATTTGTGTGTGACATGTGTGTGGTCTGAAGATGATACAACATATGTTTGTGCTTTTTTAACCTTTTTCATCTGGTACAATTTTTTAACAGGCTTGCTATCGTAATAGTTATTATAATAGCCTTTTGTTGAGTTCTGTTTTCCATAACTGGACGGCTTTGGTCACCAGTTGCTTGATTTACTTGAACTCTTAGGGTTATAACCAATTTCGTGCTGTTTTACCTTGTTCATATTTGACAGTTGGTTGCTCAACCGACTTACTGAACTCTGGTTGTTTATGTACCATTACTGATTTAGCAAAGTGAATATACTTCCATTTGCTCGTATTCAGTTTTGGCATTGTACCACTAATTGAGGGTTCATCTTGGCTATTGAATCCCAAACCAGTCTTATCCCCAAATGGTTTCTGTGACCCTTGTTTTTCATTCAACTTCATTGACGACTTATTCAAAGCTTGAATCACTTCGGTCAGTCCAGAGTTTTCTGATCTCAACGGCTGAATCAAAGAAGTACTTTCATCCTTTTCATCTATTAACTTAGCAATCTCTTCTTTGACATTTAAGCTTTCAACAGATTTTAAACTATCATCTGTGTCATTTGAACGATCGGTTTGCCTATCCTTAGCTTCCTCAAAGGAGATAGCTAGCTTGCGGTACTTGGGCTCTCGGTTTCCGTTGCTTTGCTGTCAGTGTCTGTCACACCCTTACTCTATACTTGACATGATTACAATAATCAAAATAGGGTTTGAATGATATATCTATATTATGAAGCAATTCACACAACAGACGTCAATTTGACGGTTTATAAAAATTTTGGCATGATGTCCCTACATTCTTTTAAAAGCCAAAAATCAACTCAAGCAACAATATCAAGCAACAACATCAACACGTATATACAATCATATTCTTACCTACAAACATATTATGTATCATTATACCCCTAGACATAAACATTGTAAAACTTGTTTCAAACCCATACATTAAATTCATTATAATACATATGCGGAAGCTATACAATAAGAAGTTCCGGTTCTTGTCGAGGTGAGGGACGTCACTAGCATCCATTGGCGAACCGGCATCCTATGTCTCTCCTTTACCCGGTCCTGTAATACATGAGCTACGTGAGTTTATAAAACTCAATAAGTTGGCACTTGTACATATCAATATGCGTAGAAGGAACATACATATCAAGTCGTGAACAACAATGAAACTTTAAACCATATCATATCATACAATATATTCATGTTCATTTTTGTACTTGAGCCTCATTAGTTGATCTGTACTACCGTGCTTGCTTTATTATATAGCTACTACTGTGTTGGACGTCAGGGAGCAACCTTTGGCAACCCCACGCCCCATGAACATATATTGGCCAATAGCTTTGGTGGACTTAAAACCGCACATGATGTCAACAAGCTCTATATCATATAAAATCAGTCCTTTTCTTTTCTTGTCCATGTTCATGACATAGCACCCATCTTCAATATTCATGATTTCCTTACATATTTAATACATAACAATGGAATATGGTGTTATTTTTCATCAATAAACATACTAACAATGTACATATTGCAATAGAAAATGTGAAGCATTTGAAATTCATAATATTACTCATGTATTACTTCAAGAACATGCAAACTTACAGTCCAAGCTTAAGAACACTGGTTTGAGAAGGTGTTTCTCGCTCCTATACTGTCAAATATATCAATAAACCCATCACTATGTATATACTAGGTGAAAATCACTTCTCTACATGTAGAACAACTAAAAGAGAAGAAAACTTACACCTATATGATGTTCTTGTGATGGAGAACTAAGTTCTTGTAATATCCCGACCTTTTTGTCATGTTATAGTTTATAGTGTTATTTATGATTTATGGTGATAAGATATGGTTTTAAATATTATAATGGTTATGGTGGAAATGATTATTGGTTATGGTTATGGATATTGTGATGGTGGTAGTATGTTTATTGGAATGATTGTTATATGGTCATTGTTTATGGTTATTGTTCTGGAATCATGTTCATAGTTGGTGATGATTATGGAAGTGGATGGGTAGAATAGAAAGTTGATCTTAAGCCAAATAGGAAATGGAAGTGCAGAAACGGTATGAAAAATGTGGCAGTAGTTGTGGTTTTTAGTATAATGTTTTGTATATTGATCCAATTGATGTGAGGCCACTACCATTAGAAAGATAAGATATAAGTCTATAACTTTCATGTTTTGAGTTTTGTTCAAATCATTAGGGAAGACGAGCCAAAAGTTGCCCGAAGTGTGTCATGTGTATCGTTGCTTTTGTATTGACACATGTTTGGAGAATGAGCATAACATTTTACTCAGAGCTCCATATGATCTGAAATTTGGAGAGGTTAAAGAAAAGACATAGAGCTACAACTTTCATGTTTACCACTTTTCCTAATTATGAAGGCAAAAGGCATTTCTGGAGCAATATTTGACGAATTTGCGCGCAAAATGCTGCAGGTGGCAGCGCCCAGCACTGCTAGGGCCGAAGCCCTGGCGCCTAGGCGCTTCCAGGCAGTGCCTAGGTGCTAGAGGTGCAAGAGGTGCTACTTTAAAATGCGTTTTTAGGCGTGAGAATGACTTCTTAAACCTTTTTCTAGAGGGTTCTTCATATCTTCAAGTTATTTTCTCCCTTCTCTTTCTCTTTCATACGTTTCCCTTCTCATTTTTCCCCAAAGTTCTCTCCTCCAAATCTTCATCCAAGTTCAAGAATTTTTGAGGAATTCTTAGCATCTCCTAGTCTAGGTGCAAGCTACAAGGTAAGAGCTTAGTTATTCTTTGGTTTTGGAAGGATTTGTTGGGTTGAAGGGTTTCGTTGACTTGATGGATTCTTGTATATATGGTGTTAATTCATAGTTTTTATGGTGTTTAATGTTGTAGGGATTCTTTTGAGGTCACCTTTGCAACCAAGTATTGATTGGGTTGTAAGTAGAGGCTATTCCTTGTGCTCACATGATATATATGTATCCAAGCCATGTTTATTGATGTCTAGCTTCTTTCATGGTTATGTTATTGCCATATTTGTTGTTATATATTCTTTGATCCAAGAATTTTATTGATTTCATTGATAAAGAAGCTAGCAAGCTATTGTGCTTATCAAGTGTTTGTTCAATTGTCCCAATGAATTTTATATGCTTCAATGCAAGGAATGATAGTAATTCATGCATGTCATTGGCCAATCACATGAAGAGTATCTCTCACAGTCTGGTATATATTTTCATATATCACAGAGATATTATCCATAGGTTATCTCTCACAGTCCGATATATATTTATATATATCAACAGGGATAACATTAACAGGTCACAGATTACAAATTACAGACTATCATTTCCTTTCATGGTTATCTCTCACAGTCCGATATATATTTATATATATCAACAGAGATAACATTCACAGAATACAGATTATAGAGCTATTGTTTCATTTCCTTTAATTCATGCTATGATATACCATCTATATTGATTCTTTCATTATTGTTAATTGAAGATGGTATTGTTTAATGTTTATTGCCATTGCGATGTTTCAAGCCAAGCCATATAGATATGTATTTGTTATATAAAGTTCTCTACTTACTGAGTTTTATCTCATTTCAGTTAATGTCATGTGATGCAGGTAATAAAAAGACTTGAAGCAGATTGCCCAAGGAGGAGAAGTCATATAGCTACTGTAATGGAAAAATTTTATTTGATTATGTTAATGTTTTTATTGGTGTGTGTTGAACATTTAAAGTTTTAAAAATATCATGTATTTTATTATATGTAATGTTGGAATTTGAATTATGATGTTTGAGATTATGTATTGTATGTATTTTAAGAAAATGTTTACAATGTATATAAAGTATAATTATTTTTATTTTAAAGATAAATGCTTCCGCTGATGTCAGGTTATATTTGGATTTAAAATGTGTTAAGTGGGGTGTTTCAATTGGTATCAGAGCAAAGTTCTTTGGACCATATATGACTTCTTCTGCCTAGGACAATCTGGTATGTTTACGATCCTGCATCTATTGATTTTAACATTGACAGTTGATTCTATTTCATTGCCATTGATGTATTCTTTCATCCCATCCATGTTAACGTGAGCATATGTATAGGAAATGCCTCCCAAGCGTAAGAATGTTGAAGGGGATGATAGTACCCCTCCCACAGACAAGACTACCCGGGTAGTAGATGAATTCACTAAGTTATTGCAAGAGCAAGCTAAGGTTCATGGTGAACAGATTCAACAGTTATTGACTATGCAAACGACAATTCAAGGTCAAGTTCAAGAAAGAGTTCAAGGCACGACAAACAGTTCTGAAAATGGTGCTTATGATCGTTTCAGGCGGATGAACCCTCCTGATTTTATTGGTGGTCCTGATCCATTAGTAGCTCTAGAATGGGTCAAAGCTTTGGAAGCCATCTTCGACTATTTGAAATTCACTGATCAAGAGAAGGTTGGTTGTGCTGTGTTTATGTTGGTCAAAGCTGCTCGTATTTGGTGGGAAGCCACCAAAGTGACTGTTAATGTTAAAGAACTGAAGTGGAACGAGTTTAAAGATTTGTTTCATGCCAAATATTTTTCAAAGGAAATTAAGGCCAAGAAGGTGAAAGAATTTCTTGAGTTAAGTCAGGCTTCTTTGTCTGTAGCTGAGTACATACTGAAATTTGAAGAAGGTTGTGTATTTGTTCCGTTTATTGCCGAAAATGACAAGGATAAAGGTGAACACTTTCTTCGTGGGTTGAAGCCCGAAATTCGAAGGGATGTGCATATGTCCAAGGTGGTGACATATCAAGAAATTGTGGAGAGAGCCTTACTTGCTGAACATGATGAGCAAGAGATAGAGAAGGAAAGACAGTTGAGGAGACAAGTTTTTCAAGCTAGAGGTCAGGGTTCAAGTGTAAATGTTCGAGGAGGTTATAAAGGCAAAGGCAAGATGGAGCAGCGTAGTAGGCTTCCTTTGCCTCCTACAGATAGCGAACGACCATTGTGTTCCAAGTGTGGAAAGCCACACAAAGGAGAATGTTTAATCGGAAGCGGTCGTTGCTATAGATGTAAGGAAATGGGACACAGTATATAATTGTCCTCTTTCGTTTGGAAAAGGAAAAGTTCAGGGCAGAATCTTTACGATCACAAAAGAGGGCGCAAATCCTGATGCTTCAGTCATATCAGGTAATATTTTCATTTTGGGAAAAGAAGCACTTACCTTAATTGATACTGGTGCAACACATTCTTTTATATCTGAGGAGTTTATGCATACTATATCTGTTGAACCTACTGTGGTGCCTGTTCAATTTAATATTGTGTTGCCTTCTAGAGAAGAAATTTGGACAAATAGTATATTTAAGGCTTGTCCTGTGTTGATGGGATCAAGATTGTTGTATGCAGATTTAATTGTAATTCCAATGGTTGCATTTGATGTGATATTGGGTATGGATTGGTTGTCTGCTTATCGTGCTGTGATTGACTGTGTTAGCAAGACAGTAAAATTTTTAGCAGATGATTATGAGAAGGATTTATTTGTGGGTGTTACCTCTTCATTAAGTATCCCTATTATTTCTTGCCTTCAAGCCACTAAATTGTTGCACAAGGGCTATGTTGGTTACTTAGCTTCAGTTTTGGATACAAGAAAGGAAAGTAGAATACAGTTACAGGACATTGATGTGGTTCAGGATTATCCTGATGTATTTGATGAGGATGTACCTGGATTACCACCTGATCGAGAAGTAGAGTTTGTTATTGATTTAATTCCAGGTACAGCCCCAATTTCTAAGGCTCCATACAGATTGGCTCCAACTGAAATGAAAGAATTAAAGAATCAATTGCAGGAGCTATTAGATAAAGGTTTTATCCGTCCTAGTTTCTCACCTTGGGGAGCACCAGTGTTATTCGTGAAAAAGAAGGATGGATCATTGCGATTATGTATTGACTATCGGGAATTGAACAAGGTAACTATTAAGAATAAATATCATTTGCCAAGGATAGACGATCTTTTTGATCAATTGAAAGGAGCAACAATGTTCTCAAAGATTGATATTCGGTCTGGATATCATCAATTGAAGGTGAGAAATGAGGATATACCAAAGACTGCTTTTAGAACGAGGTATGGACATTATGAATTTTTTGTGATGTCTTTTGGATTAACCAATGCTCCTTCAGTGTTTATGGATTTAATGAATCGTGTCTTTACGCCGTATTTGAATACTTTTGTCATTGTTTTTATTGATGAAATTTTGATTTATTCTAAGACACGAGAATTTCATAGAGATCATTTGAGGATTGTGTTGCAATTGTTGAGGGAAAAACAATTATATGCAAAGTTCAAGAAATGTGAATTTTGGTTAGAACAAGTGGCATTTTTGGGCCATATTGTTTCTAAGGAAGGAATCTCTATAGATCCTTCTAAGATTGAGTCTATTAAGCAATAGTCCATTCCAAAGGCAGTTTCATAGGTGAGAAGTTTTCTGGGTTTAGCAGGATATTATCGAAGATTTATAGAGAACTTCTCAAAGATAGCATTGACATTGACGAGTTTAACTCGTAAGTCAGTCAAGTTCGATTGGACTATAGCATGTCAACAAGCATTTCAAGAGTTGAAAGATAAATTGACTTCTGCCCCTGTGTTAGTACTTCCTTGTGGTACTGAAGATTTTGTTGTCTATTCAGATGCTTCAAAATTGGGGTTAGGTGTTGTACTGATGCAGCATGGAAAAGTGATAGCTTATGCTTCTCGTCAGTTGAAGTACTACGAGAAAAATTATCCTACTCATGATTTGGAGTTAGCAGCTGTGGTGTTTACGTTAAAGATTTGGCGACACTATCTTTATGGCGAGAAATGTGAAATTTTTACGGATCACAAAAGTTTGAGTTATTTGTTTTCACAATAAGAATTGAATATGCGGCAGCGGAGATGGTTAGAACTTGTCAAGGATTATGATTGCACCATTAGCTATCATCCTGGTAAAGCTAATGTGGTTGCAGATGCTTTGAGTCGCAAGTCAAGTTCAGAATTGAATGCTATGATTTCTAAACCTTTGTTGCTTGATTTGCAAAGAAATGAGATAAATTTAGGTATCTTCAGGGACAGTGGCTCGATTATCTACATTAGTTCTTCGCTCAACTTTGTTTGATCGAATTTTGAAGGAACAACATTCCGATGTTCAGTTATTGGTGTTAAAAAGGAATAATGAATTAACAGGAGTTTCTGAATTTGGATTGAATCGTGATGGTTTGATGACCTTTCGAGGTAAAATATGTGTTCCTATAGGTGATAACATTCGAAGAGATGTACTCATAGAAGCTCATACAGCGCCATACTCTGTACATCCTGGTGGTACTAAGATGTACCAAGATCTTCGACGTCTTTATTGGTGGCCAGGTATGAAGAAAGATATTATAGTATTTGTTTCTGAATGTCTAACCTGTCAGCAGGTTAAGATTGAACACCAAAGACCGGCGGGATTATTGCAATCTTTGCCTATACCGCAATGGAAATGGGAACACATCACAATGGATTTTGTGGTTGGATTGCCAAGGACTCAGAAAGGTTTCAATTCTATTTGGGTGATTGTAGATCGATTTACTAAGTCATCGCATTTTCTTCCTGTCAAGACAACATATTCTATGAATCAATATGCCGAGGTATATCTTCAAGAAATTGTGAGACTTCATGGTATACCGGTATCTATAGTGTCAGATCGTGATCCAAGGTTTACATCAGAGTTTTGGAAAAGTTTACATCGAGCTTTGGGCACGAAGTTAGCCTTTAGCACCGCCTACCATCTTCAAAGCGACGGGCAATCAGAAAGGGTTATTCAAATTCTTGAGGATATGTTAAGAGCTTGCACAATTGATTTCCCTGGGAGTTGGGATTCCAAGTTGCCATTGGTTGAATTCACGTATAATAATAGTTACCAGTCTTCCATTGGCATAGCACCTTATGAAGCCTTATATGGAAGAAAGTGTAGATCTCCTTTGTATTGGGAAGAGGTAGGTGAAAGAAAGATGTTGGGCCCTGAGTTGGTTCAACAAACAGCAGAAGTTGTGGCGTTAATTCAAGAAAGAATGAAGACAGCTCAGTCTAGACAGAAAAGTTATGCCGATGTGAGAAGACGGCCTTTGGCATTCGAGGTTGGTGATCATGTTTTTATCAAGATAGCTCCTCTCAAAGGAGTTATGAGATTTGGCAAGAAAGGTAAGTTAAGTCCTCGATACATTGGACCATTTGAAATTCTAGATAAGATTGGAGACCGAGCCTATCGTCTTGCATTGCCACCGGACTTGGACCGAGTTCATAATGTATTTCATGTATCTATGCTTCGTAAGTATCTTGCTAATCCATCTCATGTTCTTCGGTACGAGTCATTGGAGCTTTTGCCTAACCTAAGCTATGATGAAACGCCGGTTCAAATTCTTGATCGTAAGGTTAAGGTGTTAAGGAACAAAGAAATTGGCCTTGTCAAAGTTCTATGGAGAAATCAAGTGATTGAAGAGGCCACGTGGGAACCGGAAGAGGAGATGAAGCAACGTTATCCTAATATATTCGACAGTAGGTAATTTCGGGGACGAAATTTTTTTAAGGAGGGGAGATTGTAATATCCCGACCTTTTTGTCATGTTATAGTTTATAGTGTTATTTATGATTTATGGTGATAAGATATGGTTTTAAATATTATAATGGTTATGGTGGAAATGATTATTGGTTATGGTTATGGATATTGTGATGGTGGTAATATGTTTATTGGAATGATTGTTATATGGTCATTGTTTATGGTTATTGTTCTGGAATCATGTTCATAGTTGGTGATGATTATGGAAGTGGATGGGTAGAATAGAAAGTTGATCTTAAGCCAAATAGGAAATGGAAGTGCAGAAACGGTATGAAAAATGTGGCAGTAGTTGTGGTTTTTAGTATAATGCTTTGTCTATTGATCCAATTGATGTGAGACCACTTCCATTAGAAAGATAAGATATAAGTCTATAACTTTCATGTTTTGAGTTTTGTTCAAATCATTAGGGAAGACGAGCCAAAAGTTGCCCGAAGGTGTGTCATGTGTATCGTTGCTTCTGTATTGACACATGTTGGGAGAATTGGCATAACCTTTTACTCAGAGCTCCATATGATCTGAAATTTGGAGAGGTTAAATAAAAGACATAGAGCTTACAACTTTCATGTTTACCACTTTTCCTAATTATGAAGGCAAAAGGCATTTCTGGAGAAATATTTGACGAATTTGCGCGCAAAATGCTGCAGGTGGCAGCGCCTTGGCGCTGCCAGGGCCGAAGCCCTGGCACCTAGGCGCTTCCAGGCAGCGCCTAGGCGCTAGAGGTGCAAGAGGTGCTACTTTAAAATGCATTTTTAGGCGTGAGAATGGCTTCTTAAACCTTTTACTAGAGGGTTCTTCATATCTTCAAGTTATTTTCTCCCTTCTCTTTCTCTTTCTCTTTCATACGTTTCCCTTCTCATTTTTCCCCAAAGTTCTCTCCTCCAAATCTTCATCCAAGTTCAAGAATTTTTGAGGAATTCTTAGCATCTCCTAGTCTAGGTGCAAGCTACAAGGTAAGAGCTTAGTTATTCTTTGGTTTTGGAAGGATTTGTTGGGTTGAAGGGTTTCGTTGACTTGATGGATTCTTGTATATATGGTGTTAATTCATAGTTTTTATGGTGTTTAATGTTGTAGGGATTCTTTTGAGGTCACCTTTGCAACCAAGTATTGATTGAGTTTACAGTAGAGGCTATTCCTTGTGCTCACATGATATATATGTATCCAAGCCATGTTTATTGATGTCTAGCTTCTTTTATGGTTATGTTATTGCCATATTTGTTGTTATATATTCATTGATCCAAGAATTTTATTGATTTCATTGATAAAGAAGCTAGCAAGCTATTGTGCTTATCAAGTGTTTGTTCAATTGTCCCAATGAATTTCATATGCTTCAATGTAAGGAATGATAGTAATTCATGCATGTCATTGGCCAATCACATGAAGAGTATCTCTCACAGTCTGGTATATATTTTCATATATCACAGAGATACTATCCATAGGTTATCTCTCACAGTCCGATATATATTTATATATATCAACAGGGATAACATTCACAGGTCACAGATTACAAATTACAGACTATCATTTCCTTTCATGGTTATCTCTCACAGTCCGATATATATTTATATATATCAACAGAGATAACATTCACAGAATACAGATCATAGAGCTATTGTTTCATTTCCTTTAATTCATGCTATGATATACCATCTATATTGATTCTTTCATTATTGTTCATTGAAGATGGTATTGTTTAATGTTTATTGCCATTGCGATGTTACAACCCAAGCCATATAGATATGTATTTGTTATATAAAGTTCTCTACTTACTGAGTTTTATCTCATTTCAGTTAATGACATGTGATGCAGGTAATAAAAAGACTTGAAGCAGATTGCCCAAGGAGGAGAAGTCATATAGCTACTGTAATGGAAAAATTTTATTTGATTATGTTAATGTTTTTATTGGTGTGTGTTGAACATTTAAAGTTTTAAAAATATCATGTATTTTATTATATGTAATGTTGGAATTTGAATTATGATGTTTGAGATTATGTATTGTATGTATTTTAAGAAAATGTTTACAATGTATATAAAGTATAATTATTTTTATTTTAAAGATAAATGCTTCCGCTGATGTCAGGTTATATTTGGATTTAAAATGTGTTAAGTGGGGTGTTTCAGTTCTTACCTCAAAGTGATGAAAGGAATGAAGAAGAGAGCTTTGGAGGAAGATTTCTAAGTTTTTCTTTCGTGTCTTGCTGTGAAGGGAAAGGAAAGAACTGATACAAAGGCTCAGAAATTCGAAACTTATCCTATTTTATACTGGACGGCGCTCGGGCGGTCATAAATTACCGCTCGAGCGCGGTACTTTCTGTACGAAACCAAAAATCCAGAACCATTGGCGCTCGGGCGGTCATTTCTTACCGCTCGGGCGTCGCTCTGTGCACAGCCACCTCAAAGTTTGCTTCAGAAACAGCTCTTCTGTTCATAATCTGAAAACGTGGTAAACAATAAAGTTGTAGCCCTTTGTCTTGTCTTGAATCTCCAACTGGTTTCAATGTCATTTGGAGATCTGAGTAAAAAGTTATGCCCATTCTCCCAACATGTGTCATTGTAGGAGTGACGATAAACACGACCCACTTCGGGGCGCTTTTGGCTTCTCTTCCACAATGATTTGGACAAAACTCAATACATGAAAGTTGTAACCTTATATCTTAGCTTTCTAATAGTTATGGTCTAACACAATTTGGATCAATATTCAAATGATTATGCTAAAATCCGTACGAACTACCATATTTTCATCTCATTTCCCACCACTTCTATTACACTATTTCTACGTATACATCTTACTATCACTATTTTGACATATTATCAATCTCAAAACACCATGAACAATATAAAAATCATGTTCAATCTCAATATTGATACCTCAATCATCACATGAAATCTACTGAGCTAATTAACTACGTAATAAACGACGTAAACGCATTATTATCATTTGTACGAGTAACCGGGCATTACAGTGTCAGCCTACTTTGACTTGTTCTCTTCAGCTACCGGGGCTTCATGCTTTCTTCTAGATGACTTCTTTTCATCTTTGAGTCTTCTATGCTTGAAGGGCTTTTTACCCTTTTCAACTGATCTCTTGCTGTCCTTTTTCGGTTTTGGACAATCAGTAATGAAATGACCAGTCTTTCCGCTGTTAAAGCACCCATTTGGTTCCTCTTTTGATTCATTCATGTGATAGTTTCTTTGGAAAGAACATTGATTCTTTCTCATGAATTTCTCGAATTTCTTTACAAACAATGACATTGCGTCATTGCTCTGTTGTTCATCAGACTTCTCAATTGAAACTGTTGGCTCCTGTTTCAGTTTAGTTAGAGCAGTTGTAACTGATGGAACTATTTGCTCGCCTTCTCTGGTTTGCATCTCGAATTCATAGGTCATGTAGCTCCACCCTGTTCAGGTTTTTTGATTCTCTCACGGCCATAATTTTGACGTCTCATTCTTTGGGAAATCCACGCATCACTTTTAAGGCAATCTTTTTGTTTGAGTGCACCATTACTAGTGCATTCAGTTCAGTTTACGCATGTTACTCTTTCATCGTATTCATTCATTGATTCTCCAGCTTTCATCTTGATATTATTGAACTTCTAAACAGCAACTAAAAGTTTCTTTTAATTAGTTTGTTCATTTCTTTCACACAACTGAATCAGTTTCTCCCAAATTTTCTTAAATTTTTTTTTTGTTTTTTAATATAATCCTAAAAAAACTAAATATACTTGTATTGCTATTTTTACTTGCTAAATATAAAATTTTTATTTTCAAGAAACATAAATACATATTGTAAGGTCCAAGAATTTAATTCACGTAACCTGAATGCATGCAGTCTAGGATTTTTATTTAATTATGTGTTAAATTATTTTTATGCATTTAATGCATAATTATTGCGTGATAGAATTTATTTCATGAAATTTTAAAAGTTCATGCATTAGGGTTTCTAGATGCATTTCGCGCTCGAACAAGGAACGAGACCGAGGAATTTTCAGGAAAATTATTTTTATTACATGATTAATTTTTATTAATTAATATAAGATGTTTTAAATGTATTTTTCAAAAAATGGGCTTTGTTGGATATTTTTACCCGCCAGAGAATATTTTTCAGCGGTACGTAAATTTTATCAAATCGAGAGACTTTTTGAGGGTTCGGCTAATATTTTCAAAAACTTACCAAAACAAAATATTTTCCGGGGATATGTTTGGACTTAATGGGCCTACTTTTAAGCTTATTGGGCTTGAAACTCTTTGTAAACTTTTTAAACAATAATTAATAGCACATTAGAGCTTAATATGCTATTTAATTATTACCCTAAGCACTCCACTAAACCTAATTATTTTACATCATCTGCCCACCCCCTACACTCACAAAACTCCCTGTGAGCTGCAGCAACCAGGAAGTCGGCTTCTCCGTTTCCTTTGAGCTCAAGCTTTCCCCGTGCCTCGGTCGTGTACCCCTCTTGTATTTGTTCACAAAAGAATCATCATGCACTCATTGTACTTTCATTTTTGCATCACATACGCTTTATACATGCTGTTAGATGTTTATTTGTGTGTTAAAATCTCGATCCAACCCCATGCATGGAGATCGAATGATTTGGGTTGCATTTCTTTCATTTTCTGATCAACAACTCACATTTTGTTTTATGTAGTGCAAGGGGCTGCGGTTTTTGATTGTTTAGGGTTGTATACGGTTTCAAGGTGTTGTCTTGGGGTTTATAATTGTTGCTGGACGCTGCAAGGTGAAGAGCCGAGAGGAGTATTTCAATGAGGGTGGCTCGGTTCTTGGGATAATAGCGGGCATTGGTCATCTAGCAACGCAGGGACCTAGACGAGCCTTAGACCAGACCCCGGTGAGTCTGAGACAAGGCTTGGAAGGGCTCGGCATGTGCTGGAATCACCTGATTTAGCAGACCGCACGCGTGGAAGAGAGGGGCTCGAGTGTGGCGACTTCAGGTTCTAGTGCTCGTTCCCGTCGTGTAGGCTGCATGGAGCTGGTTCCTTGGGTCTGGTAGGTCCCTTTGGGTTTGTTCTAGATCCTTGATGGCTTGGTTTGTGGCTGGTGTGAGCAGGTGCGAGTCGAGGGGTGTTAGTAGTCGGGGGTTGCATCATGGGTTTGATAAGAGAACTAGTTGAAATTTTACAGCAGCGTTGGGATCTGGTTTTCGTAAATTAGAGGCCTGGATTTTTGGGTTTTAGGACCTTTAGATGTCGTTAAGGCATGGTAAAGAGTTGGGAAAAAATTCGGTTAAGTTTCGAGTCGATTCGGGTTAAAACCGGGACCTAGGTCCAAGTTTTTAAACAAATCGATTAAGTTATGAAATGGGCTCGAGTTTACGTTTAAGAATACTTATAAATATTTTTTGGGATATTTTAAGAAGTTTGGTAAGCTTCGGGTCAATTTTAGAGGTCCAGGGATAAAACGGTAAATTTTGGGTTTCCCAGGGGCAAAATGGTCATTTTTCACCCAAGGCGAGATTTTGGTCCTGGCAGCGTCCTGATCACAAATTTTACTATATTTTAGATGTTTATGCATCATGATCACAATTTTTAAGATTTTATGAAAATATATGTCGCCTGCTTGGATTTAAAGAAAATTGTATATGTGCATGATTTTTTTTATAAGTAATGAAAATGATGATGTTTTGAATGATGAGAATTAGTTGTGGCTATCGAATTATATGTAAATGATGATGAGGAGGCCTAGGCACAGTGGACGGATAATCATATCACTGATGCCCGACAGCCGCCGGGTAACGCGGTTCTATGTATGGTGGATCCATCGTAAAATGATGATGTACGATAGTCACCTCTAATGAACTGAATTAACTAATGTAAATTATGAATGATAATTAACGATGAGCTGTTTTGACACGTAATGATTTTGCATGACACGTTTATGTTACGTTTTTAAATTTCATGAAAAGTATATTTAGTATGTTATTTTTCACTGCTGTGTGTCATATATATGTACTTGTTATTTACGGTACAGGTGTGTTGAGTCTTTAAACTCTCTAGGCGTATACGATGCAGGTGAGTTCGATGTCGAGGGGAATGGAGGTGCTGAACTCTCAGTCGGCAGACCTGGTGGACGACACGACCCGAGGACCTCATGTTTTCCGCACCTTTACGATTTTATGTTATTGAGAGGATATGAGCATTTTATATGCTGTTTTATTTTAGTGTCTGATGTTAGGACTTTTACTCGTTTTTGCTCCGTTATATTTTTATTGGTAATTACTTGTAATGATTTTTAAATGATATTTTTAAGTAGGACTGCATGCATGCAATTTATTTAAATGCTTAATTTCAATATGTGAGCTTTTAAAAAAAAAAAACCGCACTTTTAAAACGGTAAACGTTACACATATACTCCTGTTATATTCAAATTGCCCTAATTAAAACTAAAATTTCAGACCCATTTCACATTATCTTATAGGATAATCCTAATTCGTAATTTGATTATTCCCGAAAGAGTTATATTATATATTATTAAAGTTTAAAATATCCATTTGTCACTCAAAATTAAATAAATCAAAACTACCTGCCAATGGGAAAAAAAGTTCTCATTAGAAAACATAACCCAATATATAGTTAAGTCACTAAGGATATCCACATTAGTTCACGATATAATATCTATCACCTCATCAAAAATCGTAGGCTCCACATGTCACGTACAATTTATATTAAAACATATATTAATTATCTCACATTCATTTTAACATTAACACTCATTATTTTTGTAGGTCTCATTATCCACTCATTTATCTTTATTCTTATTTTATATTAAATAAATACAATTTCAAATTTATTTACAAAATTTAAATTATTATTATTTGATGTAAATAAAAATATTATTTATAACTATATTTATTACGTAAAATTATTTTATCATATTTTATAAATGTCATTTATTTATCAATTAATATTACCTTTCATTCTCCCTGCCGCCGTGTAGGTTTCTTCTTGCCGCCGTGCATGTTTCTACAAAGCAATTTCCTCTTGCCGAGAGGCCGTTTCCCATCTCAGTAGCAGCAAAAATGGATCCCGTTGAAGTGACGTGTTTCGTATCTGAATTCAAACAATCAAATCTCAATGAATCAGATGATATCCTAACCCTAGATGCTGGAGACTTGAAGGCTGGACAACGACAACTTCAAAATTGTCTAGTAGCAAAGGTATTTTACCCTAAACTGATCAACCGGGAGGCTTTTAAACAACAGATGCCGAGGATTCTTCAAGCAACCCGACAGATCGAGATAGGTACGTTGGGCGATAATTTCTTTCTATTAGATTTTAAATCTGTTCACGACAAGAATCAGGCGCTCAATGGTGGACCCTGAAATTTTTTTGGGGACATGATCATCTTTCGTGAACCTAGTGGTATGCAACATCATAGATCTATGAAGTTTACTGAGATAATACTTTGGGTCCAATGTTATAATCTACCGTTGGTCCTCATGAACAAAGAGTTGCTGATGAAAGTGAGAAGGCAGATAGGTTTGGTGGAGGAAATAGATACACGAGAAAATGGTTTGTCTATGGGAAGCTATGCTCGTATTCGTGTCTGGTTAGACATTTCAATTCCTTTAAAGAAGTGTATTCGGATTTCGGTGTCTGAAGAAGATGAGCCCATTATTGTACTGTTGGCCTATGAACGATTACCAGATTTCTGTTTCAATTGTAGTTGTCTTGGCCACTCCTATCGTGTATGCGAAGAACCGGTGGCTGAGGTAGGTAAATTTGGTTTTGGTGGTTGGATACGGGCCTCGACTTCGATAGATGGAGATAAAAAACGGCATTCTTCTCCTAACAATTCCTCTAAAAGTCGAGCCAACTCACCTGTCTCTAGTGACGCGAGGGATATTGATCACACTGGGGCCTCCCCGAAAATGGATATTTATGTGGGAAAATATGATGAGCATATTAATCTTAACCGGGAGATATTGCAGTCTAGTGGCAATAGTTTCCAGAGCAAAGAGAGTACTGATTTCTCTCCTACAGATACGGTAAGTAAGCTGCCTCTTGTCACCATGCAGAAAAAATGGAAGCAACGGGCCCGCGAGAAGAGTAACATAAGCACGGAATCCGTAAAGGCTGTGTTCGACGAAGGCTTGGACG
This sequence comes from Primulina tabacum, assembly GCF_025594145.1. Lineage (NCBI taxonomy): Eukaryota > Viridiplantae > Streptophyta > Magnoliopsida > Lamiales > Gesneriaceae > Primulina > Primulina tabacum. The sequence continues at coordinate 12,961,110 of NC_134559.1, forward strand.
GGGGGAATAAGGTTACCAAAAGGACTCTCTTGGATGTTCTTGACTCTTATGATGCAGGACTAACGGCGGTGGTTGCTAAGCGACCCCGCCGATCCCAATGAGTTGTATATCTTGAAATGCCCGGGGGCTTGGGAACCAACGGACATTCAGGGAACTCAAGCGACTTGTCGCTGAGAAGAGCCCCCCTCTTCTATTTATCTGTGAAACGAAGCTGTTGGAGTCAAACTGTAAATGGTGGAAGAGTGTTCTAGGATTTGATGGTATGTTTGTTGTGAATTGCACTGGTAGAAGTGGGGGTCTAATTCTATTCTGGAAGGATCCTTTTAATGTTGCTTTAAGATCTTTCACATCGGGGAATATAATCATTCATGGAGAGAAAAGGTGGAGGTTTACGGGTTTTTATGGTCACCCTGATACAGCCTGCCGCCACCTTTCTTGGGAGTTACTGTGTCGGCTCAATGGTATGTCTGATATGCGAGGTTTGCCGTGGTTGGTAGGAGGTGATTTTAATGAGATATGTTATGACAGTGAGAAACTAGGTGGTAATCCTAGGCCTTTAAATCAGTCTGGTAACTTTAGAGATACCCTTGCCACATGCTCCTTGCAAGATTTACATGTCGTGGTGAGTTTTTTACTTTGGTCAATCGAAGGTTCTCGGATAATCTCATATTTGAGCGTCTTGATCGGTTTGTGGCAAACTTGGAGTGGCGTTTGTTATACCCAGCGGCTTATGCCCAAACATTAGAGTTTTACCACTCGGATCACCGGCCTATTCAACTATTTTTGGGCTATGTGCTTAATCCGGTGGGCTGTAGCAGAACCGTTTTCAGATTTGAGCCTCACTGGACGTCTGAAACTGATTTTGTTGATGTGGTGGAACGAAGTTGGCAGAAGTCTAATAAATTGATTTCCCTTCCAGATCGCCTACTCTCATGTAGGGAATCTCTTCGACTTTGGGCTCGTCATAGATTTCGAGATCTCCCCAGAAAGATAAAGTCCAAACGGCAGCTTTTGAACAGTTTAAAAACTCATGATCATTGGAACCAGAATTCAAAGAAAATAGGCGATTTGGAACGCAAGATCGAGAATCTCTCATCAAAAGAAGAATGGTACTGGAAACAACGAAGTAGAGCAAGTTGGTTGGCACATGGGGATAGAAACACTAAACATTTCCATTCTTGTGCATCAATGAGACGCATAAGGAATAAAATCAGCGGTTTGGTGTCGGCGCATGGCGATTGGTGTACGGATACGAGAGGTATGGCTGATATTGTTGAGAATTATTATTCTGATTTATTTACTTCGAGCAATCCTACAGATGTTGATGGAAGTAAGATACTTGACTCTGTTGAGCCTAGAGTTGATGCAGATTTTAACACGATTCTATGTGCACCTTTCTCTGCTGAGGATGTCAAGAGGGCACTATTTGATATGCATCCAGATAAGGCTCCAGGGATTGACGGTATGTCTGTGTTCTTTTATCAGAAATTTTGGGATGTGATAGGTGATGAGGTTATTGAGGCTGTTTTGCGAGTTTTAAATGAAGGAGCTGCTCTTGATAGTTGGAATGAAACCATTATCACTTTGATTCCGAAAGTACGACATCCTATGACTATGAAGGACTTTCGTCCCATTAGTCTGTGCAATGTTTGTTATAAGATTGTCGCTCGAGCCTTGACTAACAGACTAAGATCAATACTTGAACACTCAGTTAACGAGTTCCAGAGCGCTTTCATCCCAGGACATTTGATTTCAGATAATATTATCCTGGGTTTTGAGACACTTCATTGGATGAGGTGTAGAAAAGGAGGTCACAAGGGGTATGCGGCATTGAAACTCGATATGAGTAAAGCATATGATCGGGTTGAGAGGAGTTTTCTTGAGGGTATTATGATTAAACTGGGTTTCTTGGCTATTTGGGTGGATAAGGTCATGAGATGTGTTCGGACAGTGCATTATACCTTTTCGGTTAATGGAGAGTTGGTTGGTAATCTTATTCCAAGCAGGGGGCTGCGGCAAGGAGATCCTCTCTCCACATATCTTTTCGTTTTATGTGCCCAGGGATTATCCTCTGCGCTCCTCTCTTTTGAAGCGAGAAAATTTATTTCTGGTGTTCGAATTGCTCCTGATTGTCCTTCAATTGCTCACCTGTTTTTTGCAGATGATAGCCTTTTATTCTTTAAGGCTACTATGCAAAATTGTGCAGGAGTGCTTAGTTGCTTGCATTTATATGAAAAAGCCTCGGGACAATTGATCAATTTTGAGAAATCCTTTTTATCCTTCAGCCCGAATACTAATGTAATGGTGATGGATACTATTAAATCAATGCTAGCTATTCCAGTTGTGCAGGGTTTTGAAGTGTATTTGGGAATACCATTTTTTTCTGCCAGGAATAAAAAGTTACAATTCCGGTATTTGGTGGAAAGAGTGGTAAAGAGGATGCAGTGATGGAGTGGTAAATTATTCTCAGTTGGGGGTAAAGAAACTTTGTTAAAATCTGTTGTCCATTCTATTCCTACGTATGCAATGTATTGTTTTCGTATCCCAAAGTCCATATGTGAAGAGATAGAAAAGGCTTGTGCGAATTTTTGGTGGGGTGAGGAAGTAGGAAGGAAGAAGTTGCATTGGAAATCTTGGAAAGCTCTTTGCAGGCCAAAGTGTATGGGAGGTTTGGGTTTCCGTCATCTTGAGACTTTTACTAAAAATTTGTTGGCTAAGAAAATTTGGCGCATAATAGTAAAACCACAATTTTTGGTTGCACGAGTTCTCAAGGCGAGATATTTCCGTCATCAAGATATTATGGATGCCTCTTTGGGGAGTAATCCATCCTATATCTGGAGATATATTATGTGGAGCCGGTCTATTATGGAGAAAGGGTTGCTTTGGCATGTGGGAAATGGAGAACACATCTCTACTTTTGATAATCGTTGGATACCTGGTGGAGGATTTCTCGCGCCCACTCTATCTGACCGGGCTGAGTATGGAACAGTGAACACTCTTATCACCAATGGTAGATGGAATGATCAGATAGTGAACACAATTTTTCAGCCCCACATTGCGTCTAATATTTTATCTATCCCTTTATCGGCTTCAAGGCGAGTAGATTTTCGTTATTGGTTTATTGACTCTAAAGGAAAATATTCGGTAAAAGAGGGATACAAAGTGGAAATTGGTCTCTATGATTCTCCTTCACATAGCTCGACTCTGCCTCTAAAGGATTGGTGGAAATTCCTATGAGCTCTTTCCCTCCCTCCAAAGGTACGTATTTTCTTGTGGCGTGCGTTGAATGATATAATCCCAACATCTGTCAACCTGAGTGCTCATCATGTGCCGACCTCTGGAGTTTGTCCTCTTTGTAATTATGGCCTAGATACAACAAGCCATGCTTTGTTTGCATGCCCTATTATTAAACCATGCTAGTAATATTCTGGGTATTGGCTATTTTTGAAAGGAGTTCGGTTTTTGGATGTGTTTGATATTTTCATTGGGATGAAGGAGAAACTGGGTAAACTGAAATTTGAATTCTTTGCTATGCGTACTTATGCTGTGTGGAGCGAGAGACTCAAGATTGTACACAAGCAGAAAAGCACTATGAAGGTTCTTAATGTTGATTGGAGTGAGGCTTTACTGCATGAATTCCAGTCTGCTCAAAGCTCACATTTGAAAACCACATGTCCGCCTACTGCACCCCCTTCACCTTGCTCGTGGATAGCACCTCCTTTCAATCAGCTTTGTCTTGATGTGGACGCAGCGTATAAGGAAACCTCTAATCAATTTGCGATTGGCGGGGTGGTAAGAGATCACGAAGGCAGGATGGTACTAGCGTTTGGTATGACGATTTTTAAGCCTCAGTCGGTGGCCCTCGCCAAACTTGAAGCGATTGCTGCTGGGATAAGGGTGGTGAAGGAGCACATTAACTCGGATTCTCTTCTGGCGGTGCAAGCAGTCATGTGTCCAGAGGAAGATCTGAGTTATGTTGGATCTTGTGCGGAGGATATTAGACTACTTCTTGAGCAAAATGGCGTTCGACATCTCTTTCATGTTAGGCGATCTGTCAATACGATTGCACATGCTCTAACTTCTTTTGCTATTTTTTCTCCCGATCCTTTTGTTTGGAAGAATGGGAGTTTTCCTTATTGGTTAGTAAAACTTGTAAATCCAGACTCTGTCATCTCTTAATAAATTTGCAAGTTTTCCTCAAAAAAAAAATGTCATTTATTTAAAATAAAAATTTTATTATAAATTTGAATGAAGGAATACAACACATAAAAATAAATCACATTTGCATAAAATTAAAAAAAACATATAAATTAAACGTGAAGATAAGTTATAAAATACTAATTCAAATATTGTTGCTGTATTGTAATCAAATATATTCAATTGAGTCGGCACGAAGTTGGTGATGTATATGGCTGTCACGTATTTCAGAAAAAATTTTCGGAGATAATCATGAAATCATCGATTTTCTTCTGGTATTTTTGAATAATTCACGAAATTTCTAAAAAAATCTCTATTATATTTCGAAAAAAATAGGATTTTAGAAAGAAAAAAAATATATTAAACATAAAATTGAGATAATGAAAATAGTAGAGAGAATATTTTTGGAAAGATTTATGATATAGAATAATGTGTTTAAATATTTGAAATAATTTGTGAAATGTAAATATTTATAGATGAATATGTGGTTTTTTTTTAATTAAAATTAAAATAGGCGTTATTTAACCGTTAAATAGTCGTTCAATTTTTCTTAAAAATATTTAACCGTTAAAAAATTTTCCATATTTTTTTTTAAAAAAAGTATATTACAATATTTAAATTAATTTTAAAACAAAAAAAACTAAAATAGTTAAAAAAATTAAGATGACATGTGGGCTGGGCCAACGCTGTTGCCCATCCCTCACGCTCCAGATAAATATTTTAAAATAAATAAATAAATTTTCAGTCTGGATGTTTAAATAATTGAACATTATGTGGTTAAGTGGATGGTTGATTAACGTCCATCCACATTATTAGTGTTCAAACACATGGTTTTGAGTACCAATATCGATGCTCTAAGGCACATGAAAGATGCGATTGAAAAAGTTTTTGTGAGAAAAGACAAAAATATCAACCGTCATGATAGAAAAGAACTCGACACCCAAGTGATTGATGGGTTAGTCTCCAAGAAGTTTATAAATTTTGGTCGCTAATAATTTGCAATCCCATTGATAAAAAAATTTCCTCACTTCAATGAAAAGACTACTCAGATTTTGCATGAAATGTTGGCAACAAAGTAAAGCTACTTAGATCAGATCAAACTCAGCTCAGTATTTCCGGGAAATAGTTTCAACCAGGGGCATACAGCGCAAGCTTACCAAGATTTTGAGTCTAGAAGGCTGAAGTTTTATGTTAAACTTAATTGATAAAAAAATTCGACTATAGATATACATGTTATTTTAATCTTGGAAAAAACTTGTGTGAGACGATCTCACGCAAGTATTTTGTGAGACATATCTCTTATTTGGGTCATCCATGAAAAAATATTACTTTTTATACTAAGAATACTTTTTATTGTGAATATCGGTAGGGTTGACCCGTCTCACAGATAAAGATTTGAGAGACCGTCTCATAAGAGACCTACTCTTTAATCTTTTAGTCGATACAATCTTTTTTTTTTTTCATTTTTTGAATATTAATCTCACCAATAATTATTTTTAAAAATTATTATATTAATATTATTAATTTTATAATCTTCATGTTTTCTAAATTTAAAATGTACATTATTGTGAGAAAATTTGATTTAATGAATAATAATTTGTTTTCTCATGTAACTTGAAAAGCTATCTTACTTATAATATTTTTGACAAATAAAATATAATTTTTAAAATATAGTTTATGTTAATATCTTAGTATATTGTCAAAAAAAAAATTATCCATGATACAAAATTTATTGTTTTAGATTTAAATAAATACCAATTGATTTATATAATAAGAAGAAATATAATATATGCAGTAGATCAACTAAATAATTTTATTTTTACTTCTAACAATATAAAAAATTGTTTATTTGTTTTATATTGATAGCTAGCTTCTAACTACCAATCAATATGATAAGTGCATTCAAATTCTTCATGCATTTGTCATTGTTGATCTAAACTATTGAAATCAAGGCAAAATAGAGACCGGGCTTGTAGCCCAGTGGTCTCGCCCGTCAGATTAGCTGGCTCCCCTCCCCGGGTTCGATTCCCCCTCCCCGCTTGTGTTGTAATAAGATAAAAAAAATTGTTAGAAGAAAAACAATACATAATATGGAGGCAAAACTCCATTGATGAACGAGCAAGCTTTTCCCCAATATAACAAGCTGTATTTTGTAAATGAAAATCCGAATCTCAACTATCACAAGTCAACCTATTTATACCAACAGTAAGGAAGGACAAATGCAACTAATAAAATGTGTTTCAGCAAAATGACTTCTAATATTCCCCCTCAAGATGGGGAGTGAATATTTTCAATTCCTATCTTGACCATCAGTGCTCGAAGCTTTGCAGGAAGAAGAGCCTTAGTGAACATATCTGCAAATTGTAAGTGGGAGGCAACGTGCATCAATTGGATGATGCCTGACTGTATTCTTTCCCGCATAATGTGACAGTCAATTTCAATATACTTTGTACGTTCATGAAATACAGGGTTGGATGCTATATGAATGGCTGCTTGATTGTCATAAAACAGCCTCACTGGTACGTCAGTTACCGTGCACAAATCTCAGAGCAATGAAATCATTCAGACGGCTTCACAAGTAGCATTTTCCATGGACCTGTACTCGGCTTCAGCAGAAGATTTAGACACATTTTGTTGCTTCTTTGATTTCCAGGAAACTAATGAGCTGCCCAGCATCACACAAAATCCAGTGACTGAGCGACGTGAATCAGGGCATGCAGCCCAATCAGAGTCAGAGAACACATGCAATTTGGCTTCGGTTTTCGAACTACAGAAACAAACCATGTCCTGCTGTACCCTTCACATATCTCAGAACTGAATATACAGATTGCAAATGAGCAGATCGTGGTGCCGAGACAAACTGACTAAGTCTGTTTACTGGATAAGCCAAGTCCGGACGTGTGATAGTGAGGTAAAGTAGCTTTCCTACAAGCTTAAGATATAGGGACGGGTCTGCTAATAACTCGCCATCATCTTGACTGAGCTTCGAATTAGCATCCATGGGAGTAGTGCGGGGTTTACTCCCAATGAGTCCGGCTTCAGCGACTAACTGAAGTGCATAATGACGCTGACATATGTATATACCTCGTGAAGATCTGGCTACCTCAATGCCCAAGAAATACTTCAAGTCGCCCAAGTCTTTTAGCTTGAATTGCATGTTCAAGAAAAGTTTCAAACTCTCAGCTTCAGTGTCGTTATTTGTGGCAATTACTATGTCATCCACATATACCAACAAAGCCAAGAACACATCACCGTGTGTACGAACGAATAAGGAGCTGCCCGCATGTAATTGAACGAAACCAATCTTGAGAAAAGTAGAAGAGAACTTAGCAAACCATTGCCGAGAGGCTTGTTTGAGCCCGTATAGGGATTTTTGTAGCTTGCAAACGGCATTAGGTGGCAAAGATTCCCCCTTTCGTTCATATCAAGGAGGAAGTGACATGTAAACCTCCTCAAATAAATCATCATGCAAAAATGCATTGTTCACATCAAGTTGCATCAAGGACCATCCTCGAATGGCTGCTAAAGCTAACAAAGTTCGGACTGTGATCAACTTAGCAACAGGAGAAAAGGTCTCAAAATAATCCACCCTTTCTTGTTGCGTATACCCTTTTGCAACTAAGCGGGCCTTATATCGTTCAAGAGTCCCATCTGCTAGAAACTTGGCTTTGTAGACCCATTTGCAACCAACAACGTGTTTCCCAGGGGGCAAGGAAACAATGGTACAAGTGTCATTGCTCTCTAAAGCACACAACTGATCAGTCATGGCCTGATACCATTATGGGTGCTGAACAGCCTGAGAAAATGTGTGAGGCTCATGAATGGATGAAATATTGTTGACAAAAGCTCGGTAGGAATGGGAGAGCCGATGAGTGCTAAGAACCAATGACAGGGGGTGAGCAGTAGATGGCTCGGGTGAGCATGAGGAAGTAGCAAAACAATGATAGCCATGTAAGTGACTAGGCTTGGTGGATACTCTTTTGGAATGAGATTGCGGTAGTGGTTCAGTAGCTGGTGATGGTAGATGAGTATGTGTGGGAAGGACACTTTCAGAAAAAAAATGAGAAGAAGAGTCGGGTGGAGATGATTGTTCTGCAAACAGGAAAATTTGCTCATGTTAAACAACATCCCGAGATATATAAACGTCATTGGTGTCAATGTTGAGAAGTTTGTAGGCTTTATAACCTATGGGATAGCCAAGAAATATAGATTTGATGGCACTCGGAGAAAATTTGGAGCGTTGGCTCAAAAGTGTAGAGCCATAACAAAGGCATCCGAACGATCTAAGGTGAGAATAGGCTGGCAGCTTCTGAAACAACAACTCAAAAGGACTTTTATAAGAAAGGCGTGGAGAAGGAGTTCGGTTAATAAGGTAAACTGCAGTGGAGACACAATCTCTCCAATAGACCAAAGGAACATGTGATTGAAACAACAAAGCTCGAGCTACATTCAAGATGTGTTGATGTTTTCGTTCCACAACGGAATTTTGTTGTGGTCGTTCAACACATGAATGATATGATACAATTCCCTCGGTCTTGAAAAAAATGGAGAAATTCAATTCTGGAGCATTGTCGGAACGAACAGATTTGACCTTGGAACCAAATTGTGTATGGACCAACTTGCAAAAATCAGGGAAGATACGGAAGACATCAGATTTGGCTTTCATCAAATATATCCAAGTGTATCGTGTGTGATCATCAACAATGGTAAAGAAATACTTGTATCCTTCAACACTCAAAGGATGAAATGGACCCCAAACATCAATGTGAATTAGTTCAAAAGGAATATCACAAGTTAGATTGTTGGGAGAAAATGATAGTCTTTTTTGTTTAGCTAAGTGACAAACTGAACAGTCAAGTACATCATTTGGATTTATTGAATCATCATGAACTAACTGGCCTAGTACAGATAACCTAGGTGAAGAGGGATGCCCCATTCTATAATGCCATAATTGGCTATGAGTAAGAGAAAAATTACAAATTGCAGGAGTGTTGGATGGATTCAGAACATAAAGGTTACCAACGCAGCTACCCATCCCAATCTTCCTTTCCTTGGTGATATCGTGAATGACACAAAAATAAGAAGAAAAGGACACAGAACACTTCAGATGTTCGGTTAGAGAACTAACAGAAACAAGATTCAAATGGAAGCTGCCAACAAAAAGTACATTCTCTAGTATCAAGTCAGGGGACAACAAAACAGATCCTATATGTGTTGCTACCACTGTGGAATTTTCCGGTAGTGTGACTGTGGAATTTTTGGATTTATAGGAATGAAAGTACGCAAGATAATAGCAAATATGATGTGTGGCTCCTGTGTCCAAGACCCAATGATTATTAAGGATAGAAGAATCATAGAAGGACAATGAAGAGATACCATTGAGACACGATGCAGATGCCTCAAGCTGTTTAGAATCCACGGTGGTGCCATAGCCAAGCTGCAGTTGAGTACTCAAGAAGGAAAGGAGCTGCTTGCATTGTTCAGGACTTAGTGAATCATGTGCACTGCTGGTTGGTTGTGAATTGACTGGAGTATCAGCAACTCTAAAATGGTTTGCTCGAACTTTAGATACATTACTGGTGGATACAGAATGTTGCTTAGCTTGTATTTGAGATGACTTGGTGGATATCCATGCGATTGGTAGCATTTATCAATAGTATGACCCCAATAATGACAGTGAGAACAGGTTGGCAGATCTGACTTTCTACCTTTATCACTTTTACCATATGAAGGTCCCTTGACAAACACAGTGCTCGGAGTAGGGAATGAGTGTGAAGAGTGATCCAGTGAGGAACTAGAAACGTCAAAATGTATGGATCGTTGACGTTCTTCCTGAACCACCAATGAGAAGATCTTTGAAATTACAGGAATTGGATCCATCATCAGAACTTGAGCACGAATCTGGGCATATAACTCATTAAGTCCCATCAGAAATTGCATAACACAGTCTTAATTTTGGTATTTCACCCAATCTTTCATAGAACCACAATTACACACTGATACCGGCTAAAAATCCTTCAATTCATCCCACAAAGTTCTCAAACGAGTATAGCAAGTGCTAACATCCATTGAATCTTGTTGCAAATCAGTCAATAGCCTTTTGATTTGAAAAATTCGAGGTGCATTGCTTTGATGAAACCTTTTGCGGAGATCTATCCAAATCTCATGTGAAGTAGCCATATACATGAGGCTATCAGCTATTTCTCGACTCACGGCATTAAGTAGCCATGAAATCACCATGCTATTGCATCTAACCCAAGCACCATACAACAGATCTTCGAGAGGAGGACGCACAAACGTTCCATCAACGAAAACAAGCTTATTCTTAGCAGTAAGTGCCATAAACATCGCACGACTCCAGGTATTGTAATTGTTACCTGTAAGGGAGTGAGATACAAGCACTAGACCAGGATGATCACCATTTTGGAGAAAATACGGGCTGTTCGAATCATCGATAATTTTCTCATTCTGCGAAGTCGTAGCTTAGAGATGTAGCGCATTAGCTTTCACCATGGCGAGAACAGAGTAGCGATCGGATTTATTGCTCTGATAACATATTAGAAGAAAAACGAGATATAATATGGAGGCAAAACTCCATTGATGAAAGAGCAACCTTTTCCCCAATATAACAAGCTGTATTTTGTAAATGAAAATCTGAATCTCAACTACCACAAGTCAACCTATTTATACCAACAGTAAAGAAGGACAAATGCTATTAATAAAACGTGTTTCAGCAAAATGACTTCTAATAAAAAGAAATCAAGGAAAATATATATATATACACAAACACAAAAACACATAGGGGGTTGGGTTGGGCCACTATAGTAGATACGCCACTGGTTTCAACATTTTGGACCAGTCTTGTTTTTGCATAAAATGTTGAATAAAACCACTTAGATCCCTGAAGTTCATTATTGCTTTACCTTCCGATGATGTCTTCCAGTAGTAACGAGGCGACAACATTCTACAAAGACAAAGTGACATGTATTGTCCAACTAATGGATGGATACATAAAAACTGATAGGATGAAACACACATATTCTCGAAGTTCTTCACCCATCATATGCAAAAGAGAGGTCATATTGAAGTTCAACCAATTCGCTCTAGAGAATAGGTTTTTAACGACATCTAACAAGGCTGTGAGATTTCAGCTAGACTTTTGTCTCATTAGGTTTTTTACTAAGATTTTAACGAGATACATGCGTCAGAATAGAGATGACAATTTCCTCTAAATCCTGACGGATAATCTGATATCCAACCCGAATGGAGAAGAGTATGAAGAAGATTTTTTACCCTATTAAATAAATGGGTAATTGGTTCGGGTATGGAGATTTTCAGGTATGTGAATGGAGGCGGGTTTTAAAATTTTTTATTTATATCCGACCCGAATACCCGATCAACTTTATATATTTATTAATATTTAATACTATATATGTGATTTTTTTGTTATGATGTTAATTCTAATATGCTTTTGTTGAATGATATTAGTTTGATGAAATGAAAAAAATTATTAGCGTATAATTGATGTTATTTTTGTAGGATAATGATGTTATGATAAATTATTTCTAATATTTTGTTATATTTTCTAATGTTTAATTTGCTAATTTTTGTGTTTAATTTTATTTCATTATCGTTCTCAACAATTTAATAAATATTTATAGCATACTCAAAATAATTCAAAATTTGAGAAAATACAATTATAGATGATAATAAGGTATTTGGATAAGACATGTATTTCTAATACACTGATGAGTATAAGAATGATAATGAAATTGAATATTCGGTGAAGATGAGGACGTAGACGAAAATAAATATAATAAATGAGGATGAAGACGGAGAATATGAAATCTTACAAAAAAACCCAACCCATTGATATGTTTTTGTTTAATTATATTAGTTGGATGAAATGAAAAAAAAAATATTAATATAGAATTGATATTATTTTTGTAAGATAATGATGTAATGATCAATTGTTTCTAATATTTTGTTATTTCTTCAATAATGTTAAATTTGTTAATTTTTATATTTAATTTTATTTCCTTATTGTTTTCAAGAATTTAATAAATATTCATAGTTCACTCGAAATAATTCAAAATTTGAGAAAATGTAATTATATGTGATAAAAAGATATTTGGGGTAAGATATGTACATATAATACTCTGACGATTATGTGGATGAGGATGAAATTGAATAGCCAATGAAGATGAGGATGTAGACGGAGATAAATATGATAAATGAGGATGTAAACGAAGAATATGAAATTCTACCAATACCCAAACCATTGATACACTTTTGTTATATGATATTATTTAGATTTAATGAAAAATTACTAGTATAGAATTTATATTATTTTTGTAGGATAATGATGTTAGGATAACTTGTTTATAATATTTTGTTATTTATTTTATAATGTTTATTTTGCTAATTTTTATATTTAATTTTATTTCCTTGTAGTTCTCGACAATTTACTAAATATTGATAGTGTATTCCAAATAATTCAAAATTTGAAAAAATACAATTATGGATAGTCATAAGATATTTGAGCAGGATATTGATATCTAATACTCTGAAGAGTATCAATATGATGATGAAATTGAATACCCGATGAAGATGTAGACGGAGATAAATATGATAAATGAAGATGAAAAAAGAGAATATGAAATTTTACTCAAACTTAACTCATTGTCATCCCAATGTCGAAAGACATCCAAAGAGAGGAATATTGTGATATTATAAATGTCAAGATGATCAAAGATTATGGTAATCAGGCAGAAATCATAATCAAATATTTTGAACTATGGTAAAAAAAATGTGATTACATTCACATTTTTTTGCTACATCACACTTTAACATGTTTAGGAATTTTTTTTGTATCTGTAAATATATCAGACATAATCTTTTTGATAGATTGATTTTGCATAAATTTGCATCATATTTTAGTTAATCTTTAATTTCTTTTACAACATAAATAGATTTGAGTTGGCAAGCAATTGCATATTCCAAGATCAAATTTATTTATTTTGTTTGTTAGATTTGAAACAAGCGGCACTATATGTGCGTGTATTTGTGTGTTCATTTCATGTGAAACGATATAAAAGAGCCTTTTCCTTTTTTAGACATAATCGTTATACACACTTTGCCACACAATCTTGAAAATATTAAGTTAATTCACCTCTCAAAGTATACGCAGCTCTTTGAATGGCCCTTGCAACTCTCCATATCTCATGCCTAAGTATTGCCTCCCTCTTTTCTTCCTTCGTCCTCGGAGATATTGCATCTGCTATTCCCGGAAAGAACGAAATCTTGCTTTCGGGATCACCACGAGGTCCATAAACCTTGCATTAAACAACCTCAATCATGTAAGAATCGAATGGCAAATATCCAACACCACACATCATATCTCGGATGATAATACGCCTATGTCCCATCCACGAAATGATTATTCCAGAACACTAGATGACTCGATCATACAGCCTTACAAACATGGACTGGGGAGGGGGGTGTCGATAAATTCCGTTTTTTTTCCAATAAATGTACATATTATAAAAGACGTTTTAAGTTTTGATCCCTATAAGATATATGATTTGAAAATTTGTCCCCTGATTTTGGGCACCGGCTATGACCGTGGTTATAAACCCATTCATGTTTTGATATTTGAGTGTCCATTTTCCTTGAGAAACGCACAAAAAATGCAGAATTGTGATTGCAAACCAGTTCAGCATTTGAAGTGTGTTCTCACAAGATGTTTGAACCATTGCCGTCCGGTGAGCCCTTCTGAGTCTGTAAATCCTCTTTCAGCGAGCATTAGTCGATCATTCAATATGCGCCTCCGCAGTATAGAAAAGTCATCCAGGCTCTGATCCCCTCTAAGTTTCTGCAGTGAAATCATATCACAATAATGAACTCATCCCACACTACATTTGCTTTTCCAACTTCAAAGAACGTGAACTTCAAATAAGTGAAGAAAGTTTGTATTCGAGGTCTTAGAATGGGGCATTGAAAGTAGTTTCTTCATCTAACCTTGGCTTCCCCCTCAGAGTCCGCAGCAGCATGAGCAAATTCTTCGATGGCAGCGGCTATGGGTTGTGATGATACGTTTCCCTCTAACAAGTTGTTTAAGACATTTTCGTACTCCTACAAAATACATGCCTGTTAAACTACACGAGCGCAATGGACACGTCCCTAAAAGCTAACAAACACACGAATTTTTGTAAGACATGGAACAAGAGCTTTTCAGAAACGAGTAGCAATCAATCTCTCCATATTACAAAAGTAATAGCTATTGTTCTACATGTGTCATATGGCATTATAAAGTAGATATTAATACACAAGCAGAAGTCAAATTCTTTTAGTAGGCTATCCCCATTGCACGAATATACAAACATAGAAATCTTTTACAGAGCAAAGTCTATGGTGTATTACCAGTAATTCAGTAGCATATGAAACATAGTTAAAAGGCAAAATTGGATCATCGGCTAGATGAAGCGTCACTAGGCCCCACACTCCTGCCACTGAATTCCAAAGAGGAAGAAGATGACAATAAAGTGAGACGAGAGTTGTGACACAAAAAACTTACAAGACTCCGAAAAAGATACAGGAGCTGGAAAGTAACTAAAACAGGAATTTGCTGACAATTAAAGGCAAACATTAAACAAAACCAGACACTACCTGCTACGTGCCGTTGAAATGAGGGATCCCCAAAGTTCGCCATCCAACTATAGGAGTCAAAAGCTGTGTGATAGACAGGAAAATCTGCTCGAGAATGAATATGACTTTAGGGAAGTTGTTTAAGACGAATGAGACACACGCACACACTTCAAATAATAGAAAATGACTCGGTATATTCTATCCAAATTCTTGTAAATCAGCAAGCACGGGAAGCGCAGGGCGGAGAAGAGGTACCACTTCCGAAGTATAAATCAACTGAAGGAATCCCCACGTGTTGCAAAAATGGAGCAAAATCTGAATCAACTCTGCTCAGTCTCTGAATCTGGCCACCAAATTAAATCCATAAATTTCCAAGCCAGTAACTGAACAGACTAGCAAGAGATAGTGGAAGGGAGTGAAATGGAAAGAAGGGGCCACCCATGAGATAAATATAAATATATACATAAATATGATTGAACATTTGTGAACTACTAGAGGCTGTAAAGGCACATAATTATCCAATATAATAACTAAAAGTATGCCTGGAATTATCATGGGTTGCACAGAGTAATTCTACTCATCTTAACCCGACTTTAGCCCGTGCAGTTTAGTTGATTATATATCAATAATGGCTTCAGCTAAAAATAAGCCATTATTGACTGCGAGTAATCCATTTAATTTTCCTCAAACAATCTTGCCATTTCATCGCTTGTCAAAGACAACATCCAGAATCAATTCTAAATACACAACCCTTCGCGTCATCAGACAAAAGTCAGGAATTTAAGTACAAAATATTAGAAACTACTTTTCCAAAAGGTCAAGCTTATGAGAGTTGTTACAACAACAATATGTATGCCTCCACACACCCACAGACGTGTAAGCCAATGACAGAAAAATATACTCAAAGTTATCATCCAATGAATACACATGTATGCTGGTCTGACATTAGGGAACAAAGACCACTCAAGATAACCTCATGAAATATATGGACTTTTGCATGCTAGGGATATTGAACCTCTGGCTTTGACTCAATTACTATGTTCAAAACCATTTTTTTTTTAAAACTATAACTTTGTGGATGTGTCCCAACAAAATTATTAAACCTTAACACATAGGCACACGCAAAGATTCAGAAATACAAAGAGGTGCATCAGAATTTCATTGCATAATTTTGGAGTTCATGCCTTAACCCACTTACGTTGACGCCTTTGTTGGCAGCCATCCATTGTTCATATAAAAATGCATTCTCTGAGTCAGGATCCTTAATCTGAGCAGAAAGTAAACATTGCCAGAAGGAAAATACTGAAAAATTAACATTATTATAATAATCATGTCAAAACCAATCACTGAAGGAGTCAACAAGCTATTACTAGTTACTATCATATCTAAGTCCCTCTACTTACCTTCTTCATAACCTCGACAAGAAGATCATCTAGCTGAGGAGTTGCACTAACAAATAAACCAGACCCTTGAACCGCACAGTCAACATTAAAATAAGCCACTGCTTTTGAACCAAGATTTGCATAGTTTTGTTCAACCCACTCAGTTGATCCTACCTGAAACCAATTAAATCAATAAGATGGATATCACACTTGAAGAAGCAGCTCGTGCGTGGTTTGATCACTTCCAGAATGTACACATGTATCAAAAGGAAAAGAGAACAAAAGTGCATGGACGTGATTACAAAAGGAGGGTACAGAATACACAAACTCAAGACAACACAATTTCAAAAAATATGCAGCATTAATTTATTTATGCCAACCCTATAACTATTTGATTTGGAATGAACCATAAATCCCATCGCAAGAATGCAGATTTCACGGTATCAAGAGACTTGTAATGGTTCTTAAACTAAATTTCAGCCCAAACTTTATTAAAATCCAATTGACACTAGGTTCATTCCTCCTGTTTAAGGCGGATTAGAATAATAGACAATGCAAAAGAGATCAAAATAAAGAAAAAAATTACTTTTAGGGTCTGATTCGATTTTCTTATGTGTGCAGAAGTAAATAGACAAAGCAGATGAGAGTAGCGTGCTAGGGCAAGCGCAAGCCAACAAATCGTGGTTTTAATTGGGCTTTTAATCCCAAAAAATTAAAAGCACGAGCCTACAATTCTTTCTTATGTCTGGTTTAATTCGGCTTTCAAAAATTAATAGCCCAAAAATACTTTAAACGCTAGGCCCGCCTTGAACCACCTAGGCCTGCCTAAGAGCGCCTAGGTGACCTTGACGCATAGGCTGGCACCTAGAACCTTTTTGGTGCGGTCAAGCGGCGCCTAGCGCCTCCTAGGCGGCCGCCTAGCCCGAGTTTTAGAACACTGCAATCACAGAAGCATGTGTCCACTTATATACCTTTCCCGACTCAATCATAGAAAAATGTACATTAATACAGCATGATTCCAAGCTTAGGTACAGAGAGTGAAAGATGCTGGCAATGACAGGTGGTCGGATATTACGTACCATTCCAAACTCTTCTGCATCCCAGCTGCAAAGAACGATTGTTCTCCTAGGATTCCAACCTGAATGCATAAGAAGAGCATATCGACGGGCAATGTCAAGTAGAGCAGCTGTTCCGCTATTTGGGTCGACAGCACCATAAGTCCATGCATCTCTATGGTTTCCAAGAAGCACAAAACGATCTGGCTCTTCTGTACCCCTTATTACTGCAAAAACATTATGGATGTTTGTCATCTTTTGTTCACCCTGAAAGTAGAATGGAAGACCAGTGTTACAGAGGTTAGATTTTAGTTACAGAGAAAGAACTCTTTAAATTATTCTCCAAGTGATTATTACTGCATTCCACAATTACAAGGTTCCAGCATATTTCTCGAACTTAGGACATACATATGCTAGTCATAGAAAGAAGATAATTTCATTTTATCCAGAAACTTGACTTTCAAAAAGGTTGATCAAAATTTCAAAAGCCACAAACTTATTTGTCCGCTAAAACAGCACACACACTAAAACAGGGAACAAAATCATTGGAACGTAAGCCCATGATGAGAGCCTAAACCAAAAAGACTACCAACTTCCTAGATGGAAGAGCCTTCTGAGTTTTTCAGTCACTCCACAACAAGTTGTGTAGCTGATGGGGGACAACATTGTCCATTACTTGAGAAACCGACACACATGATGGACCATTCCATACGGCTCTCATTCATTTATCAATATTATCAGTCCATATGTGAATATCACGTAATCGACACTAACCAATTGCAGGCCTTAAGGCCTTTGATCGTTGCTCATTCCATCATGTTGTTTGTTGATAAGAGTGCAAACAAGAGCTCAAACCCTGAATAACTGCTGGATGCATGATCCATTCGTGGTGGGATTTTTAATTGTTTCCAAACACAGGAGACATATAATAAAGTGCAAAATGAAAGGTCTTTCCAAGTTTCACTTAGAGCACTTTTCCTGAGGCCCACTTTGAATCAACTAAATGCAATTGGAAATTTGGAACAAACATCATCAACATTCGAAATGTAAAAAATTTATCAGAAAAGTAAGTGACTGTACATCCACAGGTTTATAATTCAAAATACAGAGCACACCCATTCAATCGACACCTTTGCATAAATAAAAATTGAAAATATCAAGAAAGCAAAGCGCAAACATTGGCTAAAAACACAGCCTCTGGTTATTATCGAGCGACAAGCATATATCATCCAACTGACCTCATACGTCAAATTGAGCATAATCGGGCCGGGTCCCACCTTAGTACTTGTGCTACCGCCACTCTTGAAAATCTTCCTCCACTCATACGGCACTTTAGCCTCCTCCAATGATATTAATATACTCTCCGCCGCAGCCTCCGACACCGGTAGTGAAGGGATTCCCGGAAATTTCTCCATCACCTTCGGATCCTTTAAGCCAAGTTTCTCACCACCTTCAACTCCGGCCCACCCGGGGCTAAGTGGGTCCCCCAACCCATTCATAACAGTCCCCCTCTCCACCCCTTCTCTATACCTATCATCACCACCCTCGGTGTACATCAGCACCGCTGCCAACCCGTGCGCCGCCGCATTCTCCACAGCCTCATACCTCGACATCTCTCCACCCCGGCGTAAAATCCCCACGCAGTCCTTAACCTCCACCCCGAGCAAAGCTAGCTCGCTGTAGTCCTGCTCCCGGCCGTAGTTGAGGAAAACAGCCTCACCATAAGCTGAACCGGAGGGGGAGTAGGCGTGGTACGGCCTCATAGCTCCATTTTGGGGGACACTAGGCTCTTCCAGAGAGACAGACAGAATGGTTCCATCGACAAAGTGAGCGGTGAGGGACGCGTGCTTAGGATATGACAGGAGGGAGGAGAAGTTGACGAAACGAGTGGTGAGGCCATGGGATTGGAAGTGGGTGTAGACGTAAAGCGCGGTGGAGAGGGACAGAGGAGTCCCTGCTAGGTGGGGGTGGAGGGTGAGGTCCCGGAGGTAGGCGGCGACGGTTTCATTGTTGGCGGCAGAAGTAAATGCGTCCCGGTAGTGGAGAGTGTTCCGGTCACTCACAGGGGCAGTTGCGGCAGAGGGAAGGCGGCGGAGCTGGTGGTATAAGGTGGTGTAGAGGGTGAGCAAGATGAGCGTAGAGGCGAAGAGGAAAGAGCATGAGGTTTTCCCTTCGATTAGCATTTTTAGACGACGGCGACGGTGTGAAGTTCAACCAGATCAATACAAATTTAGTGAAGTTTATGTATTCGAAAATTTTTATTATAATCAAATTTCAATTATAATTATTATTTATAGATTTTTGTTAATTGATGTGACATTGTAATATCATATTTGTATTAAAAATTTATTTAAAAAAGAAAATAAATAATTAAAATTAAATTTTCACAATATAAAATAGATAAAATATATTAGTTCAAATATTTAGTTATATATATATTTGATATTATAATCATATTAAAATTAATAAGGGTCTAAATTATTTTTAAAACTTAAAGTACAATATATGATAATATTTAAAAAAGATGAAAATATAAATGATCAAGATCATCATTATATTAGAAAGTGTTGAAAATAAATGGAATTATAATTTTAACTCATTTAAAGTTTTTTGTTATAATCATCGTATCATTGTAATGTCAAAAAAATATTAATTTATTTATCCAAAATTAAAAAAACTCCAAATAACTTTTTTGTATGAACTACACACTCAATTCGAATATCTTAATAAAAATTCTCTTTATTAAAAATATTAATTACTAACAATTTTTAAAATTTATAACATAAAATTTTAAATAATATTAATTGCGAAAAAATTATATATTATAAAATAATATTTAAAAATAATAATACAACATTAAGTAACCAATTAATACAAAAAATTAGAACAAAAAACATAAGATAATTAAAATTTTCATAATTAATAAATTAATCATTCATCGAATGCACAATTTATTTGCTTGAAAAGCGCAATTTATGGCATGCCCGTTTAAATTATTCCTCGAATATGTATATGATTTTTATCAATGGTAATTAAATATAATTGAAAAATCTAAAAAGAATAAAGGAAATAAGTTATACTACTATTTTTAGCATTTTTTTTTTTTTTGAAGTAGATGTTTCTCGAGTGAGTTGGTACTGACATATTAGATTTATATTAATCTTTTTAATAATATAATTATAATTACTGGTTAAAATAAAAATGATAATAGAATAATGTTTATAAAATCAATAACAAAATTGAGAGAAGAAATGGGGTATTTTGTTTTTTAACATCAGACACATGTTTAAGTAAAAAAATGACATCCTCGTGTATATTTGAAATACACATGAAGAGGTCATTTTCTTAACTAAATAGTTAACCGAGCTTATTTTACAAATTTTTCTGAAAAGAAATTAGTATAATATTTTCGTGTCTTTTTTTTTTTTTGGAAATAGAAAAGTGGTTACTTAAAATAACTCTTTCTAATTCCAGAAAGTAAATAAAAAATTGTGAAACTAAATAGAGAATAATTATACAACTTCTACAGCCAGAACCCAAAGTTTTAAATGTAAGGTTCATATTTTTATTGAACTATATATATAATTGTTCCAGCCTTTTTTCAAAATTGATAATAAAACTATGCGAATCAACATAATAGGACAAGACATTTCGTGTCCCGACACAATGATCTTTTGTGGTACACATGAGTTTTCAAAAAGGGTCAAGTATTTGTCTTTTTCTCACATTTGTATTTCTTTATAACCCACCAAAATTTATGTTAGGGAATATGATTTGTTGCTAAGCTGACTGGGCAAACAATTTTGGTCTGTTTCATTCAAATTGCCAATATATTTGTTTCAGAAACCAATCCAAAATGCCAATATATATATATATATAGTACGTCTCTTGTGAGACGATCTCTGAATCTTTATATGTGAGACATGTCAACCTTACCGATTGATATTCACAATAAAAAATAATACTCTTAGCATAAAAAGTAGTACTTTTTCATGGATTACCCAAATAAGATATTCGTCTCAGAAAATACGACTCGTGAAACCGTCTCACATATAATCAAAACATGGTCCTTATATGATTATATTTTTTTATTGAAGTGGCTCGTACGTGCTTCTTCTATGATTTATCGAACGACCTTTGTATAATTGAATAAGCTAAGAAACAGAGATTGAGTAAGTGTTTGGTTCACAATACAGATGAAGATATAGTTAATTAGTACATATGGACAATTTTAACTTTTTTCAAAAAATATATATATCTATATATATAATTTTACCTTTATTTCAAATATATATATATATATATTTCATCACAACTCCTTTTAATCAGAATTTTTTTAACTCTCGGATTAGCTTGATATATAGCTTCGGTCAAATAATTTTGTTTGATTTATGTTGTTTTTCTGAAATTATTTTCGTATGGCTTATATTTTTTAAAAGAAATAAACCATCAAAACCGGCCGATTCAAACTTCACAACATCATCACCGTCTAAAATAGTGTGGTGGCAATTTAAAAAGAGGAGTGTGTTTCTTATGAAACAATATTATGATTTTATGTTTGTGCGATAGGTCGACTCATTTCATAGTTGGAATCAAACAATAAAACTGAGTCGGGTAGAAAATTCGTGTTACAAAATTGACTTGAGAGACGATCTCATAATCTCCGAAGGAAAAACAAAACCACTCGATTGGATGTATAATTTTTAATTATTCATGTCATAACAAGATTGAAAGATTTAAAAAATAAAGTTATTTTAGGAAAATAAAATTAATTAACTGATATAACTAGATTGATTACACAAAGTCACCAAATTTGGTTATAAAAGGATCTCTCATGTTTTTTTTTTTTTTTTATACAATAGCAAGTATAGATATAAGATTATCTTGTTGATGTTTTCAAAGTTCAAGGATCAAATTTAATATATAGGATTTTCTTGTTGATGTTTTGAGAAGTTCAAGGATCAAAATTGTTTTATTAAAATATTTAAGTCTCAAAGGTAGATATGAAGTATAACAAATCCGAATAACATATTTCATAAATTTCTTGAGCTTATCAATGTTGTGTGTGGAGAAAATATTTTATTTGATTAGTGTATTTAGAAAATTGAATTTGAAATGACTCGAAAAATTGAGAATCTGAAATATCTTATTTGTCAAGGACATAACTTATTAGGTATAAGATTTTTCTTTAAGTTGGGAGGGATATTTGTCAAATATTGTTATCTTGAAATATTCAAGGATCAAAGGTGTTTTAGATAAGAAATATAGGAACCAAAATAACCTTTTTCTTATATAAAATATTTCATGATCGTCAATCTAATCCATGAAAAATATTTTTCCATGTCTAAATTATTATTTTTAATACAAAATTATTATTTTTAGTTATGTTACGAAGAGATATTGTATAATATTTGGTGATATAAGTGAAAATATTATTTTTTATGTTAAAAAAATTTCTTTTTATGTGGGTATGATCGAGTCTACCCGTTTAACAGAAAACATACTCTTGCATAAATTGCTTGAAGTTACTAAGGTTATGTACGAAGAAAAATACTTTATTTGATGAGTGTATTTAGAAAAATGGATTTAAAATGACTCATGATTGAGTATATGAATACCTTAATTGTTGAAGTCTTATAGCCATTAGACATCAAAATTCAAAGTTTAGGACGGAATTTATAATCATGGTCCAAATTTAATAAATATCTTTTCAAATAAAAAAACTTAATTTGGTTTAAAAATAAATTAAAATTAAAATTAAATTATCTTTCAATCCAAATATGTGAGTGAAAATTATCGATCCAAGAAATAGTTTATCTGGGTACCAACATGGCCTAATTTCAAAGGAACTATGAAACACGTGTACGAGGAAAACAGATTACATGCAAAGCAGAGCTCCCTCCATTCAATAAATTTCATTCCCCGTCGCGGCCGACTCCTTTCTCCGTAACAATCTCCACCACTTCCACCTTTTCCCGTCTCACACTCACGCCCAGGAGAAGGGTACAGAGAAGATCAAGAGGAAAGAAGAAATGAAATCTATAAACACATAAAACAACATGCAGCAAAATATTTCAACACACATCGGTTCTAACACCTGCGAGGGTGCTTCAAACACAATATTCTTCATGAGCTTCAATAGCTCGTGTTCTAAAAATGTAAACACCGATGAATTAAATCAAGTTTGGTTTTTAAATCAAGCGAAGGACAATCGAAATAATCATTTGTTAAGAAAGCTGACTAATTTGAAAGTCTTTTAACTTATGTAAACTGAATTAACTGAAATAAGGGGAATCAATTCGCATGTATCAGTTTAGTTATAATGAGAACTAAACTAATAACATCATGAACTGATCAAATCAATTTGAAGACAATAGTTAAACAGTTAAGTACACAAGATATGTTTATGGATGTTCGGAGACTTCAACTGCTCTTACGTCACCCTTTCTACCACCTCAGGTGGGATCCACTAGAAGACTTTGATTTATACAACACCTTGTACAAACCCACTCAGCTTAGGACTTACGCTACTGCCTAACTGAACTCCTAGCCTAGACTGAAGGCAACACCTTCCAGCCAAGACTTGTTTAACGTATATGTGTTAAAGACTACATATACAAGTTTAACGTCTTTGTGCAAGACTCACTCATCTTATCAATAAGCTCTACTCTCTGTATATGTGAGTGATTGTGTGAGAACTGATATATGAATACAATGCGAAAATGTTCTCACACACATCTAAGCTGATAACACGTTGAAGTGTTCCCTCAAATTTGGGCGGATTGCTTCTTGTAAGCTGGTATACAATGAGCATGTCCTTCTTATTTTCTCATGATTTTCACATACTTATTTGTTGATGCTCTTGATCTTGTATTTACAAAGGCTTCGTGACCGTACATCAAGACTCATCAAATATGTTTGTTGCAGTTGAATCTGTTCATCGATATTTGTGACTTGTTCTTTCTGACAGTCATTCTGGAACATCTTGACTTTAAGCTCCGCAACAACGTTTATTATTGTCCTTTGACTGGACAATTGCTTTCCTTTATGCGCAGAGCTGGATTTCACTTAGATAAGCTTGTCGTGTTCTGCAAAGCGGTCGGCTCCTAACTGATGTTCTGAACTGGTCAGTTGAACTGGTGTGGTGAAATCAGTTGGCTCGTCAGCTGAACTGATTTCACTACTTCAGTTGAACTGATCAGCTGGGCTCTTCATCAGTTGAGCTCTTCATCAGCTGGCCGAGCTTCTGAAGGTACTTCTTCACACAGAAAGAGTTGAACATAAGACAGCGGAGGTGGCTAGAGCTAGTGAAAGATTATGATTGTGACATTAGCTACAATTCGGGTAAGGCTAATGTAGTTGCAGATGCCTTGAGCAGGAAGACTGCAATGATCGCTCAGCTATAAGTACAGAGACCGTTACAGGCAGAGATTCAGCAGTTTATGCTAGGGGCAGTGCCCCTAATCTTTCTACCCTAACAATGTAGCCGACATTGAGAGACAGAATTCGGGCAGGGCAGACTTCTGACGAGCATTTACAGAAGTGTAGACAGAGGGATGAGGCTAAGGGCCGGAGACTGTATACGATTGTGAACGGCATAGTCAGGTATAGGGGCCGACTATGGGTTCCTAGCAGCGAATCCATGAGATCAGATATAAGGAGTATGAAGAAGTATAAGGATCTCCATACTCTTTATAGGTGGCCAGACATGAAGCGAGATATTTTGCGTTTTGTCTCCGAGTGTTTGACATGTCGCAGGTCAAGGCAGAGCATCAAAGATGTAATGCCCCAGATTTGACGATTTTTCTCACTGTACCAAGACGAGTCTTTCCAGCGTGCTTATGTCCTCACTTACACGCACCCTAGGAAATTCCCAGGAGGTCACCCATCCCAAAATTGCCTCAAGTCAAGCACGCTTAATTTTGGAGTTCTTATGTGATGATCTATCGAAAAGAAGATGCACCTTCTTGATATGAGTAGTACATATCAAATCTTTTAAGACCTCCTCAACTGCACAGTCTCATACCTGAACAGTTTCAAAATCTCTCTCCTTCCGGTGTAAGATCGCTTCTTTCATGTTCCCTCTACCTAGAAGTCTGCCAGGAGCCACTCATTGTCCGTGCAACCTCATTGCATCGACGATCACTCTCATCCTCTTCGGCCCTGGGCCTCACAAGAGACATGCAGGGAAGCTTAGGCCAGTCCCTATTCCCGAGCGGAAATGAGAGAATATCACCATAGAATTCGTGACAGAGCTTCTGAGAAAGATTGGAGGATATAATGCCATTTGGGTGATAGTCGATCGGCTCACTAAATCAGCACACTTTTTACTGATCAGGAAGACTTTCACCATGAATCATTACGCAGAGCTGTACATCATAGAGATAGTCAAGCTGTATAGGATTCCAGTGTCTATCGTGTCAGATAGAGATCCAAGATTCACGTCTGCGTTCTGGAAGAGTCTACATTAGACATTGGGTACTAAGCTGCTATTCAGTACTTCCTTCCATCCTCAGACTAATGGACAGTCAGAGTGAGTTATTCAGATTTTGGAGGACCTACTCAGAGCTTGCATGATCGACTTCCAGAGTAGTTGGAGTGGAGTTCAAGTACAACAACAATTATCAGGAATCTAACGGTATGGCTCCATAGGAGGCATTGTACGGGAGGAAGTGTAGGTCTCCTGTGTATTGGGATGAGGTAGGAGAGAGGGCAGAGATAGGGCCGGATTGTCAGTCAGACTGCAGAGTTAGTGGTGAAGATCTGAGATAGGATGAAAACCGCTCAGAGCCGGCAAAAGAGTTACGCAGATCAGCGAAGCAGAGATTTTGAGTTTTTCGTAGGGGATCATGTGTTCGTGAAGGTCGCACCGATGAAGGGTGGGATGAGATTTGGGAAGAAGGGCAAGCTCAGTCCTAGATACATAGGGCCATTTGAGATACTGCAGAGAGTTGAGACACTCGTATACAGAGTTGCATTACCGTCGAATTGGCGGGAGTCCATAACTTGTTCAATTTCTCCATGTTGCGGAAATACATGTTGAATCATTCGCATGTACTGAACTATGAGCCACTTCAGCTGACACCGAACCTGTCCTTTGAGGAGAGACCCGCTCAGATTTTGGACAGACAGGAGAGGAGGCTTCGGAAAAAGGTGATCCACATGGTTCAAGTCAAGTGGCTGAATCATTCTCAAGAGGAAGCCACTTGGGAGACTGAAGCCGCGATGAAAAGTCGCTACCCGAAATTATTCGGTATGTTTTAAATTTCGAGGAAGAGATTCAATTTAACGGTGGTGGGAAGGGGGGAATTGTAAGGTCTAAAAAATTCGAACTACGTATCCTGACTGCATGCAATCTAGGGTTTTATTTAAATATGTGTTTAATGATTTTTATACATTTTATTGCATGATTATTACATTATTAGGTGTTCATTTAATTGGTTTTTTAAGTTTCATGCATTAGGGTTTAAAATTACATTTCGCGCTCGAACGAGTAACGGAAATCGGGGATAATCAAGAAAATTTTTTTTATTGAATAATTATTTTTAATTATAATATAAAGTGTATTTAAGGGATAATTTCGAAAATGGGCCTTGGTTGGGTATTTTTACTCGCCGGGCCGTATTTTAAACCGGTACCCAAATTTTATCGATTCAGAAGATTTTTTGAGGGTTCGGATAATATTTTCAAAAAAGTACCTAAACGAAATATTTTTCGAGAGTGCTATTGGGTTTGATGAGTTTATTTTAGTGCTTATGGGCCCAAAACCCTTTCAAATTTTTATTAGGGCCCATTAGTGTGTTAATTTTATATTTAAAAATTTCTAAACTACATCCTAACCATAAACCTAACAGTAGCCGCCCCTCCCCTCCAGCAGCAGCCATTTTCGAAGCAAAACCAGCAGCCTCCATCGATTTCTCCCTAGGTTTTCAAGAAATCTTCTTCCCCACATCTCTGGTACAAGACCTGCTCGCATATCTTCGAGTTTTTGAGCCTAAAACCGTTATACCACCCCTTGTATCATTCTTTTCTCATCCTTTACACCATTTATATGTTGTGGTTGGTTTTGCATGAAATTTCGTTGGTCTATCGTATGACATCGTTTTTGCAAATGTTTTGACATGAACATGCATTTATTTTGTGTACAACTCACGTTTTTATGATTCTTGTGCAAGGGGACTGCCTAGTTATGTGGCTAAGAGACTGTACACATCAAGGATGGTGTCAAGGGGCTGGATTCGGGTGAGGCTCGAGTTCTAGCTTAGGCTGATTGAGTTCTTGGGTTTACGGCTTGGTTGTGAGTGGATCGGGTGATGGGGCTGAGCCGACGGTGCAAGGGCTGATCCAAGCCATGGACCAGACCTTGGTGGGTCTGTGATATGGCCTAGGAGGGCTCGAACACTACTGGATCTAATCTCGAAGCCGATCAATCAAGTTGAGGGAAGGTTGGAACCGTTGGGGCTCTTAGTTCGCGAGTGTGTGAATCGTGTGGTGTGCATGGGGCGGGTAGCTTGGTCCAGGAGCGTCCTAAGCAGGGATAGGAAGGGTTGGTCCAAGGATGATTCGAATTGGGTGAGTGTAGAATAGGAGTTGGCTTTGAAATGTTTGGGATGTTTTCTGCTGCAAGGTTAGCGCCGCAACATTACCCTTTAGGCGCCGTAGCGCCTGTGCTTCGAAGTAGGCAGCGTTGAAGCTGAGCGCCTAGGCGCTAACTAAGCGTGGCAGCGCCACAGTATCAACGCTTAGGCGCTAGTCCAAGGTTTGAGGAGCTCATCCTTTAAGTGCTATTGTCTCGTTTGGGTATGGATACATCGTTATGACCGAGCTTAGTGAGGATTAGATTAGGTCATGCAAAGCTTGATTAGGAACCTTTGAATTATGATTTAAACGGGGTCATCTTCGGGTAGAGTTAGCGGTCCTGGCAGCGCCCCAAACACAAGTTTATTTGTTTTAAACGTTATGTCATCATGGATACGAATTTTTATGCAGTTATGAAAAAATACGTCGCATGCCTAATTTTAAGGAAAAATTTATGTATATATGATTTATTAAGTGATGAATATGATGACATGTTTTTGAAGGAAGGGAGTTGGTTGTGACTAATACGAATACGTTATACGATGATATGTAAGGCCAAGGCTGAGTAGATGGGTAATACTGTCGTTGCTGTTCCCACCGCCGGGTACCACGGTTACAAGTAGATGGATCCATCACCTAATACGATGATACGAAAGTCACAGCTAATGAACATAATTCAAATTTAGAAAACGAACACGTATATGTTGAGATATGTTATGAAATGTTTACGTTTTAACATACCATGAATATGCATACAATTTTATAAGATCATGAAATGTATCTTTATTACAGTACTTTTCACTGTTGCCTGTTATGTATATGTATTTTCTATAACGTTACAGGTGTGTTGAGTCTTTAGAATAACTAGATGTGAATGATGCAGGTGAGTTTGTTGATCAGGAGATTGGAGGTGCCGAAGACTGAGTAGGCAGGGCTGGATGTGTGTATGCTAACCTGAGAGCCTTATTTCTTCTGCACATCATGTTTTTGAGAATATTTTTAACTACAGTAATTTTCAGTATCGGATTTCTATTATTTCAAGATGGTGTGATTCATAGAAGTTATTGCATGCATGCTTGTAATTGTTTATTTTTGAAATGTAGTTTTTTTTTTTAAAAAAAATAGTAGCATTTTAATTAGTAAACGTTTCATTTAGCATCTTTTAACATTCAAACAGTTTAGGAAACAAATCTTATGATAGCAGTTCCGTTACATAGAAACTAACTGGATAAACATGATGTTTATTTAATCAAATATGCGTCCCTTGTATCATACATCAAGCACACCAACATGTGTAAGGGAAATTGATACTACAATAGAAAATTTTAAACAATATCAAATATAATTAGTTTGTACATAATATAACTGGATATACTAACAATTGGTTGCCTTGAATGCTTTGAATGTTGAATCGATCTTGAGTTTCTTTGCCAGAAGAGCAGCTAATTTGTCTTGAACTTGATCTTTGTGCTGGCTAACTGGTCGACCTGACTCAAACTGGACTCAACTGATACTGAACCGCATTGATAATCTATTTGATCTGATATGGCAATGAAGCGGCGGTATACTGCTGATGATTAAGCTCCTAATCATCCAAAATTTCAGCGTAGTTGGGTTTCGTCTGTTGATCAGCTGAACTGGTAGGCTAGCAACTTAAATCTTGTCCACTGATCAGTTTTGATGTTTTGCTATCAATTTAGACTCAAAACCCCGCAAGCTGCTAAAACGAAAAAGTTACGGAGTCGAGAGAAGTGACCACAATGTTAGTTGCAGATCCAATTATCTTCTCTCTTCCCACGATAAACTCTACAAAAATTTTAAGAGGATTTTGAAAACCATTTTAAATAACATTTTGAAACAAATTTAAAATATCAGATTTCAAATGTTCTTCTTAGAACAACTAGCTCTGATACCAATTGAAGGATCGGTTCTAACACTTGCGAGAGTGCTTCAGACACAATATTCTACATGAGCTTCAATAGATGTGTTTTAAAAATGTAAACACCGATGAATTAAATCGAGTTTGATTTTTAAACCAAGCGGAAGACACTCGAAATAATCCTTCGTTAACAAAGCTGACTAATTTGAAAGCCTTTTAACTTGTGTAAACTGAACAACTGAAATATGGGGAATCGGTTCTTGCATGTATCCGTTCAGTTATGGTGAGAACTGAACTGATAACATCTCGAATTGATCAAATCAATTTGAAGACAATAGTTAAACAGTTAAGTACATAAGATATGTTTATGGATGTTCAGAGACTTCAACTGCTCCTACGTCACCCCTCTACCACCTCGGGTAGGATCCACTAGAAAACTTTGATTTGTACAACACCTTGTACCAACCCACTCATCTTAGGACATACGCCACTGCCTAACTGAACTCCTATCCTAGATTGAAGGCAGCATATTCCAGCCAATACTTGTTTAACGTCTATGTGTTAAAGACTACATACACAAGTTTAACGTCTTTGTGCAAGACTCACTCAACTTATCAATAAGCTCTACTCTCTATATATATGAGTGATTGTGTGTGAGTGTGTGAGAATTGATATATGAATGTGACATGAAAGTGTTCTCACACATTGAGAAAATTGAGCTTCTAATCTAAGCTGATAACATGTTGAAGTGTTCCATCAAATCGGGGCGGATTGCTTATTGTAAGCTGGTATACAATGAGCATGCCCTTCTTCTTTTCTCATGATTTTCACACACTTATTTATGAAGGTCTTAATCTTGTATTTATAGAGGCTTTGTGACCTTGCATCAAGACTCATCAAATATGTTTGTTGTAGTTGAATATGTTCCTCGATATCGGTGACTTGTCCTTTCTGACAGTCATTCTGGAACGTCTTGACTTTAAGATCTGCTGCAACATTCATTATTGTCATTTGACTGGAAAATTTATTTCCTTGATGCGCACAGCTGGATTCCACTTAGATAAGCTTGTCGTGTTCTGCAAACTGATCGGCTCCTAACTGATGTTCTGAACTGGTCAATTGAACTGATGGTCTTGAACTGGTGTGGTGAAATCAGTTCGCTCGTCAGCTGAACTGATTTCACTGCTTTAGTTGAACTGGTCAGCTGGGCTCTTCATCAGCTGGCCGGGCTTCTGAAGGTCTTCTACTGAACTACCTATCAGCTGGACAATTAGTTGAACTGGTTTTTGATATATCAGTTGAACTGGTTCAATTTGGGCAATCAGTTGGCGCTTTCAGTTTACGTCTCGATAGCTTCAGTTTAGGCTCGGTAGCTTTCTGCGCACTTAGGTAAATTTATTAAAAACAAAATAACGAGTTTTATTAACATCAAAATCAAGATTGCGAATGTAAAATGTTCTGACACTTTACATAAATAAAATAACACACAAAGAATTATGCATGAGTGAACACATTCACTTGTGCGATGCTTCAGGGCAAAAGATTCATTAGAAAATACTTTCAGTTTAAACAAAAACAACATTAATGAATAAAATAAAATCTAACTCCCTTACAGAGTGAGGGAGGAAAATACATCAAAAACACTTATCAAACTAAATAACCAAAAATACGGATGCGGCTTTTGTGAAGCCGAAAATCATTTTCATGAGTAACACACTAATTTGCATTGTGATTAGATGTTGTGCATGCGTGTCTTCAACACTTCACGACAACACAACAATATACCTAGGCTTGAGCATTTGATCTCGTCGATATAAATATTCAATTCTCATGTGGCGTCTCACTCTCTCTCACACACCCTTTCATAGCAGTTATCATTTTATATTTATATGATTTCTTTTCCCTAGAGTTTATTGTATAAAAAGGAACTCTACAACATATGAAAACAAGAGTTTTATTAGAAAATAAACTATTCTAAACACCAATACTATATCTAGAGTTTTTATCATAAATATATATGGTCTAAAGAGATAAAACTCTAAGATTTTATAAACAATATATTATCAAAAGGAAAATTTAAATAAAGAATAAATTATATTCTTTTCAATTTTTCTCTTTTTGTCTTTTTGGACAAAACACACAAAAATGTCAATCAATAAAACTTCATTTAGTTAGCATTCAACTCCCCTGAGTTAGAGACTCATCTCCCACTGAATTCAACCAAGTTAAATCAGATGTTGTTAGAGAAGTGTTGTTAAAAGTATTGCAACACAGGCACCAGCACACTTAGCAGTGTAGTCAATAAGATCTTAATACCAACACACTAAACACACTAAACATTATTACAAAAATCTAACAACAAGCAGAGAGATAAGAAAAATCAAAACAAACTAAGGAATAGTTTCATCTCCAACTCCATCGGTGAGCTTGTCTATATCTCTTTCTTATTCACCGTCCACGTCTTCTTCCATTTTTGTTGCGACTTCTCCTACTCTCTTTTTTTGGGCAAAATGCACCACCATTTTCAGAAGTAAACAGTACTCATCTATGTAATTTTCATAATATGCGATAAGATCATTCGCATTGCTGATTTGCTTCAAACCAAATTCAATTTGAGCATGTAAATAAAACAAAAAGAGACAACATAAAAAGTCAGCAGAGGTTCACAGTAGATGAAGAGGTCGTGTTGTCAACATCGGGGGGCAACAGTAATAGTAAACCATGGATGGTCCAGATTTCTATTCCCACTAAAGTAAGTTGGGGCAATGTTGAGCTTCTCACCCATACTAGAGAGATACCCATTAATGTCTCTGATAAAACCTTGAGATTCCAGAATGTCGTAGATTTAGGATGGAAAAAACAACTTTTTTTATTTCAGTCTACCGTCAGCAAATTGAAAAACATTTGGAACACCAACTTCCCAAAATTAAAGGTACTCTCAGTACCAATCGCAAACAAAACAAATGTCTGTGGTCTCGTAATCACTGTTGTATTCTTTGAGGTAGTCCCATTTCAGATGCCCGTTTTGTGCAACACGAAATAAAAATGATATATTTGCTGCAGACAGCTGTTTGGGATGATCTGGAAAAATCTTAATGAGTTTGACAGTGATGATAGCTTAAACTTCATTGATATCCGAATTCATTCCTTCTTCGTCTTCATCAGGTGTGTTGTAAAATTCATTGATAATCAAAGGATTGAAGTTGTAGATTCTATCATAGACAAACACTCGTTCAAGCTTTGGAGATTTCTCATCAGCCACACTGGACGAGTGATTTGAGAAAAATTTCAGAAGTGGCCTTTTGCAATATGGTGTTACTGCAGTTACCATTGACAATAGTCGTCGATTGGTCAGGAACATAATCATATTTTGTTTCCCATGAGTATCAACATCAAATTTCTTCTCATCAATTAGTCCTGGATTAACGTAGAGGGGCCACAGAACAAGAGCATCTTCTAAATAGAAATTTGTGGAGAATGACTTACTCAAATCATAATCTGTAGTATCGATATTTTCCATGGTATTAACAACATCGTCCTTGAAACGTCTACTACTCATTTTTCTTTAAAATATGCTAGATATTTTTTTCTTCATACCATTCGATCGAAATATACATACATACATACATACATACATATATACAATTTTGTCATTTAAAATAAACCAACAAACCTATTATTTGAAAATCCAAAAGAACGTAGTGCAAAACATAAAATCGTAAACCGTCAAGCCAAACCTAAAACTAGCATTTTTCAAAATAGCAAAAACTTTTTAAATCCTCTCAAAACCACTCCAAAGCATCAAAAGTCATAAAAGTCATCAAAACCTTTAAAATCATACCAATGCGGAAAAACTAGCAAAGGTCCTCGGGTTATGTGCACAATCAGTCTAGCCAGTTCAACCGTCAAGTCCTCCAATATCATCATAAACATCATCACCTCCATCATTCACGCCTAGTGAGTCTAATGACTCAAAAAACCTTAACTATGATAGCAAGTAGGCATGCTTAATGGACCAGTTCGGGCCGGAGCTGACCGGGAACCGGTCCGTTAAGCCCGGAATCGGATCTTGTATGGATGAACGAGACCCAAAACCTTGTACAATCCATTGGTTAGTGGTTTGAATTGGTTCATCATGTTCTGAACCGGTTCAATCGGTTCCGGATCCGGTTTCGAATCGGTTCATGTATGTATCCGGAACCGACCCAGAACTAGACCCAGATCCTGGAATCCGAAAGTTTAAAAAAAAAAAAAAAAAATGCCTTTGGGCCAACGACTGCATTTGGAGCCGTTGGCCCAAAGGTTGCAGATTTCAGTAGCCGTTGAACGGCTACTGAAATCTGCATTTTTTATTTTGCAATTTGGCCCCCAATTTTGGGGGTTTTATTGCAAATATAATTTTTTTTACCCCCATAAATCACCTATAAATACAAGTCATTTTTTATATTTCAAATATCAATTTTCTTCAACTTTTCATTTCTCTACAATCAATATATTTCTTTGCTATAATTTCTCCAAATATATTCAATAATTGTGTTATAAGTTTATCTATAATCAATATTTTTTTATTGTTATTTATTTACTATTTCGCAATTTACTCATATAAATAATTCAAATTTCAATGACATCATCTTCAAACAGTCGTGGTGGTGGTGGAAAATACACTTCCGACTTTGGTGAGCATTTTGGATACATCCCCGACTTTGATAAGTCGAACCTGGCCACGAGGATAAAGAAGGCATGGAACTCCCCAACAAAGATGTAGGGACGCCATCGTCTACTCGAGCAAGCAACACAATGCCAACGAGCATGACGACAACCCGTGCAAAGCGAAGCTAAGTTTGGGAACACTTTGATATTGTACAACAAGGTACGAATAACTTTTTTGCCATTTGTAAAATTTGCAAAACGAGGTATTCTTGCAAAACAGGTGGTGGTTCCGGTGGTACCGACACTTTGAAAAAACATTTAGTTAAGGTACATAAACTTGACCCTGATGCGCTACAACCATTCGGTAGGGAACCAACACAACAACAAATTAATCCTTCAAGTGGTAAAGCTTTCACAATTACAAAAGAAATTTCTCGAAAAACCATCGTAAATTTTGTTACCAAATGTTGTCAACCATTTATAATAGCTGAACAAAAAGGTTTTGTTGAATTTACTAGTACTGTTCAACCTGGTTTTCACAATATTTCTAGGCACACACTTAAGAAATATTGTTTTGATATTTATAAAGAATATAAAGAAACACTAAAATCACATCTTTCAAATATTTCTTGTAGAGTTATTTTGACAACTGATATTTGGAATAATTTAAAATATGAATCTTATCTTGTTGACATGTCATTGGATTGACGAAATTTGGACTATGCAAAAAAGAATTTTAGCACTAGATCATTTAGAATCGTCTCACAACGCATATACTATAGCTAGATAGGTTTTAAATGTTGTTAAGATTTATGTCATACAAAATAAAATAATGTCGATAATGTTAGATAATGCGAGTGCCAATACTCTTGCAATTAAATATCTTAAAGATTCACTAAAACTAATTATAGATGGTAATTTGCTTCATGTTAGATATGCGTGTCATATTATCAACTTATGTGTTAAATGTGCATGTGATGAGCAAATGTCCACTGTAATAGAAAATTTCAAATTATGTGGGAAATTATTACGTGAAAGAAAATATGGACGTGACTGGAAAACATTAGTCGAATCAAATGGAATTAAATTTAAAAAATTTCCTCTTCCTGTTGAAATTAGATGGAATTCTTTATATCACTTGCTTCATACTTTATTACGTTTTCAAGATTTAGCAGACTCCATATTATAATAATATTGCGGTACAATATTTAATGTTAATTGACGATGATTGGAATATTTTGAATAAATTTGTTTCTTTGTTAGAAATTTTTAAATAAGCAACCGAAAAATTTTCTGGCATTAGCTACCCTACTTCAACCATGTTTCTATCTTTGCTTTTCAATATGTTTTATAAATTTATTGAATATCGTGATGATTCTGTTATGCGTGATTTTGCTTCAAATATGGAAAAATAAAATTTTAAAATCTTGAGAAACTATAACAATTATGTATGGTTTAGCAACATTACTTGATCCTACTCAAAATCAAGGAGGATTAGACGTTTTTTTCGATTATGATGCTAAATTTTTTCAGAAGAATGTTGACGATCAAAAGAATTCAATCATGCATTCTCTCCAAGAATTGTTTGATTTGTATGCTAGTGAACAATGTGATGAACCGAGTGCGCAGCCGGAGGAGATGCCGACATATAAAAGCAAAAGTGGAGCACTGAACTTCTTTCAAAGTTTGAAACGACAAAAGGTCAAAGAAAAATCGGTGGCAACATCCAATTACAATGAGATTCAAATTTATCTAAGTCAATATATTGAAACTATGGAGAATTTCGATGTTCTTGATTGGTGGAAAGTAAATTCTAAACTTTATCCAGTGTTAGTTGCAATTGCAAGATATGTTCTACCAATTCAAAGTTCAAGTGTTGATTCCGAATCAGTGTTTTCAGTATGTGGAAGGATCATCGGTGAACAAAGAACTAATTTAGAGCCAGGAACACTTTCCATGTTAACATGCCTACAAGATTGGTTTGCAGCCGAAAAAAAGAATAGGACCTCTGGCGCAATCGATGAATTTCAAAACTCAATTTCTGATGAAGATCCGGAATATTCAAAATATATTTTAATATATCGTGATGAATTTTAGATTTTCAATTGTAAAATCAATCTTTCAATTATTTTATTTTTATGATTGTTCAGTATTGTATCAAGTCAAAATACTCAATAAAAAAATGTTCATTAATAAAAGTAATTATATATTAAAAATAATAATATTCGGTCAAAGAACTCCGAACCGGTCTAAAAGTCGTCGAACCGGTCCAAGATTTGGATTGGTTCCAAGATCGGAACCGGTCCGAAACCGGAAACATAGAACCGGTAATCATGCCTAATAGCAAGTAATACGTACACATTCACATGCAACAGTGAAAAATACTTTTAATAAAATAGTTTTTCATGAACATGCATAACTTTAAATCATTTCCTTTCATCATATACTTTTCCTTTCATCATATACGTACATGTTCCTTTTTTTTTTATTGAATTCAGATCATTAATTGTGACTTTCATTTCAGCTGTTGGTCGATTGATCCATCTTACGTATAACCACGGTACCAAGCGACGGGGACATCATCAACACTCTCACCCGTCAACTGAGTCTTGACCTTACATATCATCATATCCCTTCGTATTCATATTAGTCACAATCAAGTCACCTCCTTCAATCCGTTCATCATATCCATCACTTATAAAATTCATGCATATATATTATTTTTCTTTTAAATCAAGTATGCAACACGTCTTTTAGCATTATCGTTTTCGTAGAGCCCAAAATCAGTACATGTAAAACATGTGCATTATTTAAATTATTAAATTATTTGTTTAATTCTAAAATGATTTTAGCTATGTATGATTTATGATTAGCATTATTTTAAAATATTATATGTTTATTTGATGCATGTTACAAGGTTTTCTTGACTTTTATGTTTCAGGCGAATATTCGATGCAGGGATCGGGAAAAGAGACCGGTGACGATTTAGGAAATTTACGAAAATGAGGTATTTTATTTCAAGTCGAGAAAATTGTTGTTTTAAATGATCTTTGAAATTTTAAGCATTTTAAAGCCTAATTTATTTTCTAGGTGATTTTTAAGATTTTAACTTCTAAAAATTTGTCACTTGAGCATTTTATTTTACTTGGGAGATTTTAGCAGAGTTAGTATGAGATTAACTTTTAATTAGCTTGTTAAATTGTGAGACCCTTAACTCCTAATTGTTATTACAATACAATTTAATTAGGGTTAATTAATTATAGTGGAAAAAGAGTTTAAATTTTCTTTACAACGTGCCCATAATATATTTTTAGAATACTAAAAAATAATATTTCATCTCACATCATAAAATATGCCCACAAATAATCAAAACCAACTACATATAAACAACTCATATCCTCGGTAAATGACCCGGTATATAGATACATATACATATATAGTAGGATAAACCACTAAACCTCAAATCAAACGTGACTCCCTCCAGAAGTACCATCTCCGGTCTCCTGATAGCCTGAAGTACCTGTCATTGTCCACACACAAAGATAACAACAGCCCCCTTTGGGGGTAAGCAAAGCTCCGTATGGAACAACCATCATATATACAACATATATCTAAACAATGATATATGGTATACCATGCATGTATATCGTGGAGATATCAGGTCAAATGCACATCCACTGAGCATATACCGAAATCAATCGAATCTCTATCAAATCGATGCTCGAGCTGGCACACCAGCCTCAATCAGGAATACTCGTATGATAGCGTCGACAAAGCGCCATCAAATCCCAAATCTCAATCAATAATCGGGGCCACAAATGACTATGCTTTAAGGGCCACATAATGCCAATCATAGCATCGTTTTCACAAATCTCAGAATCAAATCTAATCCAATCATATCAGGGTATCAAAGGATCATAGCTCAACGTGCATGTCATGTGTCGATGTATGTAGCAAATAATGTGTGTTAACAAAATATTTATTTTATATATCGAAATCCAATCATAATGTTATTTATGCCACATCAACTCAACAAATAAGGCATATAGACATATTTTCAATCAAATCAATCAAACATATATCATATGATACAGATACCTGTCGTATGTTACTCGGTCGGCAACATACCTTAATTCTTCATTTTCAGTTGATGTAGCTTAAAGATTTCAGTATAGAAACTCTATATATATTAATAACACATTCATTTCGATCAATAATTTCATTCAAATTAAACAATATAAGTTTCAAATATCTTTTGAAACTTTGAAAATATATATCAAATCGAAATCATAACATAATTGAATTCCGACTTCAAAACTTAGTTTCTTGTCGGATATTCTACTACATATATGAATCTCAACTTCAAATACATGCTATTTCAGCATTTCAATAAATAGAGGTGTTGAAACTAGAAGAAACTTATCTCAAAAGAACGCTCTCGACGCGATGATTCTGAATATATATTTTTTTTTGCATTTGTATAAAGTTTCGAGGTAGATTCGGACGATAGAAATCAATTTTCCTCTTTTTCTCTTGAAGCCTCCGAAGGAAATGAACGAAATTTAAGAAGGAAACTCATTCTTATCACTTCACAGATCTCGCGATCGAGCGGTTACATCTCTCGA
This sequence comes from Primulina tabacum, assembly GCF_025594145.1. Lineage (NCBI taxonomy): Eukaryota > Viridiplantae > Streptophyta > Magnoliopsida > Lamiales > Gesneriaceae > Primulina > Primulina tabacum. Next base: position 13,000,123 of record NC_134559.1, read on the forward strand.
GCGCGAGACGTTTTGTCCCCAAATGCATATTGTGCCGCGCTCAGGCGGTAAAATGTCGCGCTCGGGCGCGAAGTGTTCTGTTGTAATGCCCGAGATTTTATACCGTGTTAAATTACGGTTATTGATTTTTAATCGAGATAATTATGAAAGGGCTAACCGAGACACGAAATGAGATTGCGTAGGAAAATAGATGTACGAGGACAGTAGCATCGGCGCATATGCGCGACCGGATGCGCGCACATGCGCCAAACAGGCAGAAGACCTCGCGCATATGCGCGGAAGATGTCGCGCATATGCGCGAAGCCTACGCGAGGAACTCCAGAGAGTCTCGCGCATATGCGCGGAGATGAGTCGCGGATATGTGTGAGGCGATGTGCAGGATACGCGCGGAGACCGAGTGTCTCGCGCATATGCGCCGATTGGAGTCGCGCATATGCGCGAGACGTGTGCTACAAATATTGAGCCACTCGTCCTTGTGCATGTTACGTGTATATATATATATATATATACATATACAGTAATCCTTAAAGCTTCAGACTGAAAGAACGAAACGAAAGGGAAAATAGCTTTTGAATTTTAGAATCCGCGATTGTATAAAATCCGTCCGTTAGATTTTAAATCCGACTTCGGGACTGTGTTCCTATCAACGCAGGCTACTACAGGACGTAAGTTTTATTACGTTTTGACATGTTTTGAAATTATGAAGCAACCTGGGAGACTGAATCAGATATGAGACAAGAATTCCCTGAGTTGTTTCGATAATGTAAACTTTTTAGATCGTTTCTGTATATACTCCCTATTGATATAATTGAATACCTGTGATTTCGAGGACGAAATCGTATCTTAGGGGGGGAGAAATGTAATGCCCGAGATTTTATATCGTGTTAAATTACGATTATTGATTTTTAATCGAGATAATTATGAAAGGGCTAACCGAGACAAGAAATGAGATTGCGTGTGAAAATAGATGTGCGAGGAGAGTAGCATCGGCGCATATGCGCGAGCGGATGCGCGCACATGCGCCAAACAGGCAGAAGACTTCGCGCATATGCGCGAAGCCTACGCGAGGAACTCCAGAGAGTCTTGCGCATATGCGCGGAGATGAGTCGCGCATATGCGCGAGGCGATGTGCAGGATACGCGCGGAGACCGAGTGTCTCGCGCATATGCGCGAGACGTGTGCTACAAATATTGAGCCACTCGTCCTTGTGCATGTTACGTGTGTGTATATATATATATATATATATATATACATATACAGTAATCCTTAAAGCTTCAGACGAAAGAACGGAAACGAAAGGGAAAATAGCTTTTGAATTTTAGAATCCGCGATTGTGTAAAATCCGTCCGTTAGATTTTAAATCCGACTTCGGGACTGTGTTCCTATCAACGCAGGCTAATACAGGACGTAAACTTTATTACGTTTTGACATGTTTTGAAATTATGATGTTGTAGGAATTGAATACACGTCATATATGTTGTTCTTGACATGTTAGACAACGTAGAATCGAAGTCAGATTAAGAAACGGATATCATATGGAATTGTTATGAATTTCAGAGTTAATTGGGTTGAGATATGATATCAGATGTGTATCATTATGGCCCATGAGTTGCAAGAATTGATATATATCGATTGGTACTGCTGGGTATTGTGAAATTGTACAGTTATGCTGTTGAAACGGAGTTTGATTCAGTTCTAATTATATCCAGTATTGATTGAGGAAGGTATTGATATTTTATTCCTCGATATTGTCATGGCCAGATTGAACATTGATAGACTTTGAGTCGAGACTTCGATTGTATCAGAGCGACAGCAAGAAAGGTATAAATAAATGTTGATTCGGGATTGCATCGGGATTGCACAACTCGAGTTAGGTTTGACTTGAGTTTCCCAAAATCACATACTTTACTTTACTGCATTGATATTTGCAGATTATCAGATTGATATGTTTAGTCTATTGAATTATAGCAGAGCCAGAGTTTGAGTCTAGGGCAGATCAGCCTAGCTAGGACAGAACCGCCGAGTCTTTGTCAGAACCGCGTAGACTCTAGACTTACGGTGTATCGATGAGCTTAGATGTAGATCGACGTCTATTGTAGACATTCGATACAGCATACCAAAGTCTATATTAGATCGGGATCCCTAGGTTAGAAATAAGTTGAGATAAGATAATAAGTCATTGACTTAAATACAGATTCGTATTGATTCATGTAGTCAGATTGGATACATGTTTGTTTATGCTTTTATATATGTTTTATATGATTGCATTGATACATTGTTTATACTGGGATATTTATATCTCACCGGAGTTATCCGGCTGTTGTCTTATCTGTATGTGTGCATGGCAACAGGTGGGACAGGTTCAGGGTCACAGAGGTGAAGAAAGATCGAGTTAGAGTGGAGACTACGGACTTGGACTAGAGTTAGGGTTTAAACACTTGTTATATAGTTGTTAAACCTTAGTTGAGACTGATTGTATATAGTGCAAGATTTGTACTTTTAATACTGACGTGTATGTTAAGATGTATGCCATTACGTTCCGCATTTAAAAAAAAAAAAAAAAATTAGACCCTGTTTATTATAATTGATTAATTAGTCTCAATGACGATTGATAAGATGATTAGCGTCCGGGTCCCCACAACAGGTGGTATCAGAGCGATAGATCCTTTAAATTGAGATAGAAGAGGCTAGTGAGCGGGGTAGATTAAGGATTTCTTTCCTGCTTTTGAATGCTAGCATGTCTTACTGCTTTAATACATGTTACTTGCTTATCTGATTTGATATAGTAATATGTTTTATTGAGAATGGATCAGCACCGATTCTAGATCAGCAGTAAGATGATCAGAGGAGGAATGAAGTTGGTTGTTGTATTTGAGTTACTAATTCTGTTGATAACCAGATATGCCTCCGAGACGAGTACAAGAACAGGGAAGTACATCAAATCCTCCGATGGATGTAACACCGACTCCAATGGAAACGTTACTGAAACGATTTCAGTCATTTCACCCGCCAACTTTGAAAGGAACAGAGAACGCTGTGGAATGCGAGAGTTGGCTTGATGATATTGAAATGCTTTTTGACTCATTAGAATATACAGATGAGAGGCGAGTTCGATTAATTGGACACCAGTTACACGATGTTGCTAAGGACTGGTGGATTACTAGAAAGAGAGCTATGGAGCATAGAGGTACGACTATTACCTGGAATATATTTAGAACTGAATTTTACCAACGATTCTTTCCAGTGTCGTACCGAAAGGACAAAGGGGCAGAGTTTGCTAATCTAAGGCAAGGGACAGATGAACATAGAAGAATACGTGTCCAAGTTCTCCACCTTGTTGAAATTTGCTCCACATGTGGTTGACAGCGAGGAAGCTACTGCTGATCAGTTCATCAATGGCTTGAACCCAGAAATTTTCACATTGGTGAACACAGGGCGACCGAATAATTTTACTGACGCCCTGAACAGAGCTAAGGGAGCAGAAGCCGGTCTGATGAGACAGAAAGGGGCTTCCTTTGTGCCTCCAGCACCGAGACCACAGCAACCACCTCCCAAATTCGAGGGTGGCAGCAGCAGTGGAGGGAAGAAAGAATTTTTGAAAGCCAGAGGAAAGCAATTTAAGAAATCTAGCAGCAGTTCTTCCAGCTCCGGTGGTTCCAGACAGAGCCAAGTTATACTGGAGTTTATTGTAAGACTTGTGGAGGAAGACATGCAACTGAGCAATGCCAGGGAGTAACTGGTAGTTGCAACATCTGTAAACAGCCGGGACACTTTGCTAAAGTGTGTCCACAGAGAGGGTCCCAAAGATCTCAGGGAGCTGAGTCATCGGGATCAGCAGCACAGACTGAGAGACGATCAACTGCTGTTCATACATTTCAGCCAGCGCCAGCTCAGTCACAACAGAGGCCAGGAGGTAGCCAGAGTGGTAGCCAGCCTCCTAGACAGCAAGCCAGAGTATTCGCTTTGACCGAGGAGCAGGCCCAGGAAGCACCAGATGACGTTGTGGCAGGTAACTGTTCTTTATATGGTTATCCTGCTTATGTATTGATTGATACCAGTGCTTCACATACATTTATTTCTGAACGATTTGCATTGAGTCATGCATTGCATGTAGAGTCTTTAGCTACTGTAGTGTCTGTCTCTTCTCCTTTAGGGACAGGTTTGATATCCGTAAATTCTGTAAAACATTGTGTACTACAGTATGACGGGCATGAGATTGAATTAGATTGCATCGTACTTGGGTTGTCAGATTTTGATTGTATTATCGGTATTGATATGTTGACCAAGTATAGAGCGACTGTGGATTGTTTCCACAAGTTAGTGAGATTCAGACCAGACATGGCTGAAGAGTGGAAATTTTACAGTAAGGGTTCTAGATCGAGAATTCCTTTAATATCCGTATTATCTATGACTCGATTATTAAAGAAAGGAGCAGAGGGATTCCTTGTCTATTCAGTAGATGTACTGAAGTCGAGTCCATCATTGGCAGATCTGCCAGTAGTACGTGAGTTTGCTGACGTTTTTCCAGATGAGATCCCGGGATTACCTCCAGTTAGAAAGATAGACTTCAGCATTGAATTGATGCCAGGTACAGTGCTAATTTGTAGAGCCCCGTACAGAATGGCACCAATTGAATTGAAAGAATTAAAAGATCAGCTGGAAGATTTACTGGCCAAGGGGTACATCAGACCGAGTGTTTCTCCTTGGGGTGCTCCGGTATTGTTCGTAAGAAAGAAGGACGGTTCCATGAGACTCTGCATCGACTATCGGCAACTGAACAAGGCAACGATAAAGAATAAATATCCTTTGCCTCGTATTGATGATTTGTTTGACCAGTTGCAGGGTTCTTCAGTATATTCCAAGATCGATTTGAGATCTGGATATCATCAGCTGAGAGTTAGAGATTCAGAACCAGGTATGGACACTATGAATTTATTGTCATGCCATTTGGTTTAACGAATGCTCCAGCGGTGTTTATGGGATTGATGAACTGTATATTCCAGAAATATCTCGATGATTATGTGATTATATTCATTGATGATATTTTGATTAATTCAAAGAATATGAGTGAGCATGCTGAGCAACTAAGAACTGTGTTGCGAATTTTAAGGGCTGAGAAATTATATGCTAAACTGTCGAAATGCGAGTTTTGGTTGAGACAGGTAGTATTTCTGGGGCATATTATATCCGGAGATGGGATATCTGTGGATCCCAGTAAAGTGGAAGCCGTGATTTCTTGGCCAAGACCGACGTCAGTGCCCGAAATTTGCAGTTTTATGGGTTTAGAAGGATATTACCGTCGTTTTATTAAAGATTTCTCAAGTATTGCTAAACCAATTACTCAGCTGACTCAGAAGAATGCTCCATTTGTTTGGTCTGAAGAATGCGAGACCAGTTTTCTGGAGTTGAAAAAGAGATTGACCAGTGCTCCGGTGTTGACTATCCCATCCGGTACTGGTGATTTTGTGGTTTATTGCGACGCCTCTCACAGAGGGTTGGGATGTGTCCTGATGCAGCGAGGGCATGTTATTGCTTATGCCTCAAGACAACTTAAACCACATGAGACTCGTTATCCAATCCATGATCTTGAATTGGCAGCCATTGTCTTTGCATTAAAGATATGGCGACACTATCTTTACGGTGAAAAATTTGAGATATATTCTGATAATAAGAGTTTGAAATATCTGTTTTCACAGTCTGAATTGAATATGAGGCAACAAAGATGGCTTGATTTGCTTAAAGATTTTGATTGTGAAATCAAATACTATCCAGGAAAGTCTAATGCAGCAGCTGATGCACTAAGTCGAAAGGTATGTTCCTTATCCTTGTCGACGATCGGTGTTTCAAATTTGATAGAAGACTACTGTTTGTCTGGATTAGCATTTGAAACAAATTATAGACCGTTGAGACTTTATACGGTGCAAGTAGAACCAGAGCTGATTATGAGAATTAAAGCGGCTCAGAAAGTTGATCAGAATGTACAGAGATCTATAGTGATGGTCAGAACAGGGCATAGATCGGAATATCAGGTACGTGATAACGTCTTGTATGTAAATAATCGTTTGGTTGTGCCGAATGTTTCAGATTTGAGATGACAGATATTGTCAGAAGCGCACAACAGTCGATTCAGTATTCATCCTGGTGGCAGAAAGATGTATAATGATTTGAAAAGACAGTTCTGGTGGAAACAAATGAAGACTGACATTGCCGAATTTGTTTCCAAATGTCTGAATTGCCAGCAGGTAAAAGCAAAAAGAAAGAAACCAGGAGGTTTATTACAGAGTTTGTCCATTCCTGAATGAAAATGGGATCACATTTTCATGGATTTTGTAACGCAGTTACCGCGTTCCTCCCGAGGTTGTGATGCGATTTGGGTCGTGATTGACAGATTGACCAAATCCGCATGTTTTATTCCGTACAAGATGACGTACAGATTTGACCAGATGGCAGAGATTTATGTCAGAGAAGTGATCAGATTGCACGGAGTGCCGAAGTCAATTGTATCAGACCGTGATCCTCGATTTACTTCGCACTTCTGGCAGAGTTTGCAGCAGGCTCTCGGTACGAAGTTACATCTGAGTACCGCATATCATCCACAGACCGACGGACAGTCAGAGCGGACTATCCAGACACTGGAGGATATGCTGAGAGCAGTAGTGCTTGATTTTAGCACTAATTGGCAAGATGCATTGCCACTTTGTGAGTTTTCGTACAACAACAGCTATCAGACGAGTATTGAGATGGCACCATTTGAAGCGTTGTACGGAAAGAAGTGTCGATCCCCTCTCTATTGGGATGATATCTCTGAAGTGCCTGAGATTGGACCTGATATAATCAGAGATATGACAGAAAAAGTGAAGCTAATTCAAAATAAAATGAAGGCAGCACAAGACAGACAGGCCAAATATGCCAATGTTCAACGTAGACCGTTGGTATTTGAGGCAGGAGACCGAGTATTTTTAAAGATTTCACCTTTCAGAGGAGTTGTCAGATTTGGCAAGAAAGGGAAACTGTCTCCACGATATATTGGGCCTTATGAGATTCTCGAAAAGATAGGAGATCGTGCATATCGACTCGCGTTACCGCCTTCAATATCCGGGATACATGATGTCTTTCATGTATCGTTATTAAGGAAATACCTTCCTGATGCTTCACATGCGATTCAGCCAGACGAGGCCGAAATGGATGAGACGTTGAGCTATATTGAAAAACCGATTCAGATTATTGATCGTAAAGAAAAACAGCTCAGAACGAAGACCATTCCCCTTGTGAAAGTTCAATGGACTCGTCATGGCACTGAAGAAGCAACCTGGGAGACTGAATCAGATATGAGACAAGAATTCCCTGAGTTGTTTCGATAATGTAAACTTTTTAGACCGTTTCTGTATATACTCCCTATTGATATAATTGAATACCTGTGATTTCGAGGACGAAATCGTATCTTAGGGGGGGAAAATGTAATGCCCGAGAGTTTATACCGTGTTAAATTACGATTATTGATTTTTAATCGAGATAATTATGAAAGGGCTAACCGAGACAAGAAATGAGATTGCGTGTGAAAATAGATGTGCGAGGACAGTAGCATCGGCGCATATGCGCGACCGGATGCGCGCACATGCGCCAAACAGGCAGAAGACCTCGCGCATATGCGCGAAGCCTACGCGAGGAACTCCAGAGAGTCTCGCGCATATGCGCGGAGATGAGTCGCGCATATGCGCGGAGATGAGTCGCGCATATGCGCGAGGCGATGTGCAGGATACGCGCGGAGACCGAGTGTCTCGCGCATATGCGCCGATTGGGATCGCGCATATGCGCGAGACTTGTGCTACAAATATTGAGCCACTAGTCCTTGTGCATGTTACGTGTATATATATATATATATATACATATACAGTAATCCTTAAAGCTTCAGACGAAAGAACGGAAACGAAAGGGAAAATAGCTTTTGAATTTTAGAATCCGCGATTGTGTAAAATCTGTCCGTTAGATTTTAAATCCGACTTCGGGACTGTGTTCCTATCAACGCAGGCTACTACAGGACGTAAGTTTTATTACGTTTTGACATGTTTTGAAATTATGATGTTGTAGGAATTGAATACACGTCATATATGTTGTTCTTGACATGTTAGACAGCGTAGAATCGAAGTCAGATTAAGAAACGGATATCAGATGGAATTGTTTTGAATTTCAGAGTTAATTGGGTTGAGATATGATATCAGATGTGTATCATTATGGCCCATGAGTTGCAAGAATTGATATGTATCGATTGGTACTGCTGGGTATAGTGAAATTGTACAGTTATGCTGTTGAAACGGAGTTTGATTCAGTTCTAATTATATCCAGTATTGATTGAGGAAGGTATTGATATTGTATTCCTCGTTATTGTCATGGCCAGATTGAACATTGACAGACTTTGAGTCGAAACTTCGATTGTATCAGAGCGACAGCAAGAAAGGTATAAATAAATGTTGATTCAGGATTGCACAACTCGAGTTAGGTTTGACTTGAGTTTCCCAAAATCACATACTTTACTTTACTGCATTGATATTTGCAGATTATCAGATTGATATGTTTAGTCTATTGAATTATAGCAGAGCCAGAGTTTGAGTCTAGGGCAGATCGGCCTAGCAAGGGCAGAACCGCCGAGTCTTTGTTAGAACCGCGTAGACTCTAGACTTACGGTGTATCGATGAGCTTAGATGTAGATCGACGTCTATTGTAGACATTCGATACAGCATACCAAAGTCTATATTAGATCGGGATCCCTAGGTTAGAAATAAGTTGAGATAAGATAATAAATCATTGACTTAAATACAGATTCGTATTGATTCATGTAGTCAGATTAGATACATGTTTTAATGTTTGTTTATGCTTTTATATATGTTTTATATGATTGCATTGATACATTGTTTATACTGGGATATTTATATCTCACCGGAGTTATCCGGCTGTTGTCTTGTCTGTATGTGTGCATGGCAACAGGTGGGACAGGTTCAGGGTCACAGAGGTGAAGAAAGATCGAGTTAGAGTGGAGACTACGGACTTGGACTAGATTTAGGGTTTAAACACTTGTTATATAGTTGTTAAACCTTAGTTGAGACTGATTGTATATAGTGCAAGATTTGTACTTTTAATACTGACGTGTATGTTAAGATGTATGCCATTACGTTCCGCATTTAAAAAAAAAAATTAGACCCTGTTTATTATAATTGATTTATTAGTCCCAATGACGATTGATAAGATGATTAGCGTCCGGGTACCCACATCTGTCCTCCGGATACTCATTGTACCGTGCTTGGGCAGTAACATATTGGGCTCGGGCCTGAGGTGTTCTGTCCAACATCCTCGGTTCCAAATTATCCAAAGTGGTCAACATGAAATTTATAGATCTATGTCTTAGCTTTCATTTGCCACCAACCTCACTCAATTTAGATATCTGACGCGAGAGTTATTCTCATTCTCCCAAAATGGGATAGTGCAGAAATTGCAATGTACACGTTACACTTCGGGATGATTTTTCCCCTATTTGCAAATGGATTTGGTCAAAAGTCAAGACATGAAAGTTTTAGTACTATGTATCAGGTTTCCAATGAAATTGGTTTCATTTCATTTGCACTAATACTCAGATAATTATGCTGAAAATCGTAATATGTGTCATTTTCATTTCGGTTAAGCATACTTTTCAAAACAAATCAATTTCTAATACAATCTTTCATTATCAATTATATACTTCATACATTTAATAGCATAACAATTTCATGAATTATCGATAATCAACATAGAATTTACGACAATACGATAACGATCCTTACATAAATAATTGTTAGATATATTTTAATTAATTTAATTAAACCCTAATTGCCCCTAATTAATCACACACACACGTTACACTCACTCACTCACACTTACATGCTTTTTACACACACCATCAGCACACACAATTCACACATCTTGCATTTACTCTTTTTGGAGGAAAAAACCTAGGGTTCTTAGGTTATTCCAGCAGCCATCTCTCCCTTGCATAATTCCTAAAGATTTATGTTGGTTTTTCGAGCAAAAATCGTGCCGCAAGTCGTCCCGGATCGAGTATCGCATTCCCTCGCGTCATTATCCGCCGTATCATGAGTTTTAAATATTAAAGGCATGTATATTATTTTGTTTTTGCATCGATCTTGTCATACTATATGTTTTGATGTTTATTTTGTACAAAAATTCATGTGTGATATGCAAAGTTTGAGCAAAAATGGTTGGATTGATTTTGAAACGATTTTTAGATCTCAAAAACTGAGTTCGGTGTCATTTTGATTACTGTGAATTTTCGATTGATTTTCTGGAAAAAACTTTCAACATATAAAACGTAGTACTTTTCGATATCTTCGATTTGAAAGTAAATTCGTAATTTTTGGACAAAAAAATGAGTGGGTTATGATTTTTCTCCTGTGACTGCTCAACTGTGTTGGTTTTCAAAAAAAATTCGCGCAAGACGGCGCGAGATCTTACCGCTCGAGCGCCAGACCTCTGGATGGGGAGCGCTCAAGCGGTAAGATTTTACCGCCCGAGCGCCAATAATTCTGAAATAAAAATTAAATTTTTTTGTCTTGGACATGCATCAATATATTGTATTAGTAGGTTCGACGTGCAAAAGAAAATATTTTATGTTTTTGAGGTATGTTAAATGTCTTGTGACCAATTATGAACGGGTTTCACGCAAGGCGACGCTCGGGCGCGAGATCTTACTGTTTGAGCGCCAGACCTTCTAGACAGGGCGCGCTCGAGCAGTAAGATTTTACCGCCCGAGCGCCAAGCATTCTGAAAAAAAAATTAATTTTTTTTTGTCTTGGACAGGCATGCATAATTTATTAGTAGGTTCGACGTACAAAAGAAAATATTTTATGTTTTTGAGGTATGCTAAATGTCTTGTGACCAGTTATGAACGGGTTTGGAAGCCGATGAACGTGGCCGGGTATCTCTCCACCCCGGTAAAGCATGATTGAGTTTAGATCAGGAGAGGAAAGCGGTAAAACATGACCAGGGACCAATCCACCCGGTAAAGCGTGACCGGAGATCTCATGTATGTGGTAGTGGAAATCCCTGCTAGCCCAGTACTATGGTTTAATCTGATCAGGCACATTTATGTATGGGTCACTTGCTTTGAAACATATTTATACGCAAAATGGTGATGACTATGCATGTTTATGTATGTATGATGCAAGTACGTTTATGAAAATGTTTATGAAATGATGGCATGTCTTTGTTTATGTAAGTTCGTTCAAGTTTAAGTGTGTACGCTCTATTTTAAAATGCATGTGGTTTTATTCAGTATTACTTGTTATTCTCAGTTTATGCATGTTGAGTCTTTAGACACACTAGACTTGATCGATGCAGGTATGGACGAGTATGAGGAGGCGAGAGGTGGGGACCAATGAGTTGGCTCGGACTGCGCGGAGGCTAAACTCGAGGACCGCCTATGTTTTCAAGAATTTTCAATCATGTTAAATTAGTTATTCTAATTTTATGAAACTATTTCACGATGTTTAAACGAGTACTTTTTTGGCAAACTTTGATTGTAATCGTTTTTATTTCAAATATTTTGGACGAGCAGTTTATTTTTATCGCAATTTGAAAGTTTGTTATTTATTTAAGCAATTTTTTTATTTTTTCGCAAATTTTAAATAGTTCAAAATATGGTACGCTACAGTTTTCTATCGTAAAATTCCATAATCTTTCAAAATAAATATTTTAATATTCATTACACCATTCAGGATACTACCAGGACGTCTAACATTTTTCAGGTGTAAAATGATCATTTTGTCCCTGAAACCCTAGCTTTCTCAATTTACCCTTAGACTTTAAAACGATGACTCAAATCCATCCAAACTTAATATGACACCTTAAAATCCACTCATAAACATTTCTTAGACGTAAAATTAAGTTCCTCGACTAATTTCTCAATTCGTTTTAAAACTTGAACATACATCCCAGTTTTAACTCGAAACTTAACCAAACTTAAACAATAGCTTATTAACACCTAACTAACCCTTTTTCAACCACCCAATTCACACCATTTAGAACCATCGGAAAAGCCTAGGACGCCTACTAAAATTCCATTGCCTAGTTCGAAAACCTAGCTTAATAACCTTGCACCCCTTCGACCCTAGCCCTTGACCGACCCAACCAGGCCTTATCTGACCTTTCTGAGACCCTAACTGAACCCCTTAGAGCCTTCATAGACCAACCCTACATCCCATGTAGCGCATCCTTAAACTCGCGCCCCTAAAAGAACAGCGCGACCACTCTCACGTTTCAAACCTAGCCTTGGCACCAGCCTTCCCTCAACCTATCTAGGACCATGACTTGACCCGATAGGAACATCTGGACGCGACCAAACACAGCTAGCAGCCGCACCCTTCTAGGAACCCAAACCGTGTCCTACCTTGCTTTTAAACCCAAAAATGTTCAGCTTATTTCCCCTCTTATCCAGCCCTTAGCCATGTCTCTTATGACCATTAAACCTACTGAAAAACATCCTTATAATGACCCTACCATGGCAGCCCCTTTGTGCATCATAAACATGAAGATTTGTACAATAAAAACCATGATTTTCTATGTATATGCCATAAAAACGAAAATAATTGAAAGATCATCATATTTTTCATGCATACATGATTAAAGACACATAATATGGCATGAACAATGAGTGAAGGAAGATTAAGACGTATCTTTGCGTGTTTCACGAACGAAAAATAATTTGAGATGCGAATTTGTGATTGAGTTTAGGGCTTGGAAGCCTCTCAAGTTGATAAATAATTGGGTAGGGGTTTAGGCCCAATAACATAGATATAATAGGCCCATTAGATAGTAGGTAAAATATTTCGTTTATGATAGTTTTTCGAATATATTATCTGAGTTCCCAAAAAGTTCTTATTTTATTCAAAAAACGACTACCGGTTAAAAATACGACTCGGCGCATAAAAACACCTCAAAAGCATCATTTTCGAAAATACCATATAAAATATACCCGATATTAAATAATTAAAAATAATCATTTAATAAAAATATTTTCCTTTTTACGGTCCTCCGATCTCTGTTCCTTGATCGCATATCGAATAACCTTTGAAATACAGTTTTATGCATTCTAATATAAAATCATATTTTAAACATGTAAACATACTTATCACATTTAATCAATGCACTTAAAACGATTTAATTAAGCATTTTTTATTTTTCCAAGATTTGCATGCATTTGGATTATGTTATCGCATTTTAGACATTACAATCCTCAACATCAGGAACAACATCATCATCATCACTTTCTTCATCACCACCGGAATACTCATCAGAATCAGAGTCAGGAGTTGAATTAGAAGTAAAGTCGTTAGAATTGTATGGGCGGTTTTCTTCGAACTCTTGCAACATTTCTTCATTTGGTTCATCAGCCTCTGATGTGGATTTTAACAAGGCTTTTTATTCTTTTAACCGTGCAAGAAACTCATCTGGAGACTCTTCATCCTTAGTGGGATCAGTCTGTTCTTCGGAAACAACAGTTTCTTTCTTAGCTGCAGTAGAGGGCATCTTATTTTCAGCAGCAACAAGTTTTGTTCTTGGGACCAATTCAGAATTTTCATCATTGGAGTCATCTCAAGATGAGAAATCAAGGTCCAGAAGATTCACAGTTGAGGATCATGCTCGAAACTTCTTGGATGTGACGAAATCAGGGTCATACCTACCTGACGCTTTGATCTTCTTGGCTGCAGAGGAACATGGAAGACCCGATTAAGCTCTTCAAAAACTGACGGATTGTCAACTTCCATTGCATTACTTGGATCCCTAGGGGCAATAACTTCAAGAGGAGTTGGGTCCTCGACGACCGCAACCATCTAAAGTGAATCAACAGTAGGGGTTTTGTAGGTGGTGTTGCAACATGAGGTGGAACACTGACGCTTGCGGTCATTTTATTTCGAATATCAAAAGGTTGTATTTGGTTCCAGCCGTCAATGAAATATAAACAGAATTAACCAATGATAAACTAAACAAGAATTCACGCTGAGAGCACGAAAAATGCTAGCAGAGAAAGTTTGAGAGGAAAAGCAAGAACAATTGGCAGTAATGAATTATGTATTCCATGTAAAAATTAAATATTTTTTCTTCCGACGGTAACAAAATCATTAGCAGAGAGATCGTTCGTTTCCATCAAGATTTAATCTCTCATCCAACAATAACATATACGAATCAGGTGCAGTCATATTTCTAGAAAATCATCCAGATTTTACTCCTCTTCGATTCAACCCACTAATACACGGGAAATCACAAATATCCAAAATTAAGAAATGTAACAAGTTCAAATATGATAACTCAATGATAAAGAGAAAAATCACATAATCATTAACATGCATATCTTAATTATGCTAAAATGTGATATATTCAAGAAATGTCAGACATGTGATCAAATTGTGAGGTGTTTTTATGCGGTGTTGGCAACATCTCCCAACAGCACTTCAAATTTAAAAAAATATTTCGATTTTCCAGCACATTGAAAGCTATTCACACTTCATTTTTTATATTTTATTCAGAAGTTGTAGCTCTACACTAGAAGATCGGTCTTCTCTTGACTTATTTAGGTAATGTTTTCCATTTTCTTCTGTTATGATTTCTATTTTCTGATTCAGAAGAGATAACTTCCACACTAAAAGAACAGTTTTCATTGGACTCTCTTTGGTATCTTTTTCCATTCTTTTTCTTCTGATATAGAAAACAAAATTTTTTTTTTCTTTTGTTCAATCTTCTCAAGTTACTTTTCACATTGGACAAAATCATGGAGTACACAAACATCCCACAACTATTTTGTGACTTAGGCAGAGCACATCTCATGGTCAAGTGTGTTGATTGAAGTAGAACTGAAAATTGAAAACGCATTAGGAAATAGCCACCGTAGTATAAACAATTCACAAAATAGAATAAATGTATTAATGCAATATGTCTAACATCTTATAAAAACATATGCATGTTGGGTGTTGTTCCAGATGTTGCAACATTCGATAAAACATCAGTTAGTGATTATGCACACAAACTGAGAGACTTTCTAAGGTTGAAAAATCTCTCGAAATCTAATGATTTTGTGAAAATATATGCCAGTTTGTTATCAGTTTCAGTTCCAAAAATTCCATTTGGATTATTCTCTTCTCAACCAAATCTCGAATAAAGTGATGTTTGATGTCAATGTATTTTATGTGAGAGTGTTCTACTAGATTTTTTGAAACTTCCATTGCACTCGATTTTTCACACTACTCAATCAAGGTCTCACTATGGAAACCGTAGTCCTATACCATTTGGTTCATCCACAAAAGTTGTGAACAATAACTACCAGCTGTCACATATTTATATTCAACAGTTTAAAGAGATACACAGTTTTACTTTCTGATGTACCATGACACCAAGTTATTGCCTAAGAAAAAGCATCCACCATTGATACTTTTCTTGTCATCTAAATCTCCAGTCCAGTTAGCATCACTAAAACCAATTAAATCGATGTTAGTTTTCTTTGTGTATCATAATCCCAGATCTACAGTCCATGCATTGTATCTCAAATTGTGTTTTACAACCTTAAGTGTGTGATCTTAGGTTAGCTTGATATCTAGCACATAAACAGACGTTGAACATTATATATGGACGACTTGCAGCTAAATAAAGGAGACTGTCAATGATGTTGCGGTACA
Source organism: Primulina tabacum (assembly GCF_025594145.1). Classification (NCBI taxonomy): domain Eukaryota; kingdom Viridiplantae; phylum Streptophyta; class Magnoliopsida; order Lamiales; family Gesneriaceae; genus Primulina; species Primulina tabacum. The sequence continues at coordinate 13,015,836 of NC_134559.1, forward strand.
TGGTGTTTTAACACCTCCGGAAACATCTTCTTTACCCAGTTTTTCACTCAATCTCATAGGGGTTTTCATGTATTTAACATGTTCATTTGAGAATTACATCACCAGAGTTTTTAGCATACTTGTTTTGACACAAAAAATTTCATTATGAAATTGTTTAATTTGAAGAACCAAAAAAAAACTTAACTCACATGCCATAAACATGAGAATTTTAATTAATTAATGAAAATAAGAATCTTAATGAGATTACGATTATGGATCCCAATATGAGTGGAATTCTTGATGTGATCAAGAATCAAAGATTATAAATATTTCATTGAGGGGCATATGAAATAACACAAGTTTTACTCACGGATTTTAGCTCCTTCCCTCTCTTCAAAGAATTTCGGCCACCATGAAATTTTTGGAGAAAAATTTCACGGCCACATCACCGCAGGATCTCTAAAACTCCAACCATTCAGTTTCGACGCAAAATTGTTTAAGATATCTAGTGTGATCTAAACAAGGTATCTCATCTTCAATCGTGGACTTGATTAGGTGATTCAAAGGAAGAAGATCAGTTTTTATGGATTTACAAGAAGAACCAACTCCTCTAATTTCGGATTGGTTTGGTGTCCAATGTTAAATACGCAAAGGTAACCAGTTTTAAAACGCCCTATGAATGTTTATATTAAATGACACCCAATGAATGTTTTGAGTGTCAAAACTAAAATTTTTAAACTCCCACTGTACCTTGGGTGAGAGAAAACAATACTTCAGTAGTCACAACTTTCCATCATACTACGCATATAAACTAGTATAGAAATATATGATATTTCCAACCAAAGATATTGAATTATCTATTTTCCATAAATTAAGAGATTATCATATGTCATATAAAAAACTTCCATAGATAATGATAATATAATCTAACTAATTTATTCATGCAGATTAAATAAATTATAACTCATATAATTTATCCGAATTTATATTAGAGTCACCAAAGGGACTTGATCACACTCAATTAAATTAGGCTCTAATAAATTAATTTGATATGATCAACACATCATTAATCAAAACAATTTATTAATTTTATTCTACTTCACTAAAATAACAAGATTGCACTCTCAATTTAATTGAAACTGCAGAAGCATAAAATCAATAATTACATCCTCTCATTGACGACCCAACAGAACCTTGAGGAATTCTTGTAATTCTAACTTGCTGCTTGATGAATTTGATACTTGAGTCTCCCACAAGCATAGATATGAAAGGCAAAATGATTCTTAGGACATAACGAGAGAAAGACTTAGCATTCCTTTGTCAATACTTAAGTTATGATACTTTGGATCGAGTTCACGATTGAATTAATAATGGGAATCAACAAACACGATTTTACTTGTGCTTGTTCTCAAGTGGCCTTGTTTGAGATTCGTACGGTAGCCCAAGCACCATGTTATTGCTTCCCAACTTTGGGATTTGAAAATTGAAGACCTACATAGTGTTATCATGTGGAGCTGGTGTGGTTGTTATGCTTCATATCATAGTTTTTTTCCCATCTCGTAGTGAGTGACCAGAAGTTCTTCTCTGAATCGGCAAAGGAGGCTTCTGACATTGCTGGATGTTTTAGTTCAAGGGTGAGGCACCTTCTCAATCTTCACGAGCATAGAATCCAAAGGTTCATTACTTTTACACGCCAATGTTTTCGAAGTCCCAACAAGCCACAGAACAAGTTTGCCGAATGTTAATCGAGTATGTTATCATGAATGTTCTTGCTATAAGGAAAATCCTCAATAAATATGATACAGTAAGTTGTAACAAGTTACGTCAATAATTTTTGCTGCATTGGATCTCCCTTGTCTACCGCTTATTTTTTATGTCCTAAATCTAATGAATTTTCTTAGGCATTCAATTCGGCCAATGAATTTTTTATGTCCTAAATCTAATGCAATCAGCTTGGTTGATAGAACTTGGGGCTTTCTATATGTATAGTAAATCTAACGGCGGAATGTCTGAAGAACACCGAAATACATTCTCTTGTGATCTGAGTACAGAGCCCAACATGAAATTGATGCTTCCAGACATGGTCAAATAAGAGTACAATCTTTTATGCCCCATTTGCTTGGTAAATTTCCCCCCTTTCCATTTTATGCTTTCATTGTAATTCAGTAACTCATTTCGAATGTCATCCTTTCCAGGAACTTGTTTTCAAACCATATGCCTCGTGCGGACATCTTTTTTCAAACCATGTGCTTGTGCTGCAGCTTCTGTAATGATTTTTGAAGTGTCGGACCCCAAATTTGATGATTGTCTCTACTATATCGATACAGGTCTTTCCATCGTGTTTATATCATCTTTCACACTTCCCGAGAAACTTTTTAGGGGGTCACTAATATTAGAATTGTCAAAATTCAAACACGCTTAACTTTAGAGTTCTCAGAATTTTCCTAATTTACGCTTTACTTTAGAGTTCTTATAGCTCCCGAAAAAAAGTTAAACCTTGATGATATAAGTATTACATATCAAATTTTTTAAATCCTCTTCAACTTTACAGTCTCATATATGCATAGTTTTGGCCCGTTCATTTTTGGACAGGATATTACGATCACCCTTCTTTCAGAATGCGACGTCTTGTCGTGGTTATCCACCAGAGCTGGGAATTTAGAGGTGCCTCCTACGGGTTAAAGAGGTGGCTCCCGTACGTCTAGCGCTTTTCCCCGCAGGTTCAAGAGGTGGCTCTCATGCCACATAGCATTTTTTTCCATTTACACTTATTTCCCGGTATTCTTGTCGGCAACCGTCTCTGATACCACTCTGTCATGCTCTAGATTCGACGACTAACCCTACTGTATCAACATGGATATTTCCAACATGCTTATGTTCTCAGTCACACACTCTTTGAGAAAATTATCAGGACATCACCTACCCCATAATTGTCTCAAGTCAAACACGCTTAAATTTGGAGTTTTAATATGATGAGCTCACGAAAAAAGATGTGCATTGATGATATGAGCCGTATCTATCAAATCTCTCTTTTCAACTATAAAGTCTCATACATGCACAATTTTAGAATCTCGTTATTCTTGGACGAGGTATCACATGAAGGCCCAAAAGCATCATGTTCATGTTTGAAGTGCTCCGTCTGTAGTATATAGGAGTTTGGATATATTATGATCGTATTCATTGTAGAGATTTTCTGATTTTTTTAAATAACAGACTTTTGTGGAGTTGCTAGTTTTTTACTAACTTTCGCAGAATCTCACAAATTTCTAAAAATTTTCACAGAATCTTTAAAAGTTATTTTGCAAGACTTTTATTGATAATATAGTAAATTTTTTCATAGAATTTTATGGATATTTAATTTATGATTTTATTTTTGTTTTAATTTATTTGAACTTACATTTGAATTTGAATAATTTTTAATTATTTAAAATATTTTTATGTATCAATATAATTTTTTTTATATATTGATTTAATTTACAAAATACAATAAATAAGTCAGTAGTAAATTTATTACAATTAAACTTCAATTATTCAAGTCAATTCAACTATTTATTTAATTAATTAATATGTTTAAAAATACATAACAATAAATTTTAATATTAATAAATAATCAAATTTAAAATAATTTCATTCACTTTAAATAAAATTTTGTATAAAAAAATATATCAATTTTGTTTTTATAATATGTTAACAAAAGATTAAATTAGACAATTATTTGTATTTAAAATAGAGAATAAATATGATAATATTTGCAATTAGTGTAATTTTATAAAATTTTGATGTATTTAATTTATTATAAATATCATTAAATATGTGTTTATAAACTTTTAAAATTATGTATCACTCACATACATATTATATATATACATAGATATTCTTTGGAACAAGAATTCTTATGTTTTGGTGCTAAAAAATAATTAAGGCAAAATTGATTTTAGCTAAACTAGTCTATACTCAAACCCTAAACTGAAATATCTTTTTATTATAATGACCTGACACCACTCACCCGTGATTATTATCCATAGGACTTCTCCAGTCCACTGGAGCTTTTACCTTCTCAGGATTCGAACACAAGACCTATATGACCAGGAGGTCTTGTGTTCGATTCATGATAAGTTAAAAGCTCCAGTGCTTGGGCTGAAGAAGTCCTATGAGTAATGCTCGCGGGTGAGTGGTGTCGGGTCATTACAATAAAAGACGTCTTTTTATTGTAATGACCCAACACCACTCACCCATGATCATTACTCATAGGACTTCTCCAACCCAGGCATTGGAGCTTTTACCTTCTCAGGATTGCTTTGCCAACCAAGAGCTACTTTCCTTGTTCAGTATCAAGGAAATCAATTTACACCAGAGTCAGTTTATACCAGAAGAAAAAACTGATGATTGAATAAACTCTTCGTACAAAATTGGTCGCAACAGTGTACGGTCGTCAGAGATTGTTGGCATGGACAAAAGACCAGCCAAGTGATACTTGCTTTTTGGAATGGATATTTTTTTTTTGAAACACCTATATATAGGAAGGGATTCAATTTAGTAAAAATAATCACTTTTACATAGATTCAAGCATTCAAGTATCTAAACCAAACTTAGTCAGTTGATTACATCTTACAAAGAATTGTATTTGATAATTGAGGTTCATTAATTGGTAGGATATATGTAACGTCAGAAAAACCAACCTACGTAAATCGCATGCATGCAAATTGTTTTAATTGCTTTATTTAATTGATTTTAAATGCTAGCATGATATTTATTATATGATTAAATGCATGCTTGCAAGATTAAATGATAATATGACATGATTACATGAAATTAAGGATTTTACCCGAATATTCGATAATAGGCAGGGGAAAAGAGAACGGGGACGACCAAGACAAGAATATTTATTTTTCATTAAATAATGGTAAGGCTTCATAATATGATTTAAATATTATTTAATTTCTCTAAAAATGTTGGAGTTCGAATTATTTTACGAGTCGAGCTCGATTTTTCTCGGGAAGCCGATTTTGGACAAACAAAGAGTTTTAAAAGATCAAAGATATTATTTTATAGAAACTTATTTTTTAAACTTTTATTATTTAATTAATTAAGTGTTATTGAGACCAATTTAATGATTTAAAGAAGGCCTAATTACCCTTAAGCTTGCAAGTACAAAACCAAAGCCCATTTAAATTGTTAATTAAAATATAAATAACTAAAACTAGGTCTTTTATCACCTCAATTCAGCCTCCATTCAGCCGAGATACACCTTGCACACACAAAAAGTATTTTTGAAAATTTGGGGAGAAGAAAAGCTCGTGTTCTTCGTCGTCTGGTCGTCCAACGTCGCACCATCGCCAAAGATCGTATATTCGAGCGTTTTAAACGCAAAGACACGTTTTTTAAACCCTTTCAAACATCATACCAATCATACTATGTGTGTTTTAATTGATTATGCGTGAAAAATACTTGGGTTCATTTATTTTACGGTATGATACGTATTTTCAACGTTTTTATGATTTTAAGCCTGTTTTAAAAGAATCGTTATGAACCCAATGGACACGCTGACAAAACATGATAAGATATGATAGATTATGATTAAAACATGATAAATTTAAAAGAAAAAGCCAGCTGGAACCGTAGGAAAGAATAAAAGAGAAAATCGTGAGTTTGTGTGTTTTGGGCATGATGCAAGGTCTCGGCCATGTTGCGTGGGGTCATGGGGCTCGAACAGGTCTGAGGGTTGGGTCCTAAGGGTCGTGGCTAGGTCCTAGGAAGAGTCATAGTGTGTACCAGGATGGGGAAGAGTCCACGAAAGCTAGGACTCTTCCCAAGCCTTTTCGCGTTCCGCTGATGCACAGGGGGCTGCGGCTCAGTTTGGGGCTAGGCTAGGTGGTCCATCAGGGTATTAGGGTGATGGGTAGGGGTTGGGCCAGGGGCTGGAGTGGCTGGGTTGCTGCTGGCTCGAGGAAAAAAATGGAAACCGTGAGGGAGAGCTTGAAACGCGCAGCTTGTGTCTTCTGATCCAGGGGGTTCGCTGTGCAGGTTCTAGGGTCTAGGCTGGTCTGGGTTGGGTATGGGCGAGGTCTAGTGATGGTCAGGTGGGATCGGTGGTGGCTACGGCTGGAAGAGCCTTTGCTAGCTAGGAGTCTTGGGCGAGAAGGGTTAGAGGTGTGCAGAATTTTGTCTCGGTTCGAGGAGTGATTGAGCAAGCTAGGGTCTGGTTCTTTGGGCTGGGCTTGGTCAGGAGGGTGCCTAGGTGGGTTGGATCAGGTTTGGCTCGAGGTGGCTCGACCATGGCTCGAGTATTTTAGGAGTTGGCTCGGGTGGTTCGATCATGGGTCATATTTCGAATTTAATAAGGAAAAATTAGAACCATGGGTCCACGGGTGTGGTTCATGGCTCACAAGGGTAGAATAAATAATAAAAATTTTATGTTAAAATTTGGGATCAAAATATGGAGTTTTGAATTTATCCGGGATTTAATCTCCGCACGAAATGCTAATTAAAGAATTAATTGAAAAGCCTAGTTTTAGGCTTTATAAAATTATGAAAAATTATATTTAAGCTTAAATAATTATTTAAGGTAAGCCCATGTCATTAAAAAGAAAAAGATTAAATCGAGAATTTTTATGTCCGGGGAAAAACGATAATTTTACACTAGGAAAATACGTAAAAGCTTGGCAGCGTCCCGAAGGATCATAATGCATGTTAAATGATATTTTATTATTTAAAATGATGATTTTAATGATAATATGTTATTTTACGATTTATTGTAAAGCTGTGCAAATTATACTGTGTAAAATGCTATTTTTGGAAAGTATGCTATTTTATGATTATTAAGGAAAATTAAAAATATTTTGATGGATGTGAATTAACTTTGACGTATGCTATATGATTTATGGGGGATCCATATATGTGAGGACGGTGAACTTACAATTTTGTGGGGATGACATGAGAGCCAAGGCCCGAGAGGGACCCCATATACAGGCCAAGGCCCTAGAGGGACCCCGTGTATGGGACAAGGCCCAAGAGGACCCCGACGATCGTATTTTCACGGTGGAGCCTAGTGCACACCCCCATGGGCCATGTAGAGCTAAAGACTGATCAGTCGACCGAGGATAAAAGCCAGTCACTTTCAAGGATGAAACTTCACCCAAAATGATATATGATTGAAAGCTTATTATTAAAATGATTTTATGATATGTGATTCATGATGATGATTAAAGCTATTTTTAAAATGATTTATTTATGCTTAAAACTTATTTTAAATGATTTTTAGAGGATTTATTTATGCTTAAATTTATTTTAAAATGATTTTACTATTTATGATTTAATTATGCTTAAATGATTTTAAATGATTTATTTATATTTAAAAAATATTTTAAATAAAAGTATGATTTTTAATGCATGTGATTGTATATGTATTATTTGTTATTCATGTTTAGAACGTGTTGAGTCTTTAGACTCACTAGATTTGTATGATGCAGGATTTGATGATTTATGAGATGCGGTAACGATTGAGTGGATCGAGTGCAGCAGTACACACCCAAGGGCCTTTTATGTTTTAGCACTAGCTAAATAGATAAATGATTTAAAGATTATGCTAATGATTTTTATTGGAGATATTTATGCTTTATTTTTATTGTTAATTGATCTTCTAAAGGTCGATTTATGATGTTTTGTTAGCTGATGATTTAATATTTATTTTATGCACTTAAGATTTAAATTGTTAAATTATTATGATTCATGATTATGTTAAATTATTTTATTAGAATTTATGATTTAAGATTAAGAAAAAAAAAAATCGAGGTCGTTAGAGTTGGTGTCAGAGCCAAGGTTTTCCCCAAGGAGTTGTGTACTGTCACTTCGAAAAGCTCAAGAAGTCATGCATCAAATATATGAGTTTTTACAGCTTTATTATTTATATGCTAAAATCATTTTAAATTCTTATATGATACATGCTATACATGTTAGTTGCATGTAGCATGAAAAATGATTAATGCATGTTGGGTAGCGGAATTAATGAAGAACTTAGAAAAAACAGACTGCATGCACTACTTGAGCTGGTTTAGGAGTTGAATTTGGGAAATTTTGGGTTAGAAATACAATTTTCAAGACGCGATTGGTAGCAAAAGGCTATACTCAAAGACAGGGAATTGACTTTGAGGAAACCTTTTCTCCAGTTGCAATGTTCAAGTCTATAAAGATATTGCTAGCCATAGCTGTATGATATGACTATGAAATATGACAGATGGATGTAAAGACAGCCTTTCTTAATGGGGATATTAAGGAAGAGATTTACATGTCTCAACCTGAAGGGTTTACATCTATCGGAAGTGAGCATATGGTATGCAAACTTCAGAGATCTATTTATGGTCTAAAGCAGACATCTAGGAGTTGGAACCTCAGATTCGATAGTACAATCAAAGAGTTTGGTTTTACTAAGAATCATGTGGAACACTATGTGTATAAGAAGGTCAGTGGAAGTGCTGTGACATTCCTGGTGCTATATGTTGATGATATTCTACTCGTTGGGAATGATGTAGGGATGTTGCAATCAACTAAAATATGGTTAGCGAGTAAGTTCTCGATGCAGGACTTGGGTGAATCATCTTTTATATTGGGAATACATATCAATAGAGATAGATCAAGAATTTGCTTGGTCTCACCCAGTTCACATACATTGATACAATCGTTAAGTGGTTCTCGATGGATGAGTCCAAGAGAGGACATCTACCAATATGTCATGGCGTGTCCCTATCCAAGTCTATGTCTCCCAAGACTGATGCAGAGATAGCGGCGATGACACGCATTCCGTATGCATCCGCAATTGGTAGTATCATGTATGAGATGATATCTACACGTCATGACGTGGCTTATGCATTAAGTGTATTGAGTAGATATCAATTGAACCCTGATCTTCCACACTGGAATGCTGTGAAAGACATCCTCAAGTATTTGAGAAGGACCAATAAGTTGTTCTTGGTCTATGGGGGTGGAAAAATGAAATTGGAAGGCTATACGACTCTAGCTTCCAAAGCAATATCGATGACTCAAATTCAACCTCTGGGTTCGTATTCATGCTCAATAGTGTTGCTGTCTGTTGGAAGAGTTTCAAGCAAGACAGTATTGCGGATTCCACCATTGAGGCCGAATACATTGTTGCATCAGCTGCAGCAAAGGATGCTGTTTGGTTAAGGAATTTCGTCTAAGAGTTGGGACGTCATTCCTAATGGAGTTGCTTCAATCCCGGTGTTTTGTAACAATATGGGAGCCAATGCTCAGGCGAAGGAGCCAAGGTCTCATCAGAAATCCAAACATGTATTGAGAAAGTACCACATCATCCGAGAGATTGTGGAAAGAGCAGTGTTGATTGAAAAAATCGGCTCCGCGGATAATGTTGCTGATCCACTAACTAAGCCTTTACCTGGACCATTATTCGAGAAGCATCGCGAATCGATGGGTTTGAATCATATGGGTAGTTGGCTCTAGTGCAAGTGAGAGATTGTTATAGTAGGTGCCCGTCGAGCCAAGTGTTGGCCGAGGGATCATGTTGAAACTCTATGTATAAACAATCTTTATTTTAATTATATTTGAAATTATTGTTTTGGCACATCTTTATCTGTATACACATGCTTGTTGAATAGATAAAGTCCTTGAATATACAAATAGTAGAAAGAATATGAGATGCTCATATGATGAGTATCATGAAACTCATATTTACAATACTGTATATTTTAAACATTTCCTAGTCGATTCAGCCGCCGTTAAGAAGGATAAAGGCCGCTTGAGTTTGAGACTAGTATCTGCGATGTGAGTACCATGTTTCATTGGTAGGGGACATTGTGATGCCCGAGCATGCAGATAGGTGCTCCTCGCAGAGTGCACTGAACAACCCTCCATAAAAGACTTTCCAAGTGGTTTTCACTTATTGAGTGGAAACGTCCTAGTTTATGGTTGTACACTATTAGTCCTTATGACCCGAGACAACATTGTGACTCTATATGCTAGCATTGCACTTTGACTTGTTTACCGACTCATATGTGGTCATAAGGTGGCAAGGTTGGGTGTTCTATCGAAACATATAGGAGTCTATGTATTGTAGTCGGGGATTCACCGCTTACCTTCGGGTATGAATATCCTATGTGATCTCATGTGTATGTAGTTTGATGAAATCTCTGATCAGAGTGTTGGTGGTAATTAAGAAAGGGATTTCTTAGATTACACCATCGATGCAACTACGACATGACACATAGTATCGATTCTTTGACAGCTCTCGATATACCAATAATTGTCGAATCGGTCGGGATATATGAGATGAAGAGACGGTATTGTACTCTAACCATAATGGAATGGTTTTTGCAGGCACTATCATGTGATACCTAGGGAATCATGTAAGCGATGCTGCTAGGCGTTTAACATGATTGGTTGGGTACTATCAGACTTGAGTTCTGATGTTCTTATTATCAAGAATTTGATAAGTAAGAATGGAGCAGTATGCTCATATAAGGACATGTTTAGTCCCGAATCACAATGAGATGTGAACTCATGGCTAGTTGTTTCATTGAACCATTGAGGGTCATACAAGTGCTAACTTTCTAGATTCTGTTGAAAAGAAAAATAGTTCAATGTATTGAACGACTTATAAAGGAGTTTATAAGTGCAAAGAAAAATAGAAGTATGACTTCTACAAGAGGATTATGGAGAATGTAACTTTTAATTTGTGAAAATGTTCCTAAATTAAAAGTTGACACAAATAAATAATGTATTTGAAAATTGTGATTTTCATAAACATTATTACGGACTAAATTAAATTAATTCAAGTGTTGAATTAATTAAACACTAGTGGACCTAGTAGAGTCCAAATAATTAAATTAATTCAAGTGTTGAATTAATTAAATAAAATTGGGCCTTGTAGAGCCCAACTAGAAATAATTATTCAACTAGTGGGCTTCAGTAAATTCAAGTAAAGTTTAAATGTTCTCAAATATGTTTGAAATATTTAAATAAAAGTCCATGGGCTTTGTAATTGTTACAAACCCAAATAAAATTGCATGCTTGGGAGGTGAAGGGTTGGAGACAACTTTTTCAACAAATTAGGCATAGCATGCACATGCAACTTTTTACTTTTCACACAACCAAGAAAAGTTTTCTTCTCTCCTCCAAGCCACCCCCTTGCCCGAAATTTTAAGAAAAATCCTTTCCAATTTTTGCTTCATTTTGTTGAAGAAAATAAATACTTTTCAAAGAAAAATGCTCTAATTTTTCTAGTAAAAAATTAGAGTCGATCTACCTTGTTAGTGGTGGACCTAATTTTGAAGGAAGGAGTCCATTTGAGCAAGTAATGGCCTTGGAAGCTTGTAGATTGTCTACCTTCAAGAGCTAAGTTGTTTACAACTTAGTTAGAGCCAAAACATCAATCATTGTGATTGATAGGTACATTTCTTAACACACTATGTTTGTGTTTATTTTGGTATTTGCTACACACTAAAGGGGTGTTCGGTTTTCTTGTTTAAAAATATGATTTTTGAAATTCCGTTGCGCTTCTGGGAACCATAATCGATCCTCTTTAAAAAACTTGTTATTTTTTTTCTAATGATTTACTTTAGTGCACAGGAAGCTGGAACTGATCAGGCTTCGAATTGATCTGTTATCGAGCCAAAATTGAAGCTAACAGATGCGAACTGAAACACCAACTGATCGCCTAAACTGAATCAGCTCAACTAATATATCGAAGAACAAGTTCAACTGATTGTCCAGCTGATAGCTGGTTCAGCAGTAGAACTTCAGAAGCCCGGCCAGCTTATGAAGTGCTCAACTGATGAAGAGCCTAGCTAAAAAGTTCAACTGAAAAGTGAAATCAGTTCAACTGATGAGTCAACTGATTTCACCAGCCCAACTGAAGATCAGTTCAGATGACCAGTTAGGAATCAATCAGTGGCAGATCAAGACAAGCTTATCTAAATGGATTCCAGCTACGCACAAAGATACAAAAGTATATGTACGATCAAAGGTACAATAATGGAAGTTGCAGCAAAGCTTAAAGACAAAACGTTCCAGAAGAGCTGTCGGAAAAGTCGAGACAAAAAGTTCAAGGAACGCATTCAAAGCTGCAACGATCACATGTGATGAAACTTGATGTACGGTCATCTTGCTACTATAAATACAGACCAAGACCATCAGAATTATATACAACAAAAAGTGTGTGGAAAAAGAAAAGGCATGCTTATTTGCTTATCAGCTTTCAAGAAGCAATAAGCCCGTAGGGAATACTCAAGTATTATCAGCTTAGTTTAGAAACCCACTTCCCTCAATGTGTGAGAACACCTTCTTGGTGTATTCCTAGTTCAGTTCTCACACACGCGCACGCACACACCACCACTCAAAAATAGTCTTGCACAAAGACATTAAACTTGTGTATGTAGTCTTTGACACACAGACGTTAAAAAAGTGTTGGCTGAAAGATGTTGCCTTCAGTCTAAGCTAGGAGTTCAGATTAGGCAGTAGTGTAAGTCCTTAGCTGAGTGGGTTTGTACAAGGTGTTGTTAGATCAAAGTATTCTAGTGGATCCTACCCGAGGTGGTAGAAGGGGTGACATAGGAGCATTTAAAGTCTCCAAACATCCATAAACATATCTTGTGTGCTTAACTGATTAACTGTTGTTTTCAAACTGATTTCATCAGTTCGAGGTGTTATCAGTTCAGTTCTTACCATAACTGAACTGATACATCTGAGAACTAATCCTATGCTTTTCAGTTATTCATTTTACATAAGTTAAAATGCTTTCAAATATAACAGATTTCTTCACGAAGGATTACTACGAATTTCTTCCGCTTGATTTAAAACAAAACTCGATTTAAATTCATTAGGGTTAGCATTCTTAGAACACGAGCTATTACAGCTCATTGGAGAATATTTTGTTTGAAGCACCTCAAGGTGCCCGACAAACGATCCTTCAGTTTTTCTCAATCCATTCTATATATGAATACACACTTCACCGTTATACATTGATAGAGGTCATAATTATGTATTTTAGTGAATCGTATGAGTCATAGTTTGCATCATTTTGGTTGCATGAAGTCTGCATTTTGTTCATTTCATATTAAGTTGTTGCATATGATCATTGCTCAATGATTTGTATGGATGTGCAGGAAAAATGACGGAAAAGGAGAAAATTCAACCGGAAGTGAATAAAAGGACATACAACTTGGCGCTAGGGCGGTAATTCTTGACCACCCCAGAGCATGCAGAATCCAAGAAGGAGTTGGGCAGAAGACCTCGCGCTAGGGTGGTACTTCTTGACCGCTAGCTCGAGCACAACAAAAATTGGGTGTCCGGACCTAACACCTCGAGCTAGGGCGGTATTTCTTGACCGCCTCGCGCGAGAAGCTGAAGAAATTACAGAAGACCTCGCGCTAGGGCGGTAATTCTTGACCGCTCTAGCACGAGTAAACAAGGAAATTTTCCTTATTGGGTTATTTCTATCTTGGAAGGTGGGACGCTGCTAAAGAAAGCCCTAGGGACGAAAAATAAGACACTTTTCAGCAGCCACAAAGTTTTGGAGGAGAAAAAAAGCTTGGAGTTGAATATTTCAAGACTTTAGGGCAACATTCTTCGCATTTTCGTCACGTCTAGTATTTATAGTTTATTTTCACTTGTTTAAATATTGTTTTGCTTAATTTGAGCATGAATTATAGTAGCTAATTTTCATTATTTGTTGGGATTTAAAGGGATCCTACCCCGAAACCAAGTTTAGTTAATTCATCTATCGACTTTTAATCTATTCTTGATTGTGCTATTATTTTCTTTGCGTTGTTGAAGCATAGATAATTTTGATAACGATTTCATATTGCGATTGAGTTAGAGAGTATAGCCTGAAACGTCCACTACTCGTTTAAAAGTACTATAAATTTTTTTTAAACCTCCTATAAATCGGTCGATACATACATATATATATTTATAAAATATTTTGCACCATTTTAAAATAAAACATCCAACAATATTTGAAAATCAAAGGAAATAGTTTAAATCATAAAGTCGTCAATCGTTTGCAAACCCTAACTTAGCAAAACTGCTAAAACTAACAACCTCTCAAAAACACTCAAAATCATAATAAAGGTCATAAAAATATCTATAACATAATCCTAAAAATCATAAATCATAAACTAGTGCGGAAAACTAGTGCTGGTCCTCGGGTTATGTGCACCTTCAGTCCAGCAAAGTCTACCATCAAGACCTACATTATCATTATTATCGTAATCACCTGCATCAATCACAGCTAGTGAGTTTAAAGACTCAACACACCATAATCTTGATAAAAAAAAAATAATACGTATACAAATCACATGCAACAGAAAAAATACTTTTATGTAAATAACATTTTAATGATCATGCATAAACTTAAATATAAACATTTTCACATTATCATATTCTTATTCATATTCATAATAAACATATTCGTATTCATCATATTCATGTACGTATTCATTTTCGTTGAATTCAGATCGTTAATTGTGACTTTCGTAAATCGTATTTGTATTGGGGCGATTGATCCATCTACATGTAACCACAGTACTGGGCGACGGTAACATCAGCGACACTCTCACCCGTCAACTGAGCCTTGGCCTTCGTATTAACATATCATCGTATCAGTGTATTAGTCACAATTACTTCACTTCCTTCAACATTTCGTATTTTCATCACTTATAAACATTAAACATGCATATAACATTTTTCTTTTAAACCAATCATGCAACATGTCTTTTAACGTTATCATTCATCAGAAAATTCCATAAACATGCAACATAATCATATTAACATATAAAACAGCATTAAATACACTACCATAACATTTACTAATTTTCGGGTGTAAAATTATCGTTTTATCCATGGATGTAAAATTTCACGTTTTTGACATTTTCTTAATTCTGTTGACTCTAGACCATCCCAAATAATTATTTAAGCTTACATTAATTTTCTCGTATATTTATTTGGCTTAAATCGTTGACTTTTCAATTAAATCTTTAATTATAATATATTACTGCGTTTTAATCTCGGATTAAATCAAACTTTATTATAAAAATCCCAAATTAAAAACTTAGACTTTTTATATTTATTTACCCCTCGTGAACCATGACTTACCCTTGAGCCAACTTACGTTTTTATCGAGCCACCTTCGAGCCAGCCTGAGCCAAATTCGAACCAGCCCTCCCCTGGACCCTCGTTAACCCTTAGCACCCGTAGGACTCAAACCCAAGCACTAGCCGAAGCCACAACATCAGACCTAGCGTGGCTAGGACTCTTTCCCTGACCCAAGCACGTCCCTAGCCCAGCCCTTGTTGCAACCGAGCCAATCCATGCACCATATACCCTTGAACCCGATCCCTTGACACCAAATATCAGTTTTCGATTTCCAGTTTGTGCTAGCTTTGTGTGCAGTCTGTTAAGTGCATCTTAGGACTCTATAATTCGTGTAAAAATAATCCTTCAACCTTTCTAATCATGACAACCCCTTATGCACATGTAAATCATGGCTTTAGAAGTTCATGTTTGCATAAAAACAAAAATACAACAAAGTGCAACTTGTTTTTCATGCAATACATAATTAAATAAATACTATGGTGTGATAGATGAGTAAAAAAAATAATATGGCATGCCTTTGCGTATTTAACGCACAATAAACGTCGACCATTTCGAAGAACGACGATGAACGACCATGGCTTGAATTTTCCTTGAAAATTTCGAAACTCCTCTTGTAATTCTTGTGTGTGCCATGTGATGATGAAGGGAAAGAGTTTGAGATGCTTTGGGGAGTGGGGCATGTAATTATGATTGGTTAAGGGGTGGGTTTTGGTTTTAAATAATAATTAAAACACTAATCATATCTTAGGCCCATTAACTAGGTTAGTTAGGCCCAAAAAGCCCATTAGCGCTTAATAAATTATTTTGTTTAATAAAATTTCTGAAATTAATAGCCGGGTTGTCAAAATGTTCGTATTTTGATGAAAATCATATACCGATAAAAATTACGTCCCGGCGTATAAAATCACCTAAAAACTCCTTATTAACAAAAATAATAAAAAGCATCACCCTTATTTTAAATAATTAAAAAATTAGCTAATAAAAATATTTTCTATTTTTCAGCCCTCGGTGTCCGTTCCTTGATCGCAACTCGAATAACCTTTAAAAATACATTTTGATGCAACTATGTAGACAACTACTATAAAATCATATTAACATATCACACATAATAATTTAAGCAATTAAAATACAATTAATTGTAACACAAGAAATTGATAATCTTGCATGCATGTGGTTCATGTGCACCTTTGAATTTTCGGGACATTACATGGCCCATGATTGGAACGAGTAGCATAATCCGTGGATTTACAATTTACATAGAAATATGAAGTTGGATACACGTCGATAGTCATAGTCCAGTAGGTCGAAAGCTAGGGGATTCATAGAACGACATGAAATTAACCTTTGATAAATTATTAAAGAAATTTAATTACTTCACTGCATTGGATTAGTTTGGCATAGCTCGAGAGGACGTGTCCAATTGGATCGAAAATCCCGTCGAAAGCATAGATCATTGTCGAACGAATTAAGTAAATTAGCGAGGGGTGGGTGAACCGAGATTCCCAACAAATTCATTTCTCATTGAATCTTCAATCAACTATTTTAGCCTATTTATTTCATCATTTAATATGTGAATCATTTTGTTGACTTTTTATTTAATCATTATAGTAGTCAACAATCATTCCAATTATCGTTGCTAAGGATTGAATAACTGAGAATAACAATTACGAAATATAGTTTCTAGAGGAGCGATACTCGTACTCTCGTACAATATATTATTACTCGACATCGTGCACTTGCGATTATTTCGAGCTTTAATATTATTAATTTTTACTGAAGTTTTTCTCGATCATACATATAGACATAGACAACGTAAAACTTATTTAAAACCCTAACGTAAAATCAACTATAATACATATATACGGAAGCCATGACAATAGCATGTCCAGGTTCTTGTCGAGGTAAGACACTTCACAAGCATCCATTAGTGAACATGTATCCTACTCACCTTCATTACCTGATCCTGTAATACATGAGCTACGTGAGTTTACAAACTCGGGAAGTTGGCACTTATATATATATATATATATATATATATATATATCAATATGCATAGAAGGAATATACATATCAAAGTCGTGATCAACAATGAATTCTTAAATCATTTCATATCATAAATTCGTCCATAACATGTAAATATGTTTTTTTTTTGTACTTGAGTGCCATTAGTTGACCTTTAATACCGTGCTTTCTTTATTATATAGCTACTACTGTGATGACCGTCCGGGTGTCCTGTGACAATCCACGATCCATGAACATATATTGGCCAATATAGTTGGTGGACTTAAAACCACCCATAATGTCAACGAACTCATATATCATATAATAACCTGTTGCATTAATTTCGTATCATTTTCATGTTCATGACATAGCACATCTCTTGAACATTCATGACTTTCATCTCTAATACATAATAATGGTATATGGTGCTATATTTTTATCAATAAACGTACTAACAAAGTACATATAATAATAATTAATAGAAAACATTTGAAATTCATAATATTACTTATGTATTACTTCAAGAACATGCCAACTTACTTTCCAAGCGTAAGAACACTGGTGGGATAAAGTTCTTTGGTCCTACGCTGTAAAATACATCAATAATTCAATCACTACCTTTATACTTAAGCATATGGTTGAAAGTCACCCTATATGGTCCTCTACATATGAAAACAACATTCAATAGGTGAATACTAACAACCCTAGGATGCTCTTGTAGTGGAGAATTCAATTCTAGCTTCAATTTGAGGAAGAAGAAGAGGTGGAGGATCAATTGAAGGAAGACTTGACAAAACTTTGTGTTGAGGATCGGGTTGAGTTTAGAGGGGGGGTGAATAAACTCAACGGCAAACTTAATCGATTTTTCAGAATGATGTGCTAGAATCCTGTTAGAGATGCTAGCGGTTTTTTTTTTTGTTCAAGTTTAAAGACCAGCAGATCACAATATAATGTGCGGAAACGATCTGTTGGTTAGTGGGTGAAAAATAGTAAAACAGAAAAGCAGTAGATGGCACAGGGTTTGTTTCTGGAAGTTCGAAGATGAATCTTCTACGTCTCCCCTTCTTCTGTTTCCAGAAGGTATCACTAAAATACTTAGGTGAATACAGTACAACAGTTGTACACACCCACTTCAGCAGGACTTATCCTTCGCCTACTGAAACTCTTAGTTTTACAACTCAACTACTTGAATAATCTTAAGTTCTGGAAAGGACTCTTTTCCAGTTACAAATTCTTCTATTAATGAGATAGTGAAGTGAATAGCTTAAGAAGAGATAAAGAAAATAGCTAGCACAAAATGATCTCAAATGATCAAATGTATGCAATGAAGCGTGTGCTGCTTTTTCAGTGTTGAGCTTTTGAGATAACTGAAAGTTCTAGCGATGCTCGAATGAAATTTTTGATTGAGATTCGTTCTCTTCTATTTTTCTTGAAAAGTGCTTCTTCTCCATATATAGGCTTCATCCAACGTTCTAAAATCTGAACGGCTCTTTTGACTTTTCAGTGGTTCAGCTTTATTGCTGAAAATGGACCCTGCAGAATACATCAGTCTCAGTTCATACCAAAAATGGTAAGCCGTCTTAAATGTTCCCGTACAACATTTAATGGCATTTAATGAAGCAATAAATGCTAGTATCACGTTAATAGATTAACGGTAATATTTAAAGACTTGAGATACGCAAAATTCTGCTAGTGTTTATTTCGAGTTTGTATTTCTTCTAGTTCTGGTTTTAGCTAAGAAGTCATTTGATAAGTAGATTAAGCAGTACTTGATAAGTGCTGCTACTGGTTTTAGCGCGGTACAAGTGCTTCTGGTTTTCTGCTTATTTACATCTACTGGTTTTGTACTTAAGCCAGCATCTACTGGTTTTTTACTAGCATCTCCACAACAAAATTAATTCTAACAATTTCCCTCTTTGTGGTGATGAAAAAACCTAGATGTCCCTTAAAACGTTAGTAGAATTGAGAAAACAGATTAAGAAGCAGATAAAAGCAATTAGTATCCAGAAAATCAAGACAAGAAAATAAAACTAATTTGTTCCAATATCTCTGAAAATAGCTTCATCTGGATTTTGATCCCTTCCAGAAGAATGAGGTCTGCTGCTACTCGCTCCAGTTCTATCTCCAGCAGTTCTATCTCCAGCTCTATCGTCTTCCCCTTTTTTGGCATCACTTTCTTTAAATTGAGTGATTAGATCATCAACTCGGGCTGTGAGGGTTTGGATTCCCGCATTCAGCATTTCCAAGTATGGTGCTTGGCTCGAAACTCTGTCTGACATATTTGTAAGAGATTGAAATTGAGATTCAATCTTGGTATCAAGGAGTTCCAGCTTCGAATCCAAGGCTTCGACTTTGGTAGAAACTGTTGAAATTGAGGAGTGATGATCAGATACGGTCTTGATGAGATCACTTTGACCAATCAAAATGAGACATTGATTGTGGAAATATTCTTCTTGAACAAACTGAATTCGATAACAAATCTCGTCAAAGAGTCGCTGGTGTTTGCGACTTCTTTTGATATACGTTCTTGACTAGATTTGACGCGACCGCTATGATCACTGTGTTCATAAGAGAGCTGTTTGACAATCTCAGATAGATTATGAAGTCCTCTTTGAAGAGTTTCCATGGCATATTCAAGAGCAGAGGTCTCAGAAGGTGAAGGAGATTCTGCAAGAGCACGTTGCTTAATATCTTCCATTCTGACGATGCGCTCAGGAGAATGCTGAGAAGAAATAGTAAGAGAAGTAGAAGGTGCAGCTTCTGCTTGAGTGATAAAAGCTTGTTCTGGTTCAACAGAAGGACCTTCTGAAGCAGTAGTTTGATCTGTTGGCCTCGTTTCTGGTTGTTGCAAATCAGCAGCAGGTTCAGTAATAGCTCTCGGCTCAACAGCAGAAGGTGAAGTAGGCAACAGAGTTGCCATTTCAGCTTGATGAGCTTCTGAAAAATGTTCAAGCTCTGGAAGAGATGAAGAACTAGTAGCAGTAGCAGATTCTGGAATGGATTGGACTGGAGGAGGATCAGCAGAAGTGGAAATAATTGGCAGTGTGTCATCATGTGCGGTTTGAGTCTGCACAATCGATTCGATCACTTCATCAACCGATGCCAGATCATGAACAGAGATAAGTGAGGAAGATTGGGTAGGAGCTTCTTGAGGTGCAGGAGTACTAGAAACCTTGACTTCAGAAGAAGCTTTGGCCGGTTCCTCAATTGACTGAGTCTTCAATATGGCGGGAACAGTATTGACACTAAATTTTGAAGGCTGAGAAAAAGCATTCTCCTTGGTAACAATTTGCTCAGACAAAATTGTCAGCTGCTCCGACAAAATTTGAATGACATTCTGATAATGAAAAGCAGTAGGACCAGTAGAGTCAAAATTTGACTTCAATGATCAGAACAGTGTCCATATTCTGCTGTTTGGCTTGATCCAGAATGTAGTTTCTGCGATTGATGGCTTCTATCACATTTTGTGTCTTGGCAGCAGCAAAAATCTTTTTCTCATTTTTCACAGTTTGAGAAAAAGCACCGGGAGTCCTCAAAAAAGTGATTGGATGGTAGACTCTTACCTTGAGCCAATCATCAAAGAATTTCATGTCTTCGCTGGTTGAATTATTAATATCTTCCAGATGAAGATCGATTGCTGTTTGAATGGTTGATGTGGCCACCGGTGACTGAGACAACTCGGTAATCTTGCCTTTCCCTTTTCCAGAAGTAGCAGGGACTACTGGTTTGAAAGCAGAAGAACCAGTAGCAGATTCTCTAATGACCACTCCAGAAGTTGGTCAGAAAAATTGAGCAGTTGAAGGTCCTGATTCAATGGCTTTAGGTTTGGTGGATGAGACAGCTGGTGGAAAACTTGTCGAAGAGGAACATCCTCTAATTCAGCAAGAGCTGCTGTTTTCTTGATGCAGATGGTGGTGCGAGGCTTCTTCTTGGATGGGGTGGGACGCAATGAAGCTTGTTGAGTGGGTGCCGCTGATTCTTCAGATTCCGTTTTGTCAGAATCAGACAAAACTACACCTCTTTTTCTTTTGATTTTCTTTTGCCCCTCAGCCTGAGATTCCCCAATCTCCTTCTTTATAGCCACAAACTCACCAACTGTTGGCTTTGGCCTTAAGGCAAGCACACTATCAGCATCTGTCATGGTGACCGAAGAGCCATCCTCTTCTGTTGTTCTGGGAAAACCAGCATCTTGCAACATTTTACTGATTTGCACAGCAAATCCAGTACCTTTCCTTACAACCATATCTTTCATAATTCGAAACAGAAAGCGACCCCAATCCACTTTTTTCTGAAGTGATGGCCACCATCACTTGAACCTTCTCTTTGGTCAGTTTGTCGAATGTTCCAGCCTTGACCAACAAGGCTTTTGCCACGATATCAGCGAGTACCTGGTACTCAATTTTCAATAGCTTCTTGAAGCAGGAAGGTGAAAGCTCTTCTCCAGTTGCTGAAAAGTTTGTCAAAGCAGTAAACATCTCTTCCTTTGTGATATCCGAAAGCTCGAAAAGTCCAGAAATTGGTAGAAAGAAAGTGGAACCGAGAAGTTCAGCATCAATGGAGATTGATGCATCTCCCTGTGTATAGTTAATCTTTCCTTCGACAACTTCTGCTTTGGCATAGAAATCTAGAAGAGCAGACTTGTAGATAATAGCAGGCGATTCCAAGAATTTGCGAAGTCCAGATTTTCCAAGGATTTGAACATCTTAACGAGGTTCTCATCATTAATGATGAGAACAGATGCAAAGTTTACCTGATAAGCATTCAAATTATAAGCTGCGGCCATTTCTGAGTTGAAAGAGATTAGAGGTAGATTAGCAGTAGATGCGAGAAAGCAGTAGATGCAAAGTAATGATCTGAATTCGTAAAGTGCATTGAAAGAGAAAATGAACGGTTAAAAGGAATGAAATGTACAGCCGTCAGTAAACATAGGGACACGTGTCGATATGTTTATGGTTGGTAGAGAGAGAAAACAGGAGTGTCAGTTACTCTACTCATTTCAAATTTTAAAAAAAATTCAGTAAAAAAAATGGCGGGCTGTCCGAGGCGGTTGCTAAAAGAACAGAAGCTGATTTGTCGTTTTATGATAATATCTACTGGAAGAAGGTAAAGTGCTGAAACCAATGCAGCACTTCGACAACTTCTGGTAGATGCACTGTTTTATCGAAAAGACAAATCAGTTTTTAATATAAATGCCATAACAATGTTCTCCCTCAATTAATGCAGTAATAAAGGATATTAAACTCCAAACGACTCTTGGCAAACTTTCAATCTGAACCATTGATAATGAACAGTCGCAATGATCTTTATCTCCCTTGAATACCACTATAAATACCTGCACAAGTTAAACAAAGTTAAGCGTACATAAGATCAAATAAAAAATAAGCTGAATGAAGAAGCAGAATCTGATCCAGAAGCCGAAGCAAGAATGTTCAGAAGACAACTTGCTGCGTTTTCTAAGAAGATGTTTGAAGATATCGTTCTTTATATAATGATCCTTGGATCAAACTCTTGGAGTTGTAATGTGAACAATCAAAAAGATTGTTTGCTCTTATTAGGATAGGGATGCAGCACCATTCCCTTCCATAAGCATTCTAATGCAATAAGAGAATGCTAGTGGATCGATGATACTGAAAAGCTTAGTAGGATAATCTGTGTAATCATTCTGCTGATATCTTCAATTGTACCCCTTGTAATGTAATGCATCTGATTATATGAATAAAAGATTTCGTTTTTCCATACCTCTTGTGCTGTTCTTATTCCTGAATATTTCTACTGGATTAGAATAAAGAAACAGAATACACGTGAAAACAGAAGATAATAAACAGTAGTTATGATAAATCAATTAATCCAAGAACATTACGAAAATACGAAAACTTATTCTCAGGAAGTGGTTTGGTAAATATGTCTGCTGCTTGCTGATCAGTAGGAATGTATTCCAGACGAATATTCTTCTTTTGCACATGATCTCTAATGAAATGATGTCTGATATCAATGTGCTTTGTTCTGGAATGGAGTACTGGATTATGTGATATAGTAATTGCACTGGTATTGTCACAAAATATAAGTGATTCAGAGGCTTGAACTCCATAGTCTTTAAGTTGTTGTTGTATCCAAAGCATTTGAGAACAACAGCTTCCAGCAGCAAGATACTCTGCTTCTGCAGTAGACGTGGCTATAGAAGTCTGTTTTTTGCTAAACCAGGAGATCAACCTGTTACCAAGAAATTGACAAAAACCACTTGTGCTTTTCCTATCCAGTTTACATCCTGCATAATCAGCATCTGAGTATCCAATAAGATTAAACGATGAGTCCTTGGGATACCAGAGGCCTACATTTTGAGTATCCTTCAGATATTTTAAAATTCTTTTACCAGCAATGAAATGTGATTGTTTAGGATTTGATTGAAATCTAGCACATATGCAAACAACAAACATAATATCGGGTCTATTAGCAGTAAGATATAACAATGAGCCAATAAGACCACGATACTGAGTTACCTCTACTGGAGTTCCCCCTTCATCTTTATCATGTTTGGTAGACGAGCTCATAGGAGTGGAAGCAGCAGAGCATGCTTCCATCCCAAACTTTTTCAGTAGTTCCTTTGTATACTTAGCTTGATTGATGATGATTCCAGTATCAAGTTGCTTGATTTTAAGTCCTAAGAAAAATGTTAATTCTCCCATCATGCTCATCTCGAACTGTTCCTGCATTAACTTAGCAAACTTTTCACATAATTTGGGGTTAGTTGACCCAAATATAATATCATCAACATAAATTTGAACTAATAATATGTGTTTGTTTTTGACTAGGGTAAATAAAGTCTTGTCCACGGTACCAACGGTGAAATCATGATTAATAAGAAATTGTGAAAGTGTGTCGTACCAAGCCCTAGGTGCTTGTTTCAGACCATACAATGCTTTGTGTAATTTAAAAACATGATTCGGTAATAGATGATCAGAAAAACCTGGAGGCTGTTCAACATAGACTTCCTCTTGTAGTAGACCATTGAGGAACACACTCTTCACATCCATCTGATACACTTTGAAATTTTTGAAAGCAGCAAAGGCTAAAAATATTCTGATAGCTTCGAGCCTAGCTACTGGTGCAAAGGTTTCATCATAGTCTATTCCTTCTTCTTGTCTGAATCCTTGTGCAACCAATCTTGCTTTGATTCTGACAACTGTTCCTTCTTCATTTAGTTTGTTTCTGAATACCCACCGGGTTCCAATGACAGCTTGGTGAGATGGTCTAGGTACTAGAAACCAAACTTTATTCCTCTCAAATTGATTCAGCTCTTCTTGCATAGCTTCTATCCAATTGGGATCCAGAAGAGATTCTTCAATCTTCTTTGGTTCATCTTGAGAAATAAAAGCATCATGCATGTATTCATTCATCATCTGTCTTCTGGTCCTTAGCGGAGCTGTTGGATTTCCAATCACCAAAGATGGAGGATGAGATTTTCTCCAAATAAAAGGATTTAGATTATCTTTATGTAAAGCAGTAGATTGTTTTGGAATATCAGCTGCTGGTTCTGGAATGTCAGCTGCTGGTTCTGCCATATGAATGTCTGGTTCTGGATTTTGAATATCCTTGACACTTGCTTCTGCATCATCTTCACTGTCTAGTTCCAGATGAACCCTGTCTAATCTGTTA
Organism: Primulina tabacum; assembly: GCF_025594145.1. Classification (NCBI taxonomy): domain Eukaryota; kingdom Viridiplantae; phylum Streptophyta; class Magnoliopsida; order Lamiales; family Gesneriaceae; genus Primulina; species Primulina tabacum. Next base: position 13,040,592 of record NC_134559.1, read on the forward strand.
CTTAAATTAGATATGTTAGTAATCTCGGGAGCACTGCTGTCTTCATCAAAGACAACATGAATAGATTCTTCAACATTGAGTGTTTTATTATTGAAAATTCTAAATGCCTTACTAACTGCTGAATATCCAATAAATATTCCAGCGTCAGATTTTGAATCAAATGCAGCTAAATGATTTTTACCATTATTATGCACAAAGCATCTACAACCAAACACATGAAAGTAAGATACATTCGGTTTACTCCCTTTCCATATTTCATAAGGAGTCTGATTATTCCTCTTGTTGATCATTGTTCTGTTTTGTGTGTAGCAAGCAGTATTAATAGCTTCTGCCCAGAAGCGCTGAGAGATGTCTGCATCTGCTAGCATTGTTCTAGCAGCTTCTTTAAGTGTTCTGTTTCTCCTCTCAGCCACTCCATTTTGTTGGGGCGTCCTTGTGAAGGGCCTAAAACTCCTTTCTTGAAAATTTGCGGAAAATTAAAAATTTTCTTTTTGAAAGAACTTAAATGACCTCATTCATAAAATCACTGGTGAATCAAGTTCAATATTTAAAATAATAGCAGCGGAAGAAAATAAAGTTTGCCAAAAATCACAATTTAAAAATATCCAACAACTGATAAAATTGTTTGCGGAAAAACATAACAACTGCTGCACTGAGGTCCTCGGGTGCCACTACTGCCGACCCAAGCTGGCTCACTGGTCCCCGCCCTCGGCCCTGGCCTCATCAGTACCTACAACAATCAAGTCTAGTGAGCCTAAAGACTCAGCATGCATGTATCACAGGTAACGAGTAAAAATCTGAATTAAAATATACATGAGTTAACATATCCTGTCCTGAAAATAATCTGTACCGAGCAATTATAATACGTGCATAACTGAACTGGAAATCACTGTAAAAATATTTGCTCCTTGGAGCCTGTACTGAAATATCTGGTAAAATTTTCTGTTGAGATTATGTTTTACGCCTGTGGCCACTGCACTAAGCTGAACTGATCGGTAACTGGCTACCGGGGAGGCTGAAACTGAACTGAGCTGGCCGGTCATTGGCGACCGGGTGGTACCATACTGAACTGATCGGTCACTGGCGACCGTATAAAATAACACTCCCATATAGTGAATGAACCACAAGCCATATCGCATAAATCTCAAAAATAATCATTTTCTATTTAATGCACGTAAAATAATTAACTGGCGTAATGAAAATTCCTGTAATTTTACCAACTGGATTGGATTGGATCGTTCCCAGGCTCGCTGCAACCTAACTGTGCCATGAAAAATATGCAATAGCTTAAACATGACCAACTATGCAATTTACGTTCAAAAGATGCGACTATGACGCCTACTGACTTCGCATTTAATCATGACTCAGAGCCAACCTGAACCGACTCTGAACTGACGTATAGTCATGATTAAAATACGCTGAAAAATCATAAAACAATGTTCCTAAAATGATAGGGTCGAAATCTAGGTGAAATGGAGGCCAAAACACGAAACGCTCTTTCGAGAGTCAATTTGGCACATTGCACCGTAAATTCTCGTACGACCTCAAAAATGATCCAAATGACAAACGGTCAAAAACATGACCTTCCTAACTCAATGAGGCACTGTCCAGTCCAAGGCCATGGGCTAAAAGCCAACCAAGAACTCGAACGAGCCTCTGAACCGACACAGCAACTTGCTGTAATTTCCAGCAGCTGCGACCTAGCTTGCATCGCGTCGTTTGCGAGACTTTTGGCCATTGGGGCTTTAACCACCGACCAAAGCCTCTCCACAACGTCCCAAGGAATGATTTGAACCATGGATAAGGGCCCTAGGCCAGCCACAATTTGCCTCATTCCAGCAACCACCCGAAAGTTCTCACCGAGGGCCCTCATGCGTGCGTGTGTAGTGTTTATGCTATGATCGATGTCTTGCGTCGTTCCAGTGGCCATTTGATTGACCATGGCACGATCTAGACATCTAGGAGCATGATATGAACCGTGGCTAAGGGCCATAGGCCAACCAAGATCCACACCAAGCAACAAAAGAAACAAAACCAAATGCTGAAAAATGGAAGGGCCGAATGGGGAAAGGGGCTGTTCTTGTTGATTATTTAAAAACCGATGAGCCATGGACCAAGCCACCAAAAGGGCGACTTAGTCACGTCTTAGACATGCTAGGGAAGTGATCCAACCATGGCTAAAGGCCCTTGGGGCAGCCAAGATCAGATCCTTCCTCCTTGACATCCAAACTGAATTTTCGAATCACATTTCTGCACTTATGGGGAACTTGTTGTCATTCTGAATTTCCAGCAAGCATGGGGCTGGTTTGAATGGACCAAAATGGTCCTAATGCATCCTATTACGTGTATACAAGCCGCCTTGGGAGCCTGGAGTCGATCCAATACCTGAAACCATCAAAACTCAGAAAAACGTGTAGCTTGTCAAGGGAAGTCGAAAATTCTGCATGTGTGTTCCAAAATATTTTGACATGGATCTCGATTTTTGCTTGCTACAACATGATCATGTACTGAAAAATAAATGATAATATGACTTGATTGAGGTTTGAAAGAAATCTAGACATGCCTGGTTTCGTTTCGAAAGAAAACGAAAAGAAGAGACGAGACGGCGCGGAGGAGACGGAGTGGCTTGCTTCTCTACCTTTCTTGGCTCTCGATTTTTCTCCCTTTCTCCCTAGCTGTTATTCACGTTTTTTTCTACTGAAAAGGGGTCTTATTTTCGGTGGAGGTGGAGGGGGAGTGATGGTTATGAAGGTGAGGAGAAGGGTGCACAAAAATAGGATCATATCAAGACCAAGTCTTCATGCATTTGAATTTTGAATTTTGAATTTTGAATTGCTATCAAATGATCTCTTGGGTGATTCTAGACTATAGTGGCCGATTTTATCATGCCAAACAAGGGTTAGGATAGTGGTCTAGTATTAATTAATTAAGGTGGAAAAATAGCTAAAAGAATTAGCATGCTAATCAACCAAGAATGGGTCAAAGGTGAGTTGGCAAGTCCTAGTTTGTTCTTCTAGGGGTGTGGCCGAAAATGCATGATAAATGGTAGGGGGAAAATTGATTATCTAGTAATTTAATAACCCTTAAAAGCCTTACTAATCCTTTAATTAATTTAGTGAACTAACCCCTTAATTAAGTAACTTAAATGAGCTCATTTCTTAATCACCTCCAATAATTTAAATTAAAATCCTCAACTAACTTAAATAATTCCTTAAACTTCTTTTTAACTTAAATGAACTTACTTGCTAGCTAAATTAACTTCTGGAAATATTTCTCAAATCTTAAATTCTATCTCAAAACTCCAACTCCAGTCCGGCCTCACTGAAATAACTGAAATGCTAAAAATCAAACTACTGAACTGAAATAATGAATAATTAACTTCAAATAAATGCATTTAAAATAATCATGCAATGAAGTCAATTAAATTTAAAAATCTAGAATTATGCATGGCTTATACGTCTACTGACTTACGGGTTCTACAATCCTTCCCCCCTTAAATAAATTTCGTCCTCGAAATTAGAACTCACCGAATAACTCAGGGTATCGACTTCTCATCTTCGGCTCAGACTCCCACGTAGCTTCCTCCTCTGAATGGTTGAGCCATTTGACTTTGACTCGCTTAACCAACTTGTTCCGAAGTTTCTTCTCCTGTCTGTCTAGGATCTGCACGGGTCTCTCCTCATAAGATAAGTTCGGAGTAAGCTGCAACGGCTCTAAATTCAGCACATGCGAAGGATTTGCCATATACTTCCTCAGCATGGAGACGTGAAAGACATTGTGTACTCCGGCCAGATTCGGCGGAAGAGCCACACGATACGCTAGCGTCCCAACTCTGTCGAGGATCTCAAACGGTCCAATGAATCTCGGACTGAGCTTCCCTTTCTTGCCAAATCTCATGACACCCTTCATAGGTGCCACTTTCACGAAGACATGATCGCCCACTGCAAACTCTAACTCTCTCCTCCGCTGATCGGCATAACTCTTCTGTCGGCTCTGAGCAGTCCTCATTCTATCACGGATCTTGACTACTACATCTGCTGCCTGCTGAACAATCTCTGGACCCAACTCTGCTCTCTCTCCTACTTCATCCCAATGAACAGGAGATCTACACTTGCGACCATACAGCGCTTCATACGGAGCCATACCTATGGACGACTGGAAACTGTTGTTATAGGTGAACTCTACCAATGGTAAGTTCGACTCCCAACTCCCAGAGAAATCAATGACGCAAGCACGGAGAAGATCCTCTAAGATCTGAATAACTCGCTCCGACTGTCCATCTGTCTGCGGATGGAAAGCTGTGCTAAACAGCAACTTCGTACCCATAGTCGAATGCAAACTCTTCCAAAACGAGGAAGTGAATCTGGGATCTCTGTCGGATACGATAGAAACTGGAATACCATGGAGTCGGACTATCTCTCGGATATACAGCTCTGCATACTGAACCATGGTGAAAGTCGTCTTAATAGGCAAGAAGTGCGCTGATTTGGTAAGACGATCTACAATCACCCAGATAGCATTCGATCCTCTGGCTGACCTCGGCAATCCGGTCACAAAGTCCATGGTAATGTTCTCCCACTTCCACTCGGGAATAGGAAGAGGCTTGAGCAAACCTGCTGGTCTCTGATGCTCGGCCTTCACTAACTGGCAAGTCAGGCACTCGGATACAAAACGCCTGATGTCCTTCTTCATCCCTGGCCACCAATACAATAGCTGCAGATCTTTGTACATCTTCGTATTCCCAGGGTGAATGGAGTACGGGGACGTATGGGCCTCTGATAAGATGTCTGCTCGGATAGAATCACTGCTGGGAACCCATATCCTATCTCGGTATCTCACAATACCGTCGCTGACTGAATACAAAACACTGCCCTTAGCTTCATCTCTCTTCTTCCACTGTGCCAACTGGTCATCTGATGCCTGACCGCTGCGAATACGGTCAATAAGAGAGGACTGGATAGTCAAGGTAGATAAACGAGGAACTCTACCTCGAGGGTAAGTCTCAAGATCAAACCTCTGCATCTCGATCTGAAGAGGTTTCTGCATCGTCAAATGAGCCATCACTGCGACTTTCCTGCTCAAAGCATCCGCAACTACATTAGCTTTACCCGGGTGGTAGCTAATGTCACAATCGTAGTCTTTCACAAGCTCCAACCAACGCCTCTGACGCATGTTCAGCTCCTTCTGCGTAAAGAAATACTTGAGGCTCTTATGGTCGGTAAAGATCTGGCACTTCTCTCCATACAGATAGTGCCTCCAAATCTTCAAAGCAAAAACTACGGCCGCTAACTCCAGATCATGGGTGGGGTAGTTCTTCTCGTGGATTTTCAGCTGTCGAGAAGCATACGCTATCACTCTCCCATGCTGCATCAAAACTGCACCTAAACCAAGCTTCGAAGCATCGGTATAAAGGACAAACTCACCAGATCCTGACGGTACAGCCAAAACGGGTGCTGAGATAAGAGCTTGCTTCAAAGTATCGAAGCTCTTCTGACACTCCTCGCTCCACACAAACTTCACATTTTTCTTTGTCAGTGCTGTGAGTGGAACGGCGATAGAGGAGAATCCCTGGATGAATTTTCTGTAATATCCTGCTAGCCCAAGGAAACTGCGGATCTCGGATGCATTCTGAGGCACAACCCAATCTCTGACTGCTACAACTTTTGCGGGGTCTACCTCAATACCACTGCTAGAAACAATGTGGCCCAAGAACGCCACCTTCTCTAACCAGAATTCGCACTTACTGAACTTTGCGAATAGTTTATGTTTCTGCAATGTCTGCAACACTGTGGTCAGATGCCTGCTGTGCTCCTCCCGACTCTTGGAGTAGACGAGAATGTCATCTATGAACACTATCACAAACTGGTCGAGGTACGGCTGAAATACGCGATTCATTAGATCCATGAAGATCGCTGGCGCATTCGTCAGACCGAACGGCATCACAAGGAACTCGTAGTGACCATAACGAGTCCTGAAAGCTGTCTTCGAAACATCAGCATCTCTCACCCTCAACTGGTGATAACCGGAACGCAGATCTATCTTGGAGAAAATCGAAGCTCCCTGCAACTGGTCAAACAGATCCTCAATCCTCGGCAGTGGGTATTTATTCTTCACTGTAACCCTGTTCAACTCCCTGTAGTCAATGCAAAGCCTCATCGAGCCATCCTTCTTTTTCACAAATAAGACTGGCGCGCCCCATGGAGAAAAGCTCGGGCGAATGAACTCCTTGTCGAGAAGTTCCTGGATCTACTTCTTAAGCTCTGCCATCTCTGTCGGTGCTAGACGGTACGGCGCTTTGGATATCGGAGCCGTACCTGGCATAAGCTCAACGGAAAACTCCACCTCTCTCTCTGGTGGCATACCAGAGACGTCTTCGGGAAAAACGTCTAAGAAATCTCTAACAATCGGAACATCTGAGGCTGACTGGCTGGGTTCCTCGGGGACAGATAAAAAGGTTGCTAGAAATGCCCGACACCCTCTATGCATGAGCTTCCTAGCCTGAACATAAGGAATAATGCGCGGTAAGGAAAAGTACCTGTCCGGTTCAAATAAGAACTGCTCCATTCCAGGCGGTCGGACAAGAACGGATCTCCGCTGGAAGTCTATCAACACTCTGTTCTTCAATAGCCAGTCCATCCCTAGGATGATGTCAAATTCCGGCATCGGTAACACGATCAGATCCGCATAAACAAGATTACCGTGCAGCTCAAGGTCTATATCTCGGATAACATTGGTAGCTGCCATCTCCTCGCCTGATGGCAACACTACTGAAAAGGCTGTATCTAGCCCAATGGTCTGGATCTTGAGAAAGTTTGCGAAGACCTCCGAAATAAACGAGTGAGTGGCCCCTGAATCTATCAAGGCCTTGGTAGCGGAACCAGATATAAAAATTCTCCCTGAAAGATCGGAACTCTAAGTTGAATCCCACTACAAGATCTAAACTTATAGACATGCAAAGGTCAAGGTTCCTCTAGCTTAATTTCCCTGAAATAAATCTGAGTAGAGCATGCAATCCTATAACAGTTCTAAGTTCAAAATCTAAATCCCGATTCCCAAAATGCTGAAATTCGAAGAATAACTTAAAGTTTAGAGGTACCTGTCAACAACATAGTCTCCGGGTTGGTTTCCGCGGCATGGAGAGCAAAAACTCTGCCTTGGGTAGGCAGATTCCTCTGAGGACACTGCAGCAACATGTGGTCTGGACTGCCACACTTAAAACACTTTCCTGAGCCAGCCATACATGCTCCAGGATGGCGACGTGAGCACCTGGGACAGACTGGGTGCTCCTGAGTCCTCGGGGCTGGGCGTCCCCGCTGCTGCTGCTGCTGCTGCTGGCCTCTGTTCCTGGGCGGTCCATGAAAAGGCCTCTTATTCTGCTGCTGATGCTGAAGAGGAGGAGGGCGGTGCGGTGCTTGGACTGGGCACTTGCCCTGGCGATCCCTCTCGATATCCCGCAGATCCTGCTCTGCGGCTAAGGCCTTGGAGACGGCAACCTCATAAGTAGCAGGGTCAGATACCCTAACATCCCGGCGCAAGATCGGCCGTAAACCCACCAGGAAGTGCATCAGCTTGGCTCTGGCATCATTCGCTATCAGGGGCACAAAGTGACAGCCCCTCTCGAACTTACGGATAAACTCCGTAACCGACATATCTCCCTGTCTCAGGCTCATGAACTCGGTGGTCAGCCTGGTGCGAACCTCCTCAGCAAAATACTTGGAGTAGAAAACCTCCGTAAAGCGGGTCCAAGAAAGTGTAGCCAATGTCAGGGCTACCGAAGCTCCTTCCCACCATAAGCGGGCGTCTCCAGTGAACAAGTAGGTGGCACATCGGACTCGGTCTGCGTCCCCCAGCTCCATAAAATCGAAGATAACCTCGAGGGATTTGATCCATCCCTCGGCAACCATGGGGTCAGATGCCCCAGAGAATTCCTTCGGGCGCATCTTCATGAATCGTTCATAAACAGCCTCGGGCCCTATCGGCCTGGCTGCGGCTGCGGCTACGGCTGCGGCATTGCCCCCCGCAAACTGTGCGAAGAACTGTGCCATCCCAGCTAACATCTGGGCACTCATGTCCGGTGGGGGCGGTGGAGGAGGTGGTAGGTCTCCCTCCGGTCTACGTTCCTCCCTGTCTTCTCGGCGAGGCTCCTCCTCTCTGTTGCGCTCTAAAATGCGTCTAGGGGGCATACTGTTCCAACATAACCCATACGTAACTAACATGCATAATTCCATAATTTATTTTAAATGAACACTGAAGTACTGAAAATCTGGAAGCATGCTAACAAAATAATTCATGCTTTAACTAAAATGCTGAACAAAATGCTGAACTGAAAAACTTACAGACCAAAGGCGTGGCTTCGTGAGCTTCTCGCGGTCAGTAGTAGTGAAACCCTATACAGAACCACCGCTCTGATACCAACTGTGAAGGGCCTAAAACTCCTTTCTTGAAAATTTGCGGAAAATTAAAAATTTTCTTTTTGAAAGAATTTAAATGGCCTCATTCATAAAATCACTGGTGAATCAAGTTCAATATTTAAAATAATAGCAGCGGAAGAAAATAAAGTTTGCCAAAAATCACAATTTAAAAATATCCAACAACTGATAAAATTGTTTGCGGAAAAACATAACAACTGCTGCACTGAGGTCCTCGGGTGCCACTACTGCCGACCCAAGCTGGCTCACTGGTCCCCGCCCTCGGCCCTAGCCTCATCAGTACCTACAACAATCAAGTCTAGTGAGCCTAAAGACTCAGCATGCATGTATCACAGGTAACGAGTAAAAATCTGAATTAAAATATACATGAGTTAACATATCCTGTCCTGAAAATAATCTGTACCGAGCAATTATAATACGTGCATAACTGAACTGGAAATCACTGTAAAAATATTTGCTCCTTGGAGCCTGTACTGAAATATCTGGTAAAATTTTCTGTTGAGATTATGTTTTACGCCTGTGGCCACTGCACTAAGCTGAACTGATCGGTAACTGGCTACCGGGGAGGCTGAAACTGAACTGAGCTGGCCGGTCACTGGCGACCGGGTGGTACCATACTGAACTGATCGGTCACTGGCGACCGTATAAAATAACACTCCCACATAGTGAATGAACCACAAGCCATATCGCATAAATCTCAAAAATAATCATTTTCTATTTAATGCACGTAAAATAATTAACTGGCGTAATGAAAATTCCTGTAATTTTACCAACTGGATTGGATTGGATCGTTCCCAGGCTCGCTGCAACCTAACTGTGCCATGAAAAATATGCAATAGCTTAAACATGACCAACTATGCAATTTACGTTCAAAAGATGCGACTATGACGCCTACTGACTTCGCATTTAATCATGACTCAGAGCCAACCTGAACCGACACTGAACTGACGTGTAGTCATGATTAAAATACGCTGAAAATTCATAAAACAATGTTCCTAAAATGATAGGGTCGAAATCTAGGTGAAATGGAGGTCAAAACACGAAACGCTCTTTCGAGAGTCAATTTGGCACATTGCACCGTAAATTCTCGTACGACCTCAAAAATGATCCAAATGACAAACGGTCAAAAACATGACCTTCCTAACTCAATGAGGCACTGTCCAGTCCAAGGCCATGGGCTAAAAGCCAACCAAGAACTCGAACGAGCCTCTGAACCGACACAGCAACTTGCTGTAATTTCCAGCAGCTGCGACCTAGCTTGCATCGCGTCGTTTGCGAGACTTTTGGCCATTGGGGCTTTAACCACCGACCAAAGCCTCTCCACAACGTCCCAAGGAATGATTTGAACCATGGCTAAGGGCCCTAGGCCAGCCACAATTCGCCTCATTCCAGCAACCACCCGAAAGTTCTCACCGAGGGCCCTCATGCGTGCGTGTGTAGTGTTTATGCTATGATCGATGTCTTGCGTCATTCCAGTGGCCATTTGATTGACCATGGCACGATCTAGACATCTAGGAGCATGATATGAACCGTGGTTAAGGGCCATAGGCCAACCAAGATCCACACCAAGCAACAAAAGAAACGAAACCAAATGCTGAAAAATGGAAGGGCCGAATGGGGAAAGGGGCTGTTCTTGTTGATTATTTAAAAACCGATGAGCCATGGACCAAGCCACCAAAAGGGCGACTTAGTCACGTCTTAGACATGCTAGGGAAGTGATCCAACCATGGCTAAAGGCCCTTGGGGCAGCCAAGATCAGATCCTTCCTCCTTGACATCCAAACTGAATTTTCGAATCACATTTCTGCACTTATGGGGAACTTGCTGTCATTCTGAATTTCCAGCAAGCATGGGGCTGGTTTGAATGGACCAAAATGGTCCTAATGCATCCTCTTACGTGTATACAAGCCGCCTTGGGAGCCTGGAGTCGATCCAATACCTGAAACCATCAAAACTCAGAAAAACGTGAAGCTTGTCAAGGGAAGTCGAAAATTCTGCATGTGTGTTCCAAAATATTTTGACATGGATCTCGATTTTTGCTTGCTACAACATGATCATGTACTGAAAAATAAATGATAATATGACTTGATTGAGGTTTGAAAGAAATCTAGACATGCCTGGTTTTGTTTCGAAAGAAAACGAAAAGAAGAGACGAGACGGCGCGGAGGAGACGGAGTGGCTTGCTTCTCTACCTTTCTTGGCTCTCGATTTTTCTCCCTTTCTCCCTAGCTGTTATTCACGTTTTTTTCTACTGAAAAGGGGTCTTATTTTCGGTGGAGGTGGAGGGGGAGTGATGGTTATGAAGGTGAGGAGAAGGGTGCACAAAAATAGGATCATATCAAGACCAAGTCTTCATGCATTTGAATTTTGAATTTTGAATTTTGAATTGCTATCAAATGATCTCTTGGGTGATTCTAGACTATAGTGGCCGATTTTATCATGCCAAACAAGGGTTAGGATAGTGGTCTAGTATTAATTAATTAAGGTGGAAAAATAGCTAAAAGAATTAGCATGCTAATCAACCAAGAATGGGTCAAAGGTGAGTTGGCAAGTCCTAGTTTGTTCTTCTAGGGGTGTGGCCGAAAATGCATGATAAATGGTAGGGGGAAAATTGATTATCTAGTAATTTAATAACCCTTAAAAGCCTTACTAATCCTTTAATTAATTTAGTGAACTAACCCCTTAATTAAGTAACTTAAATGAGCTCATTTCTTAATCACCTCCAATAATTTAAATTAAAATCCTCAACTAACTTAAATAATTCCTTAAACTTCTTTTTAACTTAAATGAACTTACTTGCTAGCTAAATTAACTTCTGAAAATATTTCTCAAATCTTAAATTTATCTCAAAACTCCAACTCCAGTCCGGCCTCACTGAAATAACTGAAATGCTAAAAATCAAACTACTGAACTGAAATAATGAATAATTAACTTCAAATAAATGCATTTAAAATAATCATGCAATGAAGTCAATTAAATTTAAAAATCTAGAATTATGCATGGCTTATACGTCTACTGACTTACGGGTTCTACAGTCCTGGCAGCTGAATATTCATGATGAATGCCCTGTTCATCTAGATATTTCTCAAGAGTCTTGTTATTAAATTCAGTACCTCGACCACTTCTGATTCTAATGATAGAAACTGATTTTTCATTTTGAATCTTTTTCAGAAGTTTGATCAGGAGGCTACTGATTTGATCTTTTCCAGCAAGAAAGATTACCCAAGTAAATCTAGAAAAAATCATCAACAACAACAAGGGTGTATCTCATTTCCCCTAAGCTCATGATAGGGATTGGACCAAATAAGTCCATATGAAATAATTCTAAACATCTTGAGGATGATTTGCTGCCTTTATTTTTGAAACTAGATCTTACTTGCTTACCAAGTTGACATGCAGAACATACATGATTCTTAACAAAATTTATGTCTGGCAATCCATCGACTAAGTTCTGCTTTTTGAGATTGTTGATAGACTTGAAATTCAGGTGATTCAATCTCTTGTGTCACAGCCAGTGTTTATCACTTAGAGATGCAACTAAACATGTAGGAGCAATGATATGATCTATGTTCCATGAAATTTTATAGGTGTTGCCTTTTCTAACTCCGGTTAAAACAGTAGAGTCATCATAATTTTTAACTGTGCAAGTGTGCTTCTGGAAAGCTACTGAAAATCCATTATCACATAATTGACTAATACTGATCAAGTTATAACAAAGATTTTCAACTAAGAGCACATCCTTAATAGTGATGTTACCATGGATAATCTTACCCTTACCCACGGTTTTACCTTTTGAGTTGTCCCCAAAGGTTATCTCTGGTCCAGCACAACTCACTATTTCTGATAGTAGACTCTTCTGTCCAGTCATATGTCTGGAACATCCACTGTCCAAATACCATGTTGAGCTACTGATCTTGGCTTTCTTCACCTGTACCTGCGAACACAAATTTTAGTATCTGGTACTCAATCTACTTGGGTCCAAGCCTTATTAGTCCCTTTGGAACCCACATTTGTACAATTTTCGTACTTCGGGTATCCATGGAGGTGTGTGCAACAGAGAGTCTGTTATTTCTAACATTATGCATCTTAGCATGTTGTTCTTCCCTTCTGTTTCTGTTGTCTGGCCTGTATCTCTTCTGAATAGGTCTAGAATTGTAGTACTGGTAGTTTTTAACCTTCATAGGAGGTTGTCTTCCTGAGTTGAATCCTCTACTGGATTCAGAACTCTGGTCAACACTTTCCTTAGGTTCAACATAACCCAGACCATAATGCATCCTTTTGTTCATCTGATTTACATTCCTTTCAATTGAAGCAGTAGGTACTTCTGGTTTTTGTACCACACTGGATTTCACAAAATGAATAAACTTTCCTTTGCACATATCCAGTTTTGGCTTAATATTCGTTTCAGAAGTGCCTTCATCATTACAAAATCCGAGACCACTCTTGTCTCCAGATTGTTTTTGTATTTCTTGCATCTTTTCGAGTGAAATAGAGGACTTGTTCCAAGCATTCACCAATATCGATAACTTCTGGTTTTCAGAAAGCATCGTCTGGTAATCTGCTTTTACTCTTTCATTCTCAGTTTTTAATTTACTCATCTCAACTTGTAAATCATTACATCTGTTTACTTGCAAGCAAGTTAACTTACTGTTCTGATCTCTTAAGTTCTGATTTTCAATCTTAACTTCCTCGAATGATTGAGAAAGTCTTGAATACTCTTCTACCATGTCGTGTAATGCTTTGACTAAATCAGTGCCTGTAAATTCATCAGAGTCAAAGTCAAATACCTCTCCGGATGTCGAGGTTGATTCCATATTTGTCATCAGACATTTGATCTCATCTTCATCACTGTCACTTGAATGGCTTTCAGAACCAGAAGATTCGGAACTTGAGTCTGCCCATTTGAACTTACTTTCTTCTGCAATCATTGCCTTTCTGTCTCTTCTGGTCTTTTTATCATTGCGTTTGACACTCTTCTTCTTCTGGTCATCCTTCTTTGGTTTTGGACAATCAGCAATGAAGTGTCCAACTTTTCCGCAGTTAAAGCATGCCATATCACTAGATGGTGATTCCTTTTTGAAATTGCGGTTGGGACTTTGAAATGTTCTGTGATTCTTTCTCATGAATCTGAAAAACTTCTTAACAAATAATGACATTGCGTCATTACTTATCTGTTCAGCGCTTCTCTCAGAAGTACTTTCTATAGCAGTAGCAGAAGATGAACTTGGGGCAGCTGTAGCAGTAGAGTTAACAGTAGCTGCGAGAGCTTTGGTTGGTGGAATTGCTAAGGGCTCTTCTCCACTTCGAACTTCAAGTTCAAACTCATATGCCTTCAGATCTGAGAACAAGTCATGTAGTTCTAACTTGTTTAGATCCCTGGAAGCTCTCATTGCCATCGTTTTGACGTCCCATTCTTTGGGTAGGGCTCTCATTACCTTTAATGCAAATTCCCTGTTGCCAAAATCTTTCCCAAGAGCTGAGAGTTCATTGACAAGGCTACTGAAGCGTTCATCAAACTCATTCATAGTTTCTCCAGCCTTCATCTTCATATTCTCAAACTTCTGCATGGCTACAGAAAGTTTGTTTTCCTTAGTTTCTTCGTTTCCTTCACAGATCTGAATCAATTTTTCCTAGATTTCCTTGGCAGTAGGGCACATCTTGATTTTGCTGAAGGTATTTTTGTCAAGTGTCTTGTACAAAATGTCCTTTGCAACGTTGTCAAGATTGGCTTTCTTCTTGTCCTCACTTGTCCATTCATATCTTGGTTTTTCCAGCATCTGAGGAGCACCTTCGGTGATAACAACAGCTGTATTTGGCTTTAAGATCTTTAATGGACCATCTGTGATGACATACCACATGTCATCATCTTGAGCTGCAAGATGAGCTTGCATTTTGATTTTTCAGTCATCAAAGTCTTCTTTTGAGAACATTGAAATTTTGCTGAAGTGAGCCATGTCTGTTAAATATTTTTCAGAACAAGAATAACCTGCTCTGATACCACTTGTTGAGGATCGGGTTGAGTTTAGAGGGGCGGTGAATAAACTCAACGGCAAACAATCGATTTTTCAGAATGATGTGCTAGAATCCTGTTAGAGATGCTAGCGGTTTTTTTGTTCAAGTTTAAAGAACAGCAGATCACAAGATAATGTGCGGAAACGATCTGTTGGTTAGTGGGTGAAAAATAGTAAAACAGAAAAGCAGTAGATGGCACAGGGTTTGTTTCTCGAAGTTCGAAGATGAATCTTTTACGTCTCCCCTTCTTCTGTTTCCAGAAGGTATCACTAAAATACTTTGGTGAATACAGTACAACAGTTGTACACACCCACTTCAGCAGGACTTACCCTTCGCCTTCTGAAACTCTTAGTTTTACAACTTAACTACTTGAATAATCTTAAGTTCTGGAAAGGAATCTTTTCCAGTTACAAATTCTTCTATTAATGAGATAGTGAAGTGAATAGCTTAAGAAGAGATAAAGAAAATAGCTAGCACAAAATGATCTCAAATGATCAAATGTATGCAATGAAGCGTGTGCTGCTTTTTCAGTGTTGAGCTTTTGAGATAACTGAAAGTTGTAGCGATGCTCGAATGAAATTTTTGATTGAGATTCGTTCTCTTCTATTTTTCTTGAAAAGTGCTTCGTCTCCATATATAGGCTTCATCCAACGTTCTAAAATCTGAACGGCTCTTTTGACTTTTCAGTGGTTCAGCTTTATTGCTGAAAATGGACCCTGCAGAATACATTAAAGCAATCAGTCTCAGTTCATACCAAAAATGGTAATCCGTCTTAAATGTTCCCGTACAACATTTAATGGCATTTAATGAAGCAATAAATACTAGTATCACGTTAATAGATTAACGGTAATATTTAAAGACTTGAGATACGCAACATTCTGCTAGTGTTTATTTCGAGTTTGTATTTCTTCTAGTTCTGGTTTTAGCTAAGAAGTCATTTGATAAGTAGATTAAGCAGTACTTGATAAGTGCTGCGACCGGTTTTAGCGCGGTACAAGTGCTTCTGGTTTTCTGCTTATTTACATCTACTGGTTTTGTACTTAAGCCAGCATCTACTGGTTTTTTACTAGCATCTCCACAACAAAATTAATTCTAACACTTTGTTTTCTCCCTTGTTCCTACTTTGTTTTTTTATTGTGAAATGGTGAAAATGGCTGAAACAATCGATCCTTATCCATTTAAATCACAAAAATCGTGTTTCTAACTCATAATTTTGCACAGGAGCGCTCGAGCGATAACATTTTACCATTCAGACGCGGACCATTTTGCCCGACCATAAAGGAACATTGAAACCGCTCGAGCGCCATTTTCTATGCCAAAAAACTCATTTTTTCCTTCCGAATTTGTTAAAGTGGTCAACGAAAAGTGGTAGCCCTATGTCTTAGCTTGCATCTCCAATTGGTTTCATGTCATTTGAATATCTGAGTAAAGCATTTTCTTATTCTACCAAAATGTGTTAGTTTAAGAACGACGATACACACGACACACTTCGGGGCGTTTTTGGCTTGTCTTCTACAATGATTGAACAAAACTTAAAACATAAAAGTTGTAAATCTACTCCTTGGCTTTCTAATGAACTTGTCATCCTATCAATGTGATTCACAGTCAGACAATTACGCGAAAAATCGTAAGAATTGCCATATTTTTCATCTCATTTCCTGCATTTCAATACCAACTTCTATTACACTACTTTGTTTACACATGCTATTTAGACACATATTCATTCTCAATACACCATGGACAATATAGAAACCACATACAATCTCAATATCAATATCTCAATTGATGTCAATAGGTCCATGTGCATAATACAAGGAGCACTAGCGACATCATTTATGTAAATCATAATGAATCAGGTAAGCGCATAACGACCGACATAAACACATTAATGATTTGTATAACCGGTCATTACACTATTTGTAAACAAAAAAATTCTAATGAAATATTGTCATATATCAATTTTGTGAGACGAATTTTCTATCCGACCTGATTAATAAAAAATACTACTTTTGATAATGTATATGAATCGATTCGACTTGTCTCACAAATATAGATCCGTGAAATCATCTCACATAAAAGTTATTTTTTTATATATATAATACTATATTATTAAGCACTAGATTTTAATTTTATAGTTTAAAATCTAGTAGTCATTGTTTTAGGTGGCCAAACATATCGGTCTTTAAAATTTTACAATACATTTAATTAATATTAAAAAAACCTTTGTCACGATAAGTTTATTTAAGTATAAAGTTATCACGATCTTATTCAAATTTTAAAATATTAAATACAAATTATCTCAGGCTTATCCAAATCTGAAAATATTTATTTCAACGTCAACTGAATTATTCCTATCCCAAAAAATTATTAATAAAATAACAAATTTTAAATATCTTAAATTGTTATATAATATTAATTATTAAAAATCTTCTAAAAGTATTCTTAATGTAATCTCGAAAATCATGCCAACCATATTAAAATATATATAAAAAAACCCTTGTGAAACTGCAACGATTCGACCTTGTATGATAAATTTCCGATACGAATGATAAAAAATATTATTTGTTAATTTTCAAATTATAATTTTTTATTTCAAAAATGTCATTTTAGGTTTGTTGAATAAAAAAATATTATTTTTATATTAAAAATATTAATTTTTAAATATATAAACTAAGTGATAGATCTCACGATTTAAATCGAGACATATTCCTTAAAATATTATTGGTTTCAAGGCCCAGATAATATAATATGAATAAGTGTTAGCAATATTTCAGTTTCTTAATCAATTTAATTTGTATTATTTCTAATAAAATATTTGTAAAATACCTGTTTAAGTTGTCTAGAACATCCAAATCCAAATCAAATATCGATAAAGAAATTATATAAAAAAAATAGGCGAGGAGTGGACGGACAGTTGGCCCTTCATAGTTTCCACACCTATATTCATTTCATCATATCTTGCTCTCTCTTCAAGAAAGCCACAAAAATTGTTCACCTTGTGAATTCGCACTGAAAATTCTCATCAGAAAATTTTAATTTCTGTTCAGGTACTGATATTGGACTCGCAGTGACTATGGCGCAGTTGAAGAAGACGATTGGTGCCCTAATTTGCGTGGTTGGTCTGCTAGTGCCTTTGACTTCCGCTACGACCCGCGATGTCGAATACTGCAGTATGATTCCCTTTGTTTTTTTCTATCTTAATTCAGTTTTTGATTTTGATTGTTATTATGATGAAAGGGATTTACCCTATTTGTTCCCTGATGGAGGAGCTGAACGAATTTCTTCGTTAGTGTAATTACTCGTTTTGGAAGAGGTCGGTTTAAAATCTTATCCGAGGATAATTCCAAAATTGTAGATGATATAGACTTCTGGGTTGTGCTTGCTGAAGTTATTTTACCCGCAATTTCAAAATCGAATTGTGTCATTTTGATTCCCGTTTCCTGGTAAGTTCGAGCATTCAATCTCGATCTAGCTTTTTTTTAAGCTGATGTTTGTAAATAATTTTGATGAATCCCCGAAATCTTGAAATCTGTCCACTTCCACAGCTCCTGGATTTAACTTATGTATATAGAAAACGGTTGAATCTATTTGGGCATGCATGTTCCAAAATGTTAAGAAAAAAATTCAAAATTTCACTTTTCATTGTCCGAAACCATAACTTTCACCCTAAAAAAGTAGGTAGACCGCCCCAATGCTACATTCTTGAGCTGCCAATGTTTTAAGCTTATGCTGTCTTTTTTTGTGTCCTGCTTTTTGAAGTAAAGAAAATGGAGTGGAAGTTTGTATGCAACATACCATCTCATCTTAGAATTGGATGGCTTTTTAATTTGCAGAAGATCTATACTCAAAATCTGCTGTGATTTTTGCATTATCTTTGTTGATATGTGGTTGGTTTGTCTAATTACTTGGCAGATAAGAAGGCCAACTATGCTGTCAAAGTCAGTGGAATTGATATAACCCCTTTTCCCATTTCCAGAGGCGTCGAGACCACTTTTACAATTAACGCGGCTACGGGTAATTTCTTGATAGCTGCTTTAATTTTTTAGGGTCCTATAATTGGTGTAGTGCTAATGTAAAGCACCAGTTCCGTATTCTAATCATGCTTGGCGGTGGAACATTTGATGCTTGAGTTTGCGTTGTCCTTAGTTTGGGAGTATAAGTTTGGAAAATTTGAACCCTTGCTGACGAAATCTTCACGGAGAGCACATTATAAACCTTGAGCATAATTTATTTTCAGTTAATACACAGCTTCTCAAAAATTTATTATAACGAATTTTTATGTTCTGTTTTGCTTAAGTCTTACCTGAGGTATCCATGCAGATGAAGCAATTTCCGGTGGAAAACTGAAAATTGATGTTGCATACTTTGGATTTTACATCCACAGTGAGACTCATGACCTTTGTAAAAAGACAGAGTGCCCTGTTTCAAACGGCAATTTTACAATAACTCACAAGCAAGCATTGCCTGGAATCACACCATTTGTAAGTCATTGATCCTACCTGTATTTCAGGACTCTTTTTCGGCATTTTAATATCTGATCTTAATTTCATGGCATAATCATTCACACGACATGGATTTGTGGTGTTACAACATGAGACATCACCAAGTTCGAACAAACCCCCTGATGAAAATGACTAAAATTTAATACAAGGAAAGGTTGATAAATCATGCATGAATTTGACATTTAGATGCATATTATGTCGCATGCAGGGATCATACACCCTTAAAATGACACTGATTGATGCAAAAAAGAAGGAATTGACGTGCATTAACTTTTACTTCAGCATGGGTTTTATTGCAGCAGCAGAAGGTTTGGCTGAAGCTTAAATTGTTGAAGAATTTTCTTGTGGTTTCTTAATCCCAGTCTTACACATTTCCAAGTGTATTACTACTTCAAGTGCTCGGTATCGAGTGCCTGCTTATACTTCGTTGTTATCTGTGTGTATGTATGGTGATCTAGACTTGCAGCCACTGTTTAGACTCAAATCACCCTAGGTTGCATTATCTTATCTTGCTTTACTCGTTTACTTGAATATGAATATATCTCGGAGATCTTTTTCCCTTAGTAAAATTTGATCCAAAAAGTAGCCCTCTCAAATTAGAGATCAAACACAGTACCTTGTGTGCCGAAACATATTTTCATTGGATGTATTGATTTACATTAGACATATCGGGCATAACATTTATCCACCCTATAGTTGAATACCTTGATCAATGTTGACATCAACCCAATTGTCGAATTTTTCCTAGGTTGCCCTTTTATTCACAATGACTATTATTAAATACTCATTTGTTAGATAAGAGAGTCTCGAATTCAAACACTGCTTCGTAGTTACGAGACTCGTAATAGGTTGAGAATGAAAGATGAGAGAAAATAGTTCAAGCGCCACACTAGCAGTTTTACCCAACAACAAATGGGAAGAAGGTGATTGTTTTGCTTAGACCGAATGATAAGGCCTTCCGTACCTCGTCTCTCCTTGGACCCAACTTTAGCCTTATCCAATACCTTTGCTAAAGTCTCGTGACCGTTTCATTGTCGGGATGATAAAAAATTTACCAATCCCAAAGATTTTTCACTATAGAAATTACTTGAATGGCGTCCATACATTCCTAGTTTTCCAAACAAACACCGATTCAACTCAACAAGCCACTGCTATAGCCAAGAACACAGCAACGACATGATTTACTGGCTTCACACGTTAGATAGGTACAACCTTAGGGAAGACGTGCATCCATGTCCAAGATCAGAAATCCAAGAAAAGCTAGACTCGGCGCAAAATGTTTGGACAGGTCTCTTTACACCACGCTGAAGACCAAAAATCGACAGAATCTGATACTTCAATCAAGACTGCTACTACAGAAGTGGATATCTCTTCTGCCAACTCCATTCCACCACCTCGCTTCACTTGTAAAAGTCTCAAAAATGAGATATATTAAAGGAAAAGGTCATCGAATTCTCATTGACACCAGGGAAATTTTATCCATCTTTAGGACAGAAATCAGTAGTATAATGCACAACCAGCCTCAGAGGAATCAGAAAAACATTCAACCAATATTTTAATATGAAGGAGATTGTAAGATCGTTTTAGAATATTAGTTTTGGATAACGACAATACTTAAATTTAGTGAACTAACCTTTCTATTGCAGCCTAACAAGGTCAGGGCAAAGGTACTCTAACATGATCAGAAATCAAGATTTGTATCACATGAGAGATCAAGCTCGGTTCGTTAATAATCTTCAAGATAATCAGTTCAAGATAATCAAAATAGAGTATTAAGGCATTATTCAATATTAGAGACCAAATATGTGTTAGAATAGATGCCCGGAAAGCCAACATGTGACTAGGGTTTTATTGACTATAATGTAAAACAATCTTTATTTTAATGATATTTTACGATTTTATTCGATTATGTCATTATACTGTATCTGTATACCCATGCAAGTTGCATAGATAAAGTTCTTGAATATACAATATGTATCATGAGGTCTGCGTCACAACGTAAGATCATGAAACTATTTAGGAAGTGTATCGTATATTCTAAACAGGTTCCTAGTCGATTCAACTGTCTAAAATAAGAATAAAGGTCGCTCGAGCTTGAGACTAGCATTTGTGATGTAAACGCCATGTTTCATTGGCAAGGTCATGGAGATGTCCATTCACACGGATGGGTGATCATATGATGATACACTGAACAACCCTCTCTCGAACTGTCCAAATGGTTCTCACTTATCGAGTGGAATAGTTCGCAGTTATGGTTGTACATCATTAGACCTTTGACCCGGGACAATGTATGGGTTATACGTACTAGCATGCACTTTGATCCGTTTACCGACTCTATCGAGGGTTATCAGGTGGCGAGGTTGGGTGTAGTTTCGAAATATGTAGGAGAAATATATTATAGTCGAGGATTCACTGGTCGCCTACGGGTGAAGATATCTTATGTGATCTGATTAGTTAATAGTGCAAGGAGTTTCTTGCCAGAGCAAAAAATGTGCTTTAGGAAAATGTGTTTTCTTAGTTGCACATACCATGAAACTGTTAGTATTCAAAGATAAATTGCATCGTTGTTGAATTCATATGCAACTCTCGATATACCAATGGTTGAAGAGTCGACCGGGATATATATGTTGAAGGGACCATACCATGACTAAAGGTTCTTGCAGGCACTATCAGTGATACCTAGAGGATCATTGGGCAATGCTACTAGACACTCTTACCATGATCCGATGATTGCAATCATAAATGAGTTCTGAAATTATTGATCAAGGAGTTGATGTAAAGAATGAGGTTAACTAAGGTAAACCCGGATAAGAATGATTGTTATTCTGAATCACATGGAGATGTGAACCTACAGCTTGCTGCAACTTTGATACCATTGTTGGGACATTGCGTTCTTGCACGCAAGACGCATCAAAGTTTAAAATTTTTGTTCTTGTGCGTCGTATGTTCACAACCATACATAGGACGTTTAAGATTATAGCTTCGAATATTAAATACTGGACACCAAGCTATTCCGATGTTACGCGGAGGTAGCCCTTCTTGTAACTCCCTACGAACGACTTGTCTCCTTTGATCGCTTAATTAGGTCCACGATTAGAGGCTTTGTTCCTCACTTGGATTGCACTAGAAATCGCAAACGATTTGTGTGTTGAGATTGCGTACTCAAAAGTTCCAAAATCCAGAGGCGGTGCAGCAGCGGCGACACGACGGTAGAAGCAAAAAGTGGCCGAAAATTTTCCACCAAAATTCAGCAAGTGGTCGTGACTTGTATGGAATGAAGGATGGAATTTTGTTTGCTTTTGTGTGCAATTTTTCATCATCGAATAATGAGCCCTAATGATGTATATATATAGTGAAACTCCTAATCTAATTAGGAGTCCTTCTCCCATAAGGATTCAAATAATTTCATTATGTTTAAACTCCCATACCAATTAATATATAATATATTTATTAACTTTTAATAATACATGATATAATAATACCACATACACATATTTTATATCACCATATAAAATATATACATGTATATGTACATTAAATTAAATAATCATTATTTAATTTATAAATTAATTCTTTGGTTAATTTAATTCTAGGCTCTTCTAGAAAATTTATGAGAATTTGTACATGTTAGTAATCACCATTACTAGCACCAACATTTAATTAAATCCCAAACTCACTAAATAAATGATTTCGAACTCATTATAAACCCGATCGACGATCCGAGAGCCCCGATGTGTCAAGGATACAAGTCTTGTTCATATAATGAAAATAAAAAATTTCGAAGATCAAAATTTTCACTTACCATATTAACTCCTTCACAAAAAGGCAATTCCACTCTCCTTCTTTGTTTATCAATCATGTCGACTTCCATTTCTTCCATCCTATGGAATCAACTCATAAACTCCTTTATAAGCTTCTTGTTTGATGGAGTATCGTGTTTCGTGTTCTCGTACCCAAGATGCAACGGAAGTTTAAAAATTTTGTTCTTGGGCGTCATGTGTTTAAAACATTCATAGGGTGTTCAAAGAATTATACTTCGCATATTAAATCATGGAAATCAAAACATTTCGGTATGAGCGGATATAGCCTTTCTTGTATATCCCTACGAACGGCTTGTTCCTTTAATCACCTAATTGGGTCCAAGATCAGAAGCTTTGTTCCTCGCTTGAATTGCACTAGAAATTGCAAGTGATTTGTGCGTTGAGATTGCGGCCTCCAAATTTTCAAAAACCGGAGTCGGCGCGGCGCGGCGTGGAGGAATACACTTGGCTGAATTTTTATTCAAAATTCTATTGGTGGCCGAGAGGTTTGTGATATGAAAGAGAATTTTTTTTTTGCAAGTTTTTGATTGTTACCGAACTCATATGCAACTCTTGATATACCCATGGTTGTAGATTCGATCGGGATATATGTGATGAATGGACCGTATTATACGCTAACCATGACTAAAGGTTTGTAATGCCCGAATTTTGAAAAAAATAAAATTGTGGCAGTAGTTGTGATGGTTTATGACTTTACGTTATGATATGAATGGTAATGAATGTTATAGAATTGAATAGATAATGGATGGGTAGAATCAAAGTTTGAATTTGAGCTAAATAGGTAATGGAAGTGCAGAAACGGTATGAAAAATGTGGCAGTAGTTGTGGTTTTTAGCATAATGTTTTGTATATTAATCCAATTGATGTGAGGCCACTTTCATTAGAAAGATAAGACATAAGGCTATAACTTTGTTATTTTGAGTTTTGGTCAAATCATTAGGGAAGACGAGCCAAAAGCGCCCCGAAGTGTGTCGTGCGTATCGTCGTTCCTACAATGACACATGTTGGGAGATTGAGCATAACTTTTTACTCAAACCTCCAAATGACATGAGGCCAATTGGAGATGCAAGCCAAGATATAGGGCTACAACTTTATAGTTTACCACTTTCGTGAATTCTGAAGTTAAAAATGCGTTTTGGACAGAATACGGCGCGCCCCTGTGCAAGATCCCGCGCGATGGCGCGCCCATTGCTGAAATTTTAGTGTTTGGGCAGTATGGTGCGCGCCCCTGCACCAAAACACGCGCCATGGCGCCCAGCACTTGTACAAAAAATGTGTTTTGAGGTTTGGATGGTATATATTAGATTGGGGAATGATTTTTGTATCATTTCTTCTCATCCTCATTTCTCTCCATCGGTTTAGAGCTAGGGTTCCTCATTTATCCTTCAATCCAATTTCTTCCAAGACATTAATCTTTGATTGAAGCCTTAATCTTTGCTTGGAGATTAGAAGTTCTTCTCCTCAAGAGTTTAGAAGCAAGGTAAGAAAGCTTATTTCCTTGGGTTAGTGATTGAAGGAAAAACAATGGGTTGTTTGGTTTGAGTGTTGAGGTAAAGTTGTTAATATAATGATTGATGGTATTGTATGTATTGATATTTTGGAAAAGAAATGGAATTGTAGAGGAGCTAACTCTTTAGCACGCACGTCACGTGTTTGACAAAATGATTCAATGAATGTTTTTATGTCATATTACGGTTAAGAAATGATATGGATTTTTTCTTTACACAATTGTTGGGATTTGAGTTTTCTTGAATATCCAAATTGCGGATCTTGATTCGAAGCATTATTGAATTAATTATGAATTTTGTACAGAAATTGCTCTGTTTTGATAAATGATTCGAGTTCTTGAGTTATAGTAGAATTCAGAGGTTCAAGACTTCTCACCTACACATTTCGATCTTCTTTTGGTAATATTTGAAAGGTATGTTACGGTCGGTAACATACGAGGTAAAAGTATCATTTTTATTTTAAATTGAAAATTCTATGGCTTGATGAAATATTTTTGATTTTTGATGATTGATCTTTTGAGATGAGCTTATTATGATATTGACTTGATGAGATTGAAATGCATTATTGCATTGCATATTGAGCCACTTTCCGATTCAGATTTGATATGGCGGAGGTCGCCTTGATATATTGATTTGTTGGACGTATGGGGCTATAGCTGAGTTGGCATAGTGTATGCGGAGGTCGCTGCTATGGCCTGAACACTCTCTATAGGCGCACCATAGTCCTGGGATTGTAGAACACAGCACCCCACCTCGAGCGGATGAGTCGGTGGATGTTGCTGGGGGATTCTCTTTCCTTGGGTATCCTATGACCAGATGATTCACTTGATCTTGAAATTTATTGATAGCCCACAGCTTCTGATCATGCATTGCATTATATTGCATCTTTATGGATTTATATGAACTATTTTGAAAATTAAATTCTCATATGTTATTGATTGTATCATACTGGGTTTATACTCACCGGCACGTCGGATACCTCTTGTTTTCATGTGCTTGACGGTAGGTGAGGCAAGGCTTGGGATACCAGAGTCCAGTTCCAGGCGAGGAGATACGAGTTAGAGTGGGATTCTCGGGTCCTAGGAGCTATTTGATGATGTTTGGATTACTTTTGTTCACTAGTTATTTTGACATGTTGAAAATTATATTTCAAACATTTGAGACATTTAAATTATTCTGACGATGTTTATGTCAGTTTGTGAACAAAAAATTATATATTTTATTAAATCGTTTGGTTTGATACATTTAAAATTTTTAGTATTAGATATCGGACCCGGGGCCCCACATTAGGTGGTATCAAAGCGTATGATATTTGGGAACAGGGTAGATCGAGTCAGTTCGAATTGCTTGATCATGTGATATATTTTCTAGCATTTTCACTGTGCCGTAATGTGAAATACATGATCATAATTGAGATACTCTATTGTTGAGCTATATTCGAGATTTTTGAGATTATTGAGTCTCGAGAGCCAAAGATGATTGATACAAGATTGAGATGATTATGATATTGTGATTTATCTATGTTTGATCTATTGTATATCAGACATGGCTACTCGTGGTAGAGGTCGTGGTAGACCTAGACAGAACATACCAGTGGCACAAGATCAGGGTAGTGCTACTCATACTCAGATGGATATAACTCCGACTCCGATGAAGATACTGTTAGCCAGATTTCAGTCTTTGCACCCAACGATGTTGAAGGGTACCGAGAATGCATTAGAGTGTGAGAACTGGTTGGAGAATATGGATCAATTATTTGAATCTCTTGAGTATCTAGATGATCGTAGAATCAAATTAGTTGTTCATCAGTTATTAGATGTTGCTAAGAGTTGGTGGATCATGACAAAGAAAGCTTTAGAGGGTCGAGGTACGATTGTTACCTGTGATATTTTTAAATCTGAATTTTATCAGCGTTTCTTTCCTACCTCTTACAGGAAATATAGGGGAGCCGAGTTTGCAAATTTAAAGCAGGGAAATCTTAATATTGAGGACTATGTTGCTAAGTTCTCGAATTTACTGAGATTTGCTCCTCATGTAGCATCCGATGAAGAAGCTAAGGCTGATCACTTCATAAATGGTCTTAATCCTGATATCTTTACCCTGGTTAATACTGGAAGGCCTAACACTTTTGCTGAGGCTCTTGATAGAGCAAATGGAGCTGAAACCGGAATCAATAGGCAGAGAGGTTCTCAGTATTCGCAACGACCCCAACAGCCACAGTTCCGACAGCAGTTCAGACAGGGTAATAGTGGCAACATAAGAGAGCAGTTTAGGGCTAGAGGGAAGCAATTTAAGAGGCATGGCAGTAATTTTTCGAATTCTAGTGGATCGAGACAGTCTGGTTCAGTTCAGAGCACTGGTTATTCAGGCACAACTTGTGGTCAGTGTGATGGTAGACATTATACCGATCAGTGTAGAGGAATCTCAGGAGCTTGCCACTTGTGTAACCAGGTGGGACACTATGCTCGAGTGTGTCCTAATCGTGGCAGTGAAATATCTCAGAGTGAGGGATCATCGAGACAGACACCTCACTAGAATCGTCAGACCTCTACAGTTCATTCTTATCAGCAATCAAACCGGTCAGATCAGAACAAACAGAGTGGTGGCCACAGGGCAGGACATCCACCTAGACAGCAGGCTCGAGTTTTTGCACTCACTGAGGATGAGGCACATCATGCTCCAGATAATGTCATTGCAGGTAATTGTTTTCTCTCAGGTTATCCTGCTTATGTTTTGATGGATACGGGTGCATCACATACTTTCATATCTGAGCACTTTGTCATATTGCATTCGTTGCATTCTATACCATTATCATCTACTTTATCTATTTCTACTCCACTTGGCAAAGTGATGAGGTCAGCTGAAATGATAAGTGGTTGTGAATTTCGTTATGAGGATAATGTCATTGAGCTTGATTGTATTATATTGGAGATGTCTGATTTTGACTGCATAGTTGGTATTGACATGTTGACAAGATACAGGGCTACTGTAGATTGTTTTCAGAAAATTGTTAAGTTTAGGCCTGATATGACAGATCACTGGACATTCTATGGTAAAGGTTCTCGAGCTATGATTCCTTTGATATCTGTTTTGTCCATGACTCGTTTGTTGCAGAAAGGAGCCGAATGTTTCTTGGTTTATGCGATTGATATTTCAAGGTCAGTACCTAAATTGGCAGATATTCCAATTGTTAGTTAATTTTTAGATGTATTTCCAGATGAAATTCCAGGATTACCTCCAGTCCGAGAGGTTGAGTTAAACATTGAGTTGATGCCAAGTACACAGCCTATTTCTAGAGCTCCTTATAGGATGACGCCAATTGAACTGAAGGAACTAAAGGAACAACTTGAGGATCTATTGGCTAAAGGATATATAAGACCAAGTGTTTCACCTTGGGGTGCTCCGGTTTTATTCGTGAAGAAGAAAGATGGGTCTATGAGGCTTTGTGTTGATTATAGACAGTTGAATAAAGCCACAGTAAAGAATAAGTATCCTTTGCCAAGGATTGATGATCTCTTTGACCAGTTGCAGGGTTCTTCAGTATATTCTAAGATTGATTTAAGATCCGGATATCATCAGTTAAGAGTTAGAGAGACAGATGTGACTAAGACTGCTTTTCGTACCAGGTATGGGCATTTTGAATTTTTGGTTATGCCTTTTGGGTTGACCAATGCACCTGCGGTATTTATGGATTTGATGAACCGTGTGTTTCAACGGTATATAGATCAATTTGTTGTGATCTTCATTGATGATATTCTTATTTATTCAAAATCTGAAATTGAGCATGCCGAGCACTTGAGAGCTGTTTTGCAAATTTTGAGAACTGAAAAGTTGTATGCTAAATTATCCAAATGCGAGTTTTGGTTGGATAGAGTGGTATTCCTTGGACATGTGATTTCGAGTGTTGGTATATCAGTTGATCCGAGTAAAGTTGAGGCAGTCATCAATTGGTCTAGACCGACATCAGTTCCTGAGGTACGTAGTTTTATGGGTTTGGCAGGCTATTATCGAAGATTTATTGAAGGATTCTCACAGATTGTGAGGCCAATTACCCAGCTGACACAAAAGAATGTACCATTTATTTGGTCGCAAGCATGTGAGGCTAGTTTTGTTGAACTTAAGCAGAGATTGACTAGTGCTCCAGTTCTGACTATTCCATCAGGTGTAGGAGGATTTACAGTGCACACTGATGCTTCACATCAAGGACTGGGTTGTGTATTAATGCAGCATGGCCGTGTGGTTGCCTATGCTTCACGACAGTTGAAGCCACATGAGTCTAGATACCCAGTTCATGACTTGGAACTAGCAGCAGTGGTTTTTGCCTTAAAGATTTGGCGTCACTACTTATATGGGGAGAAATTTGATATATTCACTGATCATAAGAGTTTGAAATATCTCTTTTCACAAGCAGAGTTGAACATGAGACATAGGCGTTGGTTAGATTTGTTGAAAGACTATGATTGCGAAATAAAATATTATCCAGGAAAGTCTAATGCAGCAGCCGATGCTTTGAGCAGAAAAGTATGTAATATGTCCTTGATCACTAGCAGTGTATCTGATTTAGTAGAAGAATGTTGTCTTTCTGGTTTGGATTTTGTGGTAGATACTCAACCTGTAAGAGTATTTATGATTCAGGCAGAACCCGAGTTGTTTGTCAAAATTAGAGAAGCCCAAAAGTTAGATCAAATCATTCAGAAATCAGTTGAACTTGTCAAATCAGGACATCAATCAGAATTTCAGGTCAATAATGAGGGTATTTTGTTTGTGAATGATCGTATTGTAGTTCCTAATATTTCAGAGTTGAGGATACAGATTTTGCGTGATGCTCATTGCAGTAAGTTCAGTGTACACCCTGGAAGTAAAAAGATGTACAATGATTTGAAGAAACAATTTTGGTGGAAAAGAATGAAATCTGACATAGCAGAATTTGTATCTCGTTGTTTGAATTGTCAACAAGTGAAAGCAGAAAGAAAGCGACCAGGAGGTCTTTTGCATAGCCTTAAAGTTCCAGAATGGAAGTGGGATCATATCACCATGGACTTTGTCACGAAATTGCCGAGGTCGTCGAGGGGTTGCGATTCAATTTGGGTTATCGTTGATAGATTAACCAAGTCTTCATGTTTTATTCCTTATCAAATGACATATAGGCATGATCAGATGGCCAGATTGTACATCATAGAAGTTTTGAGATTGCATGGTGTTCCTAAGTCAATTGTATCAGATCGTGATCCCAGATTTTCTTCTCATTTTTGGCAGAGTTTACAAGAGGCCCTTGGTACTCGTTTGCAAATTTGAGTACAGCATATCATCCTCAGACAGACGGATAGTCAGAACGTACTATTCAGACATTAGAGGATATGATGAGAGCTGTAGTGATGGATTTTGGTATTGGTTGGCAGGATTCGTTACCACTTGTCGAGTTTTCTTATAACAATAGTTATCAAGTGAGCATTGGAATGTCACCATTTGAAGCACTATATGACAGGAAGTGTTGATCTCCTTTGTATTGGGACGATTTATCTGAAGCACCAATTGTAGGACCGGATATGATAAGAGATATGACAGAGAAGGTGAAATTGATTCAGAGTTGTATGAGAGCTTCTCGGGATAGACAGGCTAAGTATGCGAACATCAGGAGACGGCCGTTGATTTTTGAGAAAAGTGACATTCTGAAAATATCTTCTTTTCGTGGTACAGTTAGATTTGGAAAGAAGAGTAAATTATCACCGAGATTCATAGGTCCGTATGAGATTTTGGAACGTGTTGGTGATTTGGATTATAGATTAGCTCTTCCTCCTGAGTTATCAGGTGTTCATGGTGTTTTTCATCTGTCCATGTTGAGGAAATATCATCCAGATCCTTCTCATGTACTTCCACCCGATGAAGTTGAGTTAGATCAGAATTTGAGCTACATTGAGAGACCGATTAAAATTCTAGATAGAAAAGATAAGCAACTCAGAAATAAATTGATACTGTTGATTAAAGTACAGTGGAACAGACATGGTGTCGAAGAGGCAACTTGGGAATTAGAAGATAAAATGAGACATAAATATCCAGAGTTATTCAAATGAAGTATGCTTCTATTCTCGGTTTTATTTTCAGTATTGATCATTACATCTTAGACTTGAAAGAGATGATTGATTTCGAAGACGAAATCTATTTTTAGAGGGGAGGAATTGTAATGCCCGAATTTTGAAAAAAATAAAATTGTGGCAGTAGTTGTGATGATTTATGGCTTTACGTTATGGTATGAATGGTAATGAATGTTATAGAATTGAATAGATAATGGATGGGTAGAATCAAAGGTTGAATTTGAGATAAATAGGTAATGAAAGTGCAGAAACGGTATGAAAAATGTGACAGTAGTTGTGGTTTTTAGCATAATATTTTGTATATTGATCCAATTGATGTGAGGCCACTTTCATTAGAAAGATAAGACATAAGGCTATAACTTTATTATTTTGAGTTTTGGTCAAATCATTAGGGAAGACGAGCCAAAAGCGCCCCGAAGTGTCGTGCGTATCGTCGTTCCTACAATGTCACATGTTGGGAGATTTGGCATAACTTTTTACTCAGACCTCCAAATGACATGAGGCCAATTGGAGATGCAAGCCAAGAAATAGGCCTACAACTTTCTAGTTTACCACTTTCGCAAATTCTGAAGTTAAAAATGCGTTTTGGACAAAATACGGCGCGCCCCTGCGCCAGATCCCGCGCGATGGCGCGCCCATTGCTGAAATTTTGGTGTTTGGGCAGTATGGTGCGCGCCCCTGCGCCAAAACACGCGCCATGGCGCCTAGCACTTGTACAAAAAACGTGTTTTGAGGTTTGGATGGTATATATTAGATTGGGGAATGATTTTTGTATCATTTCTTCTCATCCTCATTTCTCTCCATCGGTTTAGAGCTAGGGTTCCTCATTTCTCCTTCAATCCAATTTCTTCCAAGACATTAATCTTTGATTGAAGCCTTAATCTTTGCTTGGAGATTAGATGTTCTTCTCTTCAAGAGTTTAGAAGCAAGGTAAGAAAGCTTATTTCCTTGGGTTAGTGATTGAAGGGAAAACAATGGGTTGTTTGGTTTGAGTGTTGAGGTAAAGTTGTTAATATAATGATTGATGGTATTGTATGTATTGATATTTTGGAAAAGAAATGGAATTGTAGAGGAGTTAACTCTTTAGCACGCACGTCACGTGTTTGACAAAATGATTCAATGAATGTTTTTATGTCATATTACGGTTAAGAAATGATATGGATTTTTTCTTTACACAATTGTTGGGATTTGAGTTTTCTTGAATATCCAAATTGCGGATCTTGATTCGAAGCATTATTGAATTAATTATGAATTTTGTACAGAAATTGCTCTGTTTTGATAAATGATCCGAGTTCTTGAGTTATAGTAGAATTCAGAGGTTCAAGACTTCTCACCTATACATTTCGATCTTCTTTTGGTAATATTTGAAAGGTATGTTACGGTCGGTAACATACGAGGTAAAAGTATCATTTTTATTTTAAATTGAAAATTCTATGGCTTGATGAAATATTTGTGATTTTTGATGATTGATCTTTTGAGATGAGCTTATTATGATATTGACTTGATGAGATTGAAATGCATCATTGCATTGCATATTGAGCCACTTTTCGATTCAGATTTGATATGGCGGAGGTCGCCTTGATATATTGATTTGTTGGACGTATGGGGCTATAGCTGAGTTGGCATAGTGTATGCGGAGGTCGCTGCTATGGCCTGAACACTCTCTATAGACGCACCATAGTCCTGGGATTGTAGAACACAGCACCCCACCTCGAGCGGATGAGTCGGTGGATGTTGCTGGGGGATTCTCTTTCCTTGGGTACCCTATGACCAGATGATTTACTTGATCTTGAAATTTATTGATAGCCCACAGCTTCTGATCATGCATTGCATTATATTGCATCTTTATGGATTTATATGAACTATTTTGAAAATTAAATTCTCATATGTTATTGATTGTATCATACTGGGTTTATACTCACCGGCACGTCGGATACCTCTTGTTTTCATGTGCTTGACGGTAGGTGAGGCGAGGCTTGGGATACCAGAGTCCAGTTCCAGGCAGGGAGATACGAGTTAGAGTGGGATTCTCGGGTCTTAGGAGCTATTTGATGATGTTTGGATTACTTTTGTTCACTAGTTATTTTGACATGTTGAAAATTATATTTCAAACATTTGAGACATTTAAATTATTCTGACGATGTTTATGTCAGTTTGTGAACAAGAAATTATATATTTTATTAAATCGTTTGGTTTGATACATTTAAAATTTTTAGTATTAGATATCGGACCCGGGGCCCCACAAGGTTCTTGCAGGCAATATCAGTGATACCTAGGGGATTATGGGGCGTTGCAACTAGACGCTCTTACCATGATCCGTTAGGTGCAATCAGAAATGAGTTCTGACATTCTTGATCAATGAGTTGATGAAAAGAAAGAGATTAACTAGGGTAAACCCGAATAAGAATAAATGTTATTCTGAATCACATGGAGATGTGAATCTACGGCTAGCTGTATCCTTAAACCATCGAGGGTTACACAAGTATCGGATTCTGTGTTACCGTTGAGATAGTCAAATTTCAAGGAGTTGAAATTTGACGACTATAGTTTGATAGAGATCAAACAAGAAGTTTAAAAAAGAGTTTATGAGCTGATTGCATAGGATGGAAGAAATGGAAGTTAGCATGATTGCTAAATAAGGAAGAGAGTGAGACTGTCTGTTTTAATAAAGGAGTTTACAAAACTGGCAGCTGCCAAATATTGTAACTGTCATATATGTAAGTTATAAATTTGGTAAATGAAAATTTTGATCTTCGAAATTTTCGATTTTCATTATATGGACAAAATTTGTATCATTGGTACATCGGCGCTCTCGGATTGTCGATCGGAATTATAATGAGTTCGGAATAAATTTTTTTAGTTAATTTAGAATTTACTAATTAAGTAATTGTGCTAGTAGTGGTAACTACTAACATGCTCAAATTCTCATAAATGATCTAGATGAGTCTAGAATTAAATTGATCAAAGAGTTAATTTATAAATTAAATAATGATTATTTAATTTAATGTACATACCCATGTATATATTTTATATGGTAATATAAAATATTTGTATTTGATATTAATATATCATGTATTATTAAAAGTTAATAAATACATCATATATTAATTATATAAGAGTTTTAATATAATAATATATGTATGGTGAGATTAGGGCTTATTATTCAAGGATGAAAATTGCACATAAAACCACCACAAATCCTCTCTTCTCATGGTTGAAAAGTTTCGGCCAGTTCATTAAAATGGTTGGAAGAAATTTTGGCCAAAAGCAAATTTAATTTTCTAAATTATTGATTAAGAATCAATAATTATTGGTTAATGATTGATTAAGAATCAATTAGCAAAAAATTCATGATCATGGGCGCCCGCCAGTGCGTGCCGTGCGCACAACCGCTCCCACCAGAGCCCGATCGGATCAGGCAACAAGGGGCGGCGCGGGCAGGTGCTCGGGAACGTCTCGGACACCACGCTTGTCGTGGGCTTGAATTGTTCGGGCCTAGGGGTGATTTTCTGATTTTTCAAAATTTTGGGTTAAATTGATATTTTATGAAAATACAGACGATTTTATCCATACAATAATTTTGATAAAATCAATTTTTTACAAAATAAATAATTGAAATATTATTTTAATTATTTATGGTAAAAAGTATTTTACAAGAAATTTAATTGTTTGAAATTAAATAAAAGTGTTTATTTAATTTGATAATTATGGCGGTTAATGATAATTTACGTCACGATTTATTCATAATATCTGATATTATCGAATTTATATAATATATGATATTATATGTTAAAAGGATGATCGAGATTCATCACCAATGTGGTAGGTGTATGTTAGGATATTTTACGTATTTTAATTTTGATTATTTGATAATTAAAAGTGAACCTGGTTTATGGTTCGTTCCCACGCCCTAAATTTGCATCCGAATGTGCCATGAATATTTAATATAAATATTAGAATTAGTGAGAGAACAAGATTTGAAGACGGTGGGTCCGATCCTCGGAAGGAGTTTTGAAGATTGAAGAAATATAAAACATTGGAAGCTTATGTAATATTGCATTTGCATCCCTGCATTTACATAGGTTATGGACATGGATCCGTATGTGGCTCGTATGGATCAATTAGCTCTAGCTTATTTATCATCCTTTATTATTCACGATATATGTGATATGTTATAAATAATCAATATGTGTATTATTATTAATATAACAACAAGAGTTGCATGAATCCGGCAATCATACACAAGTTTTAAAATTAATGATGAGACAAATTTAAAAATTAAAATCTCATTTTGAATGAGATACAAAATTTAAATCAAGCGCATTAAAAGGATAATTAAAAGAAATTGTAATAATTATTTGCCTTCCATCAACGTTGGTTGCATGATGAACGTTACCCGCGGTCAGTGTCTGGCTCATATTATTGGAGAGGCCTGGACGTCGGAAAGCTGTGACTTCCACTGACATATTTGATGTGAACTACGTTGAACTCCCATGACTTCATATTATTGGGGGATCTCATGGCGACCTTCCATTAATGTAGGGTGCAATAATTATCCATGCTTGGTAGAGCGATTGAACCGTGATGCTTGAGCTGTTGTGCGGCTTAAAAGATTTGAGTTCCACCATTACCACCAGCTATAGATTTTGGTAAAGCGGCAAACGCTCGGTCCTATAATTGGTATCAGAGCCAAGGTAACGGGTTCGATTCTCATTGATTGCAAGGAGTTCAATTATTGGGAGGGAGATTGTTGGGTGCAATAATTGTCGCTGCTTGGTAGAGCGATCGAACCGTGGTGCTTGAGCTGCTGTGCGGTTTAAAAGATTTGAGTTGCACCATTACCACCAGCTATAGTTTTTGGTAAAGGGCTTGGCCGAGCTCGACACGTGAAGAGAAAGGGGATCATATTATTTGCCTAACGTTTTTGGTTAGCTTGTTTTTATAACAGATATGAATCACACGGTGAAATCAAGATTGGCCGGGAAAATTGTTCCAAATTCGAAGAAAATAGCATACACACTAATGTCAGTCTTGCTAAACTGACAAAGCATGCAAGATGGTAGGATCATAGTATGCAAGCTAAAGTGTAATATGCTCGCTTCTGTGTCAAATAAACTGTAAAGACAGTTTGAGCAAATGTTGAATGTTGCTGACATTCGAATAACACATGCAATAGTTTCATGGTGCATGTAATTCGTACAGTGATGCACACTACTTTCAAAAAGCTCATGACCACAGGCATGCAAGATGGGGCTCTGGCCCATGAGCGTGATGCACATATCATTGGGCTCATTGAGAAGGTAGTGTGCTTGAAATACGTGATTCCTAATAAGTTACTTCATGACATCAATTTGTTGTCGTTATCTTCCTCATTTGATAGTTTATGGTGAACTTCAATTTGAATAAGATAGAAGATAGCCTTGAAGAGCTAGTCAATACGCTTATGACTTATGAGACCACCATAAAACATATAAATGTTGTTTTCTAGTGGGCCTCTTATAACGTCCACTACTCGTTTTCTTAAAAAGTACTAGAATTTTTTTTATAGAAAAACCTAATTATTGCATCGGCCGAACACTCATACAAATATGTAAACTATTTTTGCACCATTTTTAAAATAAAACAACCAACTAATATTTGAAAATCAAAGGAAATAGTCAAAACATGAAATCGTCAAATATTTTACTAACCCTAAAAAATAATGTTTGAAAAGTATGGCTCATACTATAAACCTCTCAAAAATATCTCAAAAGCATAAATAAAAAATCATAAAATCTTTAACATAAATCATAAACGTAAATCATAAGTGCGGAAAGATAGAAGTGCTGGTCCTCGGGTTATATGCACCTTCAGTCCAGTCAGGTAACCCATCAAGATCTCCAATAACATTATTATCGTAGTCACCTACATCAATCATACCTAGTGAGTCTAAAGACTCAACACATTATATTCTTGATAACAAATAATACGTATACAACACATGCAACTGAAAATACTTGTACTTAAAATATCGTTTTCATAATGATGCATAGACTTTAAACATAAATATTTTCATATCATCCTCAACATATTCATATACATATTATCATCAACATATACGCATTCATTTTTCCTTTCGTTGAATTCAAATCGTTAATTGTGACTTACGTGTTCGTCTAAGTATTGGGCGATGGATCCATTTACATGTAACCAGGGTACTGGGCGACGGGGACACCAACGAAATTCTCACCCGTCAAACTGAGCATTGGCTTTACCTATTAACATATCAT
The DNA here is from genome assembly GCF_025594145.1 of Primulina tabacum. NCBI lineage: Eukaryota > Viridiplantae > Streptophyta > Magnoliopsida > Lamiales > Gesneriaceae > Primulina > Primulina tabacum. The sequence goes on from NC_134559.1 coordinate 13,077,224, forward strand.
CGTATTCGTATTCGTATCAATGGAAATACGATCTTCGGGCTCCCACTGGGATCTTCACCCTCACGATATCTCCAACATATCATCGTATTAGTCATAACTACTTCACTTCCTTCAACGTTTCATACTCTCATCACTTTATAAAATTTAAACATGCATATAACGTTTTTTTTTATACTAAGCATGCAACATATCTTTTAACGTTATCGTTTCACCATAAAAATCCATAAACATTTAAAATAAATATTTTATCATATAAAAATTCATAAAAATTTAAAATAGTCATATTAGCATATAACACAGCCTTCAGAGCACTGCCATGACGTTTACTAATTTCCAGGCGTAAAATTACCGTTTTACCCCTAGACGTAAAATTTCACGTTTTTGACATTTTCTTAATTCCGTTGGCTCTAAAATGTCCCAAATAATTATTTAAGCTTATATGAATTTTCTCATATTTTTATTTATCTTAAATCGAGGACTTTTAATTTAATCTTTAAATATAATATATTAATGCGTTTTAATCTCGAATTAAACCAAATCTTAATATAAAATTTTCAAATTTAAAAATTAGACTTTTAATAATTATTTGAGCTTAAATATAATTTTTCACAATTTTATTAAGCTTAAATCTAGGCGTTTGAATTAATTCTTTAATTAACGTTTCGTGAGGCGATTAAATCACGAATATATCCAAAACTCATTATTTTGATCCCAAATTTTAAAAATAATATTTTTTTTACCTGGATTACCTTTGTGAGTCATGAACCACACCCGTGGACTCATGGTTCTAATTTTAATCTTTAAAATCTCGTTTTTGACACATGTAAGGACACACCGAGCCATCTCGTAAAATACTCGAGTCATGGTCGAGCTACCTCGAGCCAAACCTGAGCCAACCCACTTAGGAACCCTATTGACCAGCCTTGACCCATAGAACCTAGCCCTAGCTCGCTCAAACCCTGCTGGAACTTGATCCAAAATCTGCATGTGTGCGTGTGAGATGTTCTAGTTGCACTAGGACTCATAGCTAGCATAGGGATCTTCCAGCTACCAACCCTGGACCAAGCCCAGACCCAATCCAAGCCTAGCCCAACCACTGACCGCGCGCACGAGTCACATAACTAAGGCAGAAGCCGCGTGCACCTTGAAGATCTCACGCCCCTCACGTTTTGCTCGAGCCAGCAGTGACCCAAGCCATTCCAGCCCCTGCCCAGATCCTTGTGAACCCTCTTAGGACCCTAATGACTCGCCCTAGCCCAGCCCAAAGCCCCTTGGGCGAGCCTCTTAACCCTGCGCAAGCTGAACACCTGCACAACCGCTTGATCACCTCTCTGGTTGAACCCATGGTGCTCGAGTCCTAGCGTGGCTAGGACTCCACCCCTGACTCATACATGACCCCAGCTATCCCTGGACCCAAGCCAAGACCAAGCCCAGCGCCCATGCCCATAAACCGAGCCCCTATGATCAACTTGACAACAAATTGGTTTCAGCTTCTGTTATGTACGTGTGCACCATGATTGGTGATATTTAGGACTCTTTAAAAAATGTAAAAACATCCCCTAACAATACCTAATCATGGCAGCCCCTTTAACAACCTAAAAAACATGATTTTTCATCAAATTCAAGCCTTAAAAATTGACATATGACATAAAACCGAAAATATTTCATGTTGCAACTTGTTTTCCAAGAAAACCGATTTTAAATAACTACTATGGTGTGAATGATGAGTAAAAGGAGAATATGGCGTGTCTTTGCGTATTTTACGCACGAATTAACGTTGATGATTGAAGAACGACGACGACGAGGGCCTTGGCTTGAATTTCCATTGAAGCTTCGAATTTTCTCTTCAAAATATGGGGTGTGTGTGTGTCTCGTCTAAATTGAGAGAAAGGAGAGTTTGTGTTGCACAAGGGAGGTGGATGTGCATATGGTAGATTATGGGGTTTATTTTACAAATTAAATAGTTAATTAGACACTAATCAAAGTTTTGGCCCATTAACCATGTTAATTAGGCCCATTTATCCCATTAGTGTTTAATTAAAATGTTTTGTTTATAAAAGTTTGTGAATTTATTAGCCGGGTTGCCAAAATGTTCGTGTTTTCGTTGAAAATCCAACACCGATCAAATTTACGTCCCGGCGTATAAAATCACCTCAAAACTCGTTATTTTCAAAAATAAGAAAAAACATCAACCTTCATTTAAATAATTAAAAACAATTATATAATAAAAACATTTTTATATTTCATCCATCGGTCTCAGTTCCTCGATCGCAACTCGAATAACCTTTAAAAATACATTTTAATGCAATCATGTAGAAAAATATATTTTAAACATGTCAAAATGCACAACATATTTAATTTATGCGAGTAAAACACTTAATTGAAATATACAAGAAATTTAATAACTTGTATGCATGTGGTTTGTGTGAACTTTCAAATTTTCGGGGAGTTACACCTCTCGTCTGGGACGAAATATGGCCCACAAGGTAAGGGAAAGAAATGTTCTGCACCTTACACGAAAACAAACTCAATAAGAAGAAAGCTCCAAAAGACACTTAAAGGACACAAAAGACCCAATAATTTAGAACATATATGTTTCACTGTAAGAAGCCTGTACATAAGAAATTATCTGGGCCAGAAATGTTTTTGGAAATGATAAGTGAATGTCAAAGTAAACACGATTTCAACAACAACCAAAATAAAATAAGATAGTCTAAACTAAGCACATTTGTGGCACTTTAGGCTATGACATATTTTCTAAAGAAGGATGTACAAGGTAGTGGGTGAGGGCATGTTTGACTCGTCAGACATAAACTCTCTAGAGAAATGAGAGTTCTGTCTGAAAGAAAAAATGACAAAGGCCCTTTTCCTAGAGAAAGTGGAATGTGCACATGATCTATTGGATTTGATCCATACAGATGTGTGTGTCCCGCTAAGTGTTAGCATGAAATTTGGCCATTCGAGGTTTGGGTATGTGTATTTAATGAAATATAAGACTGAAACATTTGAAAAGTTCAAAGAATTCAGAGAAGAAGTAGAGAAACAGTTAGGAAAGAATATTAAAACACCACGATCAGATCGATGTGGAGAATACTTGATTATTGAGTTTGAATACTATCTTAAAGAGAATGCGATTCTCTCACGGTGGACTTCGCCTGCCACACCTCAGTTGAATGGTGTGTCAGAACGTCATAATAAGACATTGATGGACATGGCCCGATCTATGATGTGATTCACTGAGTTACCGCCATCCTTTGGGGATATGCGCTTGAAGCATCGGCAAAGTTGTTGAATCAAGTCAATACAAAGGCAGTAGATAAAACTCCATATGAGATATGGATGGGAAAGCCGCCCAAATATTCTTACCTAAGAAAATGAGGATGCCCTGCTTATGTGAAACAGGCAGTGTGAGACAAATTGGATAGTAGAGTCAATTTTTGCTACTTTGTGGGATATCCAAAGAACTCTGTTGGATATTCTTCTATTATCCTCCTGAAACAAAGGTGTTTGTTTCAAGAAATGCCACATTCTTGGAGAAGTAGTTTCTATTAAATAGAAAAGGCGGGATGATAGAACTCGATGAGATTCGAGAACCTCCCACTACACAATTAGTATAATCCACACCCCAACAGCCAATTAAAGAAATACAAGCTCCTAGGAGATCCGAAAGGATCTCAAGACCATCTAAAAGGTTGAGCCTGCTTCTTGAAGAGGGCTAAGGTGAGCCGATTCCTGGATGTGATCCAAGAATTTTAAAGAAGCATTGTTTGATGCCGATCCATCTAAATGGCTTAAAGCCATGCAGTCCGAGATGGAATCCATGTATTCGAACCAAGTATGGTCCTTAGTAGATCAACCCGAGGGAATTGTTCCCATAGGATGCAAGTGTATTTACAAAAATAGGAAACTTGGAGAGGATGGGAAGGTAGTGACTTTCAAAGCTAGATCGGTAGCAAATGGATACACTCAAAGGCAATGTATTGATTATGAGGAAATCTTTTCTCCAGTCGCGATTTTTAAGTCCATTAAGATACTGCTAGCCATAACAACATGGTATGACTATGAAATATGACAGATGGATGTAAAGACAACATTCCTTAATGGGGATATTGAGAAAAAGATTTATATGCCTCAAATTGAAGATTCACATAAGTAGGAAGTGAGCATAAAGTATGCAAACTTCAGAGATCCGTTTATGGACTCAAACAGACATCGATGAGCTGGAACTTCAGATTTGACAACACTATCAAAGAGTTTGATTTTTACAAAAACCCTGAGCAACCTTGTGTATAAAAGAAGGTCAGTAGGAGTGTAGTAACATTCCTAGTACTTTATGTTTATCACATACTACTCATTGAGAATGATGTAGGGATGCTGCAGTCAACTAAATTATGGTTAGCTGATAAGTTCTCCATGAATGATATGGGTGAAACATCATATGTATTGGGCATACATATCTATAGGGATAGATCAAAAAGGATGGTAGGGCTCACCCAATCCACATATATCGATACCATACTGAGGAGATTCTCTGTGGAGGAGTCCAAGAGAGGATATCTCCCAATTTCTCATGGTGTGACTCTATCCAAGTCTATGTGCCCTAAGACCGATGAAGAGATAGAAACCATGAGCCGCATTTCATATATGTCTGCCAAAGGTAGTATTATGTATGGTATAATATCTGCTCGAATTGATATTGCATATGCACTGAGTGTTGCCAGCAGATATCAGTCAAATCCCGGTACACTGCATTAGAAAGAAGTGAAGGACATTCAGAAGTACTTGAGAAGAACTAATAATTTGTTCTTAGTACACGGGAGTGGAGATCTAAAATTGGAAGGCTACATTGATTCTAACTTCCAATCAGACATGGATAATTCGAAATTGACCTCTGGATTTGAATTCAAGCTCAATGGTGGTGCTGTCTCTTGGAAGATTTCCAAGCAAGACACCACAATGGATTCAACCACTGAGGCCGGATACATAGCTGCATCAGCCGCAGAAAAGGAGGATGTTTGGATAAGGAATTTCGTCCAAGAATTAGGTGCTATTCCTCAAACATTTGATCCAGTTCCGGTCTACTGTGACAACACCGATGCCGTTGCACAAGAAAAGGAACCAAGGTCTCATCAGCAATTCAAACATATACTGAGGAAGTTCCACATAATCCGGAGATTGTGGGAAGAGGAGACATATCGGCAGAGAGAGTCGCCTCCGCAGATAACATTGTTGATCCACTGATGAAGCCCCTGCCAGGACCATTGTTTGAGAAGCATCGCGAAGCAATGAGTCTAAAATATATGGGCAGTTGCTATAGGGCAAGTGAGAGATTGTTAGAATAGGTGTCAGGCAAGCCAACATGTGACTAGGGCTTTTATTGACTCTAATGTAAAAAAATCTTTATTTTAATCATATTTTACGATTCTATTCAATTATTACATTATAATTTATCTGTATACCCATGCAAGTTGCATAGATAAAGTCCTTGAATATAAAATAGGTACCATGAGGTCTGCGTAACAACTTAAGATCATGAAACTTATTAGAAAGTGTACCGCATATTCTAAATAGGTTCCTAGTCGATTAAGCCGACTAAAATAAGGATAAAGGTCGCTCGAGCTTGAAACTCTCATCTGTGATGTAAATGCCATGTTTAATTGGAAAGAACATGGAGATGTCCATTCACACGGATGGGTGATCATATGATGATTGAAGGATTGTTTGATAAGTACCTAGAGATGCTTCAAACAAAATATTCTCCAAGAGCTGCAATAACTTATGTTCTAAGAATGTACACACCAATGAATTAGATCGAGTTTGGTATTAAACCAAGCAGAAAATGCTCGAAATAATCATTCGTCAAGAAATACTGATATATTTTATATCATGTGTAACTGAATAACGAAAATAATAGGAATCAGTTGAGACATATATCAGTTCAGTTATGGTGAAGAACTGAACTGACAGATGCTCTTACTAATTAGATTAGTTTGAAAACAATAGTTAAACAATTTAATACACAAGATATGTTTACGGATGTTCGGAGACTTCAAATGCTCCTACGTCACCCCTTCTACGACCTCGGGTAGGATCCACTAGAAGACTTTGATTAATTACAGCAAGTGTAATAACCCACCAAGCTTAGGACTTATCCACTGCCTAACTGAAATCCTAGACTAGACTGAAGGCAGCACCTTCCACTCAACACTTGTTTAACGTCTGTGTATCAAAGAATACATACACAAGTTTATTGTCTTTATGCAAGACTGTATTTGAGTGGTGGTGTCTGTACGTGTGTGTGAGAACTGAACAAGAAATGCACCATAAAGGTGTTCTCACACACTGAGGGAAGTAAGCTTCTAAAATAAGCTGATATGACTGAGTATTACCTCTGGGCTGATTGCTTCTTGAAAGCTGATAAGTAAATAAGCACGCCCTTTCTTTTTATCTTGACACACTCTTGTACGTTAGTCTGCTTGCTGATGATCTTGATCTTGTATTTATAGTGGCATTGAGACCGTACTTCAAGACTCATCACATGTGATCGTTGCAGCTTGAATGCATTTCTTGGTATATGTGTCTTGACATTTCTGGCATGCCTCCAGAAAACTATCGGCTTTAATCTTTGCTGCAACGTTCATTATTGTACCTTTGATCGTACACATGCTTTTGTATCTTTGTGCATAGCTGGAATCCACTTAGATAAGCTTGTCTAGATCTGCAACTGATTGATTCCTAACTGATGTTCCGAACTGGTCATCTGAACTGATCTTCAGTTGGGCTGGTGAAATCAGTTGACTCGTCATATAAACTGATTTCACTCTTTCAGTTGAACTGGTCAGCTATGTTCTTCATCAGTTGAATTCTTCATCAGATGGATGGGCTTCTGAAGGTCTCTACTGAACCACCTATCACCTGGACAATCAGTTGAACTGTTCTTTAATATATCATTTGAACTGATTTAGTTTGGTCGACCAGCTGGTGTTTTCAGTTAACGTCTCGATAGCTTCAGTTTTACCTCGTTTAACTGATAAGCTCGAAGCCTGATCAGTTCCAGCTTCCTGCGCACTAAGGTAAATTATTAGAAACAAAATAGCAAGTTTTGTGACAATCAAAATCAAGATTGCGAATATGAAATGTTCCAAAAATCTCCCTCTTTTCGATGATCACAAAACTTGAACAGTTAAAACAATTTTAAAAAAATGTTAAAAAAAACTTTCAGTTTGAGGGATAGCAGAAATAGAAGCTCCCCTTCAACAACTGAATGAAATGTTTTGAAAAGAATTTTTTCAGTTCGAGGGATAATTCTAAACAAAACTTCTTCTCAAAAACTGAATTAAAAAAATTCTCTTTTAAAAATATAATCATTTACGCGATTAATGAAGTTTGAGTATCAATCAAGCACTTTAGGCAACAAATCTTAAGATAGTAGTCAGTTATGTGAAGGCTAACTGGATGAACAAGATGTTTATTTAAGCGTCCTTTGTATTATACTTTTGCGCACATCAACAAGTGTAAGGGAAATTGCTACTTAATCAGCAGACTTTAAATAACATCAAACATCAGTTAGTTTACACAATATAGAACTGAATATACTAACAACTGGTCGCCTTGAATGCTTTGAATGCTGCATAGATTTTGAGTCTCTTTTGCCAGAAGATTAGCTAATTTACCTTAGACTTGATCTCTGTGCTGGCTAACTGGTCAAGCTGACTCAAACTGGAGTCAACTGGTGCTGAACCGCATTGATAATCTATATTTGATATGATATACCAATGAAGCGGCGGCATTTTCTGATGATTAAGCTCCACTTAACTCATCAGTTTCAACTTGTAGTTGGGTTTTCGTTTGTTGATCAGTTTAACTAGTAGACTGCAACTGAAATCTTGTCTGCTGATCAGTTTAGCTGATCTGCTGTCACCTTGGACTCAACACCCTGTAAGTTGCCAAAACAACAAAATTAAGGAGTCGAGAGAAGTGGCTACAATTTTAGTTGCTGAGCCAAGACATTCTCTCTTCCCACGGGAAATCCATATAAAATTTTTAAGAGAATTTTGAAATCCATTTTAAATACTATTTTAAAACACTTTTTAAAATATCAGTTTTCAAATGTCCTTCTTAGAACCACTAGCTCTGATACCAATTGAAGGATCGTTTGCTGAGCATCTAGAGGTGCTTTAAACAAAATATTCTCCAAGAGCTGAAATAGCTCGTGTTCTAATAATGTATACATCGATGAATTAGATCGATTTTGGTATTAAACAAAGGGAAAAACACTCGAAATAATCCTTCGTTAAGAAACACTGATATATTTTATATCCTGTGTAACTGAATAACTGAAAATAACAGGAATCAGTTGAGACATATATCATTTTAGTTATGGTAAATAACTTAATCGACAGATGCTCTTACTGATTAGATCAGTTGGAAAAAATAAAAGTTAAACAATTAAACACACAAGAAATGTTTATGGATGTTCGAAGACTTCAACTGCTCCTACGCCACCCATTCTACCACCTCGGACAGGATCCACTAGAAGACTTTGATTAATTACAGCAAGTGTAATAACCCACCCTTCTTAGGACTTACCCACTGCCTAACTGAGCTCCTAGACTAGACTGAAGGCAACACCTTCCAGTCAACACTTGTTTAACATCTGTATGTCAAATAATACAAACAAAAGTTTATTGTCTTTGTGAAGACTGTATTTGAGTGGTGGTGTGTGTACGTGTGTGTGAGAAATGAACAAAGAATGCACCACGAAGGTGTTCTCACACACTGAGGGAAGTAGGCTTCTAAACTAAGCTGATATGACTGAGTATTCCCTCTGGGCTGATTGCTTCTTAAAAGCTGATAAATATGCTTTTGTATCTTTGTGCGTAGCTAGAATCTACTTAGATAAGCTTGTCTAGATCTGCAACTGATTGATTCCTAACTGATGTTCTTATCTGGTCATCTGAACTGATCTTCAGTTGGGCTGGTGAAATCGGTTGACTCGTCATATGAACTGATTTCACTCTTTCAATTGAACTAGTTAGCTGGGTTCTTCATCAGTTGAACTCTTCATCAGCTGGCCGGACTTCTAAAGGTCTTCTACTCAACCACCTATCAGCTGGACAATCAGTTGAATTGTTCTTTAATATGCCGTTTGAACTGATTCAGTTTGGTCGATCAGTTGGTGTTTTCAGTTAACATCTCGATAGCTTCAGTTTTACCTCATTTAACTGATCAGTTCGAAGCCTGATCAGTTCCAGATTCATGCGCACAAAGGTAAATTATTAGAAACAAAATAGCAAGTTTTGTTACCATCAAAATCAAGATTGCGAACATGAAATGTTCCAACAATGATGCACTTAACAACTCTCTCTCGGATTGCCCAAGTGGTTATCACTTACCGAGTGGAATAGTTCGCAGTTATGATTGTACACCATTAGTCCTTTGACCCGAGACAATGTAGGGGCTATACGTACTAGCATGCACTTTGATTCGTTTACCAGCTCCATCGAGGGTCATCAGGTGACGAGGTTGGGTGTAGTTTCGAAAGTAAGAGCAAATACATTGTAGTCGGAGATTCACCGTTCGCCTACTGGTGTAGATATCTATGTGATCTGATTAGTTAATAGTGCAAGGAGTCTCTGACCAGAGCAAGAAATGCGATTTAGGGAAATGTGTTTTCCTAGTTCAACATACCATGACACTGTTAATACTTAAAGATAAATTGCATCGTTGTCGAATTCATACACAACTCTCGAAATACCAATGGTTGCAGATTCGACCGGGATATGTATGTTGAAGGGACCATACCATGACTAAAGGTTCTTGCAAACACTATCACTGCTACATAGGGGATCATGGGGCGATAATACTTGACACTCTTACCATGATCCGTTGGGTTCAGTAAAAAAATGAGTTCTGACATTCTTGATCAAGGAGTTGATGTAAAGAATGAGGTTAACTAGGGTAAACGCAAATAAGAATAAATTTTATTCTGAATCACATGAAGATGTGAACCCACGGCTAGCTGTATCCTTGAACCATTGAGAGTTACACAAGTATCGGATTCTGTGTTCTCGTTAAGATAGTCAAATGTCAAGTAGTTGGAATTTGACGACTATAGTTCGATGGAGATCAAACAAAAAGCATATAAAGGAGTTCATAAGCTGATTCCATAGGATGAAAGAAATGAAAGGTAGCATGATTGCTAAATACGGAAGGAGTGTGGAACTGCCTGTTTTGTGAAGGAGTTCACTAAAACTGGCAGCTGCCCAATATAGTAAGCGAAAATTTTGATTTTCATTATATGAACAAGACTTGTATCCTTGATGCATTGGCGCTCTCGGATCGTCGATAGGAATTATAATAAGTTCAGAATCATTTATTTAATGAGTTTGGAATTTACTAATTAAATGTTGGTGTTAGTAGTGATGACTACTAACATGTAAAAATTATAATAAATGTTCTAGAAGAGTCTATAATTAAATTTACCAAAGAGCTAATTTATAAATTAAATCATGGTTATTTAATTTAATTAATATACATGTATATATTTTTTACGGTGATATAAATATGTGTATGTGGTATTATTATATCATGTATTATTAAAAGTTAATAAATAAATTATATATTAATTATACGAGAGTTTAAACATAATGATATTTTTAGAGTCCTTGTGGGAGATGAATTCCTAATTAGATTAGGAGTTTTACTCTATATATACACCATTAGGAATCATTATTCGCGATGAAAAATTGCACACAAAAGCAAACAAAAATCCCTCCTTCATTCCATACAAGTCACGGCCACTTGTTGAATTTTGGTGGAAAATTTTCGGCCATTTTTTGTTTCCACCAACGCCGTGCCGCCGCCATTGGACCGTCACTTGATTTTGAAAATTCAGAGTACGCAATCTCATTGCACAAATCGCTTGTGATTTCTAGTTTAATCCAAGCGAGGAACAAAGCCTCTGATCATGGACCTAATTAGGCGATCAAAGGAGACACGCCGTTCGTAGAGAGTTACAAGAAGGGCCATCTCCGCGTGACATCGGAATAGTTTGGTGTCTAGTGTTTAATACGCGAAGGTATAATCTTAAACATCCTATGTATGATTTTGAAAACACGATACCCAGAACAAAAATTTTAAATTTTCGCTGCATCTTGGCTGCGAGAACGCGATGTCCCAACAATATGTTCATCAGATGAGAGCAAATAAAAGAATAATTCATAAAGTTCAAATGTTCCAAGACGAGGAAAAATTTTATGAGAACGAAAGAGAAATTTGAAGTACTCTAATATTTAGAACAGAAGATTAAAAGCATCAAATCAGAAAGATCTCTGAAGTGATCATGATATGATCAGTGAAATCTTGAACATGACAACACTGAAGATATAAAAATCTTAAAGATAAGAAGACTAGAAGTATACTTCCACAAAAAATTATGATAATCCAACATATGGACCCCAACGATTACTTTTACATTGATAGTACAAGATTCAATGAGCATTAAATGACTGGATACGATTCATCAATGGAAAAAAAGACACTCCCTAACTTGCAACAGATTCGATCATTTTCAATTTATGATTGTTGACCGTTGTGATCTAAGACTACAAATATCTATCATTGGGTCATTTGTGAAGTTACGAAAACTCACGAGTTCTTTAAGATCAAGATCATTCAAGAGCATTTTAGAGCATTTAAAGCTAACTTCAAAGACTTCAATGATTGTCCACCTAGCTGATCTTATAAACATACAATAACAATTCTCTGTGTGTATCTGCCAAGTTGCAAGCTACCGACCTCGTTTTTTATATCAAACATGTGTTCGTATGTACTACTTGTAAATCGTCCTGTTTTTAGATCTCGACGTTTAATGAGTGTGCTGTAAATCATCGTATTTTGTGATCTTGATATTGGTCATCCTGCTATGTGATATTGAAGTTGATGCTGTAAATATGTAATCTATCTTGCTGTGTGATGTAGGCGTTTTCTAGTGATATTTTCCTAGTTTAAGAAAGAAGGATAGACACATGATGAGTTTACCTTTCAACTTTCATAAACAAATTATGTCTATTTACTTTCCACACTTATTTACTCTTTGCTTCTTGTATTTCCGATCATAGACATATAGTCTTATACTCTTATCAAGTATGACTTTTCCACAACTAATTGGATATAAGCTTAACACCTATTCTATATAAAATAGATATGAATCTTAACAGTATAAAGTCAACTTGTGGTCTAAACATTTTGAAAATGAGAAGAAACATTTTAAGTAACAGTTTAGTCACCCCCTCTGAATCACATTTCTTGTTTATTCGAACCTAATAGATATGTTGAGGTTCCCCGAGTGTCAGAATGAAATTCTTGCGAAACTTAATTTTTATTTATTTATTTTTTGTTTGGTATGATCGGTGTGTTGTTTATTTATATAATAATATTAGTACATTAATATATTAATTTAATGAACAAAAATATCATAATATAACTTACAACCTAAGTTGTGGATGGTTCATTGGACTCGTCCCAATCTGACTGCAACTGTAGATTTCGTTGCAACGATAAAACGCAATCTATCCGATCCACCGACCAATTGGATCTACCTCACACAAATTGGTACTATACAATATATGGATTTATTTAGACACTTTATTCATAATCACGGTCGAGATGGTATATAATATATGCATATTGTATATAATATGCAAATAAGTGATTTCGAGATAAAAAAATTGCCGCCAAAAAATTCACGTGGGCGACATGTTTTCCAAGATGAACAATGAATGTGAATAGAGTTTTTGGGCTAGAATAACCCAAATATTTTCTCAAGAGTTAAATTTTGTATTGTTTTCGATTTGGTATATTTTAGAGCACCAATTTAACCAAAATAAAACTCTTACTTAGTAAGAGTTACCGTGTAAAATGTAACTATTTCTATAATCTAAGACATGAAATATCTCATATTTCTCAAATGAATGACCTGCCCTACAAGTTTTGAGATTTTCTTCTATTAAGTTTGTTTTAAAAAATACTTAAAATCTCTATAAATTAATAAATATTATTTAATATTTCACTAAATTAGGTATTTATATTATTCTATTAAAATATCTCATATATTCTAAATCGTACTCCAAAAAAATAAATTAAATTTATCTTCATTACGAGCACGACGGGCTTGATATTACGAAGGCCATATCACTATTTATAATTCCAGGTCCCTCTCGAAATAGAAACTTTCCAAAGTAGAATTTTTCACTTAGATTCTCACCAACTCAAAAGTATTTTACGATAAGATCAAATGCTTAATCATATAAAGTTAAAACCTATTAAATTCAACTCTATGAATTTAACCAGCTCGTTCGGAGTGTCACAATCAGTACTTATGTGACCCTCAATAATTCAGGTGTATGATAGTCATGAGATCATAATTTTTGCGATTTTAGAGTCAATCTTAGGGATGAAAATGGAAAGTGTTTGGGTTGGGTTTGGCCAAACCTAGGACCTCCCATAACACGACGAGTCCAATTGAATTGCCCTTACTTTTAACTTTAAAATTTAATAATACTAGGGAATTTTGTTTTCATAAAAAATTTCTTCTAACTTCAAACCATCCAACATAAAAGCTAATATTTAAAAACCTCCGATGCATACAAATCTATAAATCATCAACCACAAAATCGTACGTCAATTTTAAAATAATTCAATGACTAAACTTACAAAATAAAGGATAAAATCTTTAAATAAATACTTCTCAAAATATTTACTTTAAAATCTTAAATCTTAAGCTAATGTGAAAAAAAAAAGTCTATCGGGAGTGTACTGTCGGACCCGATCCATTCAAGCGTCAACGCCTCACTCAAAACCATCATCACCTGCGACCATTCAAACCTAATAAGTTTAATGACTCCGCACGTTCTAACCATACGCAGCAAATAATACATATACAGGCACATGCAACTTTAAAATAAATCTTTTAATAAAATAAGCTGGCGTAAAAGCTCGTAAGCATATATCATTTTCATAAATCATTTTAGCATATAACATCATAAATCGTTTCCTCATCATAAATCATTTTGGGTGAAATTTGATCCTTGAAAGTGACTATCTTTTATCATTTATCATTCATCCTCTGGTCGAATGATCAGTCTATATATACCAAGTACCTGGGAGCGAAGCGTCATCAACTCTCGTCACTGGGTCGTGGCCAAATATGGAAGGCCTTCTCCCGTAAACAGCTATCTCTGAGACCTTTTCCCTCATGATATCCCCATTATATCCTCTATGTTACAGTCAATTCACATACTTCAAAATATTTTTCCATTTCCTTTTATTTATAAAAATATCGTTTTCTTCCAAAAGTCGTAAAATAACATTTTGTAGGAAAAATCGTACAGCTTTTGCATATATCATAAGAAATCATATTTTTATCATAAAAATTAAATTATCATTTAGCATGCATTATGATTCTTAATGACACTGCCGGGCTTTTCGAATTACCCGGGGACGTAAAATGACCATTTTACCCTTGGACTCCAAGCTTCCCGATTTTGACTTTTTTTTGCTTTTCTTGACTCGAACCTATCCTGAACCATTATATAAGCTGAAATTTGACTTCTAATATTTTTCATAGACGTAAACCCGAGCCTTTCGATTTAATGACTTAATAGCTAAACCGTGTAGCGTTACAAAACCCGAATAAATTCAAACCTTAATATTTTCTTTCAAATTTTAAATATAAGCTTTTCATCCCTAAAACACCATCGTTAGCCATGAACCAAACCCCGTGAACTACTGGTTCGTGCCGACCCAGCTCTTTCCCTAGCCCCTATTCGAACCACTCCCAAACCAAGCCCGTGAACCTATTCTGCCGAGCCAACCTCGTTCGCTCTTGGACCAGACAGCCACCAGCCGCGCACACCCAAACGCAAGGAACCCTAGGCTCGCGGCCGCTCCACCTGAGAACCCTTGAGTCCAGCGCCTAGGAAACCCCTTAACCTTACTGGTCTTGGCCTGCATAGGGCCTGGCCAAACCGTGGTGCGGCCTCTCCCCTTATCCGAGCCACACGCCTCTTAACCCCATGAAAACCCTAAGTGCTAGGCTCCCGACTCCAGGCGTTCCAGTCATTGTCCATCCTTCATCGTGTCCTTATACGACTCTTTTCCATCTTATATAGGCAGCATACCCATTAGAACTCATAACTTGAATTGTAAGATCATATAAACGTCAAAAGTTTTGAGAAATAACTTATAAACATTAAGTATTTGATCTAAATAATTTTTCATGCTTCAAACATAAAACACACATATTATGGATTGAGTGGTGCAAAAAGAAGGTTCAGAAGCGTACCTTGCATTTAGAACGCTCGAATATCCGATCGTTGGCGCGAGGTGCAGAAGAACGAACCGGCGATGAACAACTTTGGACTTTTTCTCTCCAATTTCCTCGAAAATTTGGTGTGTATATTGCATGTGTTTTGGCTGCAACTAGAAGTTTAGAACCCAAGGTTTTTTTTTATAATTTTCAAAATCTATGGTTTAAAAGTTAGGGTTTTGAGATTTTTGGGTTTAGAAATAATTAGGTCCATTAATCTCATGTAAATTAGTCCATTAATGCCCGATTAATTATAAAATAAAGGTTGACAAAATTCGTATTCAAAAATAATAACTTTCGGGTCCTTAAAAGCCCTTCGTTTGACTAAAATCGGATTCCCGGATAAAATAAGGCTCGACTCATGAAATAATATGAACTCTAGCATTTTTAAAAAATTTTAATCCTATTTAATCATATTATCGAGCCTAAAAAATATTTATCAAAAAATATTTTCATCTTGGTCGTCTCTGGTCTTCTTTCACCGGCCAATATCAAATATCCGGAAAAAATCCTTAATTCCGTATTTTCATGGAATCATGCAATTTAAATATTTAATAATATAAAATATATCATTTAAGTATTTAAAAATTAATTGAATAAAAGAAACAAGCAATTTAAATAATTTTCATGCATGTGGTTTACGTGGGTTGATTTTTGGATACTCCCCCAATTGACTTTGACCATCTTTTTCACCTTATTCCGTTGCTTTCTCTCCTGTCTGCCCAAAATTTGACTAGACCTCTCCTCATAAGGCAGGTTGGGTGTTAGCTGCAGTGGTTCAAAATTCAGTACATATGAAGGATTCGACATGTACTTGCGGAGCATCGATACGTTGAAGACATTGTGAACTCCTGCAAGGTTGGGTGGCAACGCCACTCGATATGCTAATGCTCCCTGATGGATCGGTTCTCACACCTGTGTAGATGCTTCAAACACAATATTCTCCATGAACTGCAATAGCTCGTGTTCTAAGAATGTAAACACCAATGAATTAAATCGAGTTTGATTTTAAACCAAGCGGAAAATACTCGAAGTAATATTTTGTTAATAAAGTTGTTTAATTTGAAAGCCGTTTAACTTGTGTAAACTGAATAACTAAAATAAGGGGGATCAGTTCTAGCATGTATCAGTTCAGTTATGGTGAGAACTGAACTGATAACAGCTCGAATTGATCAAATCAGTTTGAAAATGATATTTAAACAGTTAAGTACACAAGATATGTTTATAGATGTTTGGAGACTTCAACTGCTCCTATGTCAACCCTCTACCTCCTCGGGTAGGATCCACTAGGAGACTTTGATTTATACAACACCTTGTACAAATCCACTCAGCTTAGGACTTACGCTACTGCCAAATCTGAACTCCTAGCCTAGACTAAAGGTAACACCTTCCAGCCAACACTTGTTTTACGTCTGTGTGTTAAAGACTACATACACAAGTTTATTGTCTTTGTGCAAGACTCACTCAACTTATCAATACGCTCTTTTCTTGTGTATATGTGAGTGATGGGGGGTGTGTGTGAGAACTGATATGAAAGTATTCTCACACTGAGGGAAGTGTTCTTCTAAACTAAGCTGATGGCTCTTTGAAGTGTTTCCTCAATTCTGGGCTGATTGCTTCTTATAAGCTGATACTAGTTCAGCGTGCCCTTTTTTCACACTTTTATTTCTTCTCTTCTGTTTTTTTGTTGTTGATGATCTTGGTCTGTATTTATAGAGGCTACAAGACCGTTCATCAAGACTCATCAAATATGTCCGTTGCAGTAGAATTCGTTCCTCAACATTGTTTTGTCCTTTCTGACAGTCATTCTGGAACGCCTTGACTTTAAGCCCTACTGCAACGTTCATTACTGTTATTTGACGGGCCAAATGTTTTCCTTACTGCGCGTAGCTGGATTCCCCTTACATAAGCTTGTCGTGTTCTGCAAACTTGTCGATTCCCAACTGATGCTTTGAACTGTCAGTTGAACTGGTCTTGTGTCGGTTCAGTGAAATCAGTTAGCTCGTCAGCTGAACTGATTTCATTGATTCAGTTGAACTGATTTGATGGGTTCTTCATCAGCTGGCAATGCTTCTGAAGGTCTTCTGCTGAACTACCTATCAGCTGGACAATCAGTTGAACTTGTCTTTGATAATACAGTTGAACTGGTTCAGTTCAGACAATCAGTTGGCGCTTTCAGTTTGCGTCTCGATAGCTTTCTGCGAATTTAGGTAAATTTATTAGAAACAAATAATAAGTTTTGCTACTATCAAAATCAAGATTGCGAACATGAAATGTTCCAACACTCTGACTCTGTCGAGTATCTTGAATGGTATGATGAATCTCGGACTGAGTTTGCCTTTCTTGTCGAATCTCATAACATCCTTCATATGTGTTATTTTCACAAATACGTGGTCTCCGACTGCAAACTCAAAATCTCGTCTTCTTCTGTCAACGTAGCTCTTTTGTCGACTGTGTGTAGTCTTCATCCTGTCTCGAATCTTGGCGACTAAATCCACGGCATGCTGCACTACCTCAGGTCCGATCCTAACTCTCTCCTCTACTTCGTCCTAATGGATAAATGATCTGCACTTCTTCCCATAGAGTGTCTCGTATGGAGCCATTCCTATAGATGACTGATAACTATTGTTATAGGTGAACTCCACTACAAGTAGCTTTGGTTCCCAACTCCCTTGGAATTTGATCATGCATGCTCAGAGCAGATCCTCTAGAATCTGTATGACTCTCCTAGACTGACCATCTATCTGGGGATGAAATGTTGTGCTGAATAGTAGCTTGGTCCCCATAGCCGCATGCAAACTCTTCCAAAATGATGAAATAAATCTTTTGTCTCTGTCCGGAACTATGGAAACTGGAATTCCATGCAGCCTGACTATCTCTCGAATATACAGCTCCGCATACTGCATCATGGAGAAAGTCGTCTTTACTGGTAGGAAATGTGCTGACTTAGTAAGATGGTCTACTATTACCCAAATAGCATTGAATCCTTTCACCGTCTTTGGTAAACCTACAACGAACTCCATCATGATATTTTCCCATTTCTACTCTGGGATGGAAAGTGGTCGGAGCATTCTTACTGGTCTTTGATGCTCTGCCTTTACTTGTTGGCACGTCAAGCATTTGGATACGAATCGCCTAATGTCTCGTTTCATACCTTGCCACCAATATAAAAGTTGCAAGTCCTTGTACATTTTTTTTGCTTCCGGGGTGTATAAAATAAGGGTATTATGGGCATCTGTCATAATTTCAACTTTAAATGAATCACCATTAGGAACCCATAGTCAGCCTCGATATTTGTCACTGCCGTCTTTGAAAATATCCAAATTTCGAATTAATGCAATTTCGAATTAGTGCAATTTAGTACCCCAATATTTTTGAATAAATTGCTAATTAGTACATTAAAATTTTAAATTAACATATTTCAGTCCCTAAGTTCTCAGTCCTCCACAATTCGATCCCCACAGCTAGTAATTTCGAAATTCAATTCCCAAAGAAATTGAAACATGCAATTCTAAATCATCAGGTTCAATGCACCTCAAATTAATACTAGCATTCATGCTTATTGATTCAAGCAATAAAGCAATATAAAATGCTTAAATAGCCGAAATACCTGTAATAAGCGTAGTGCTTGGCTCCGCCTGCACATCATGGATCACATACGGTCATCCAGGCATAGGCTGCCTCAACTTTGGGCAGTCAATAGCTTTATGCCTGCGATCTCCATACTTGAAGCACTTGTAGGTTCCCCACATGCACTTGCCAAAGTGCAGGCGATTTCATTCTTTGCAGAGCGGCCTCACGTCAGTCTTCGGGACAGCTGCTTTTTGTGGATGCCCCTATGGTTTCTGTTGTCCTGCCATAGTGATTGCTCAGCTCTGAAGGCCCTCGTAACAACATTGTTATAAATCATCTTGTCTCCAAACAGCACATCCTGATGTACAGTAGGCCTGAGACCATCCAGAAAGTGTCTCAGCTTCTCAGCAGCATCATTTGAAATTAGGGGCACAAAGTGACAACCCCTATCGAATATCTTGACAAACTCTGCAAAAGGAATGTCCCCCTGTCGGAGACTAGTGAAGTCCCACTTCAGCCGGGATCTCACTTCAGTAGTGAAGTACTTCTTGTAGAACATCCTCTTGAAGTCTTCCCAGGTAAGGGTATTAAGATTCACACCTCTCTCAGCTTGTTCCCACCACAGAGATGCGTCATCCTTCAGCAGATAAAAGGCGCATCAGACCCTTTCAGCATCCGCCATGTTCATATAACGGAAGATCACCTCCAAAGACCTGATCCACCCCTCAGCAAAAATTAGATAAGTAGTACCAGAAAAATCCTTCGGACCCATCCTCCGAAACTGCATGTAAATATCATCATGTCGTCCCCAAGCAGCATTCCCAGGATGCTGCTCCAATAAACGAGCCATCTCCTCGAGCATCCGTGAATCACCATCCGCGGATGGTCGAGGTACATCCTCACGTCTCTCCTCCTCAGTATTCATGGGAATAGCACGTCTAGGAGGCATCATTGTATGCATCGCCCAATCAACATGCATTTAAATTTAAAAATACGTCTAACATCCTAATTCATATAACATAGAAGCATTTATAATTCAGCATATAATATGTAGGACCGAGTGCTTACCGCTTTACCAAAAGCTATAGCTAGTGGTAATGGTGCAACTCAAATTTTTTAAACCGCACAGCAGCTCAAGCACCGCGGTTCGATCGTTCTATCAAGCAGGGACAATTATTACACCCAACAATCTCTCTCCCAATAATTGCACTCCTTGCAATCAATGGGAATCGAACCCGTGACCTTGGCTCTGATACCAATTGTAGGACCGAGTGCTTACCGCTTTACCAAAATCTATAGCTAGTGGTAATGGTGCAACTCAAATTTTTTAAACCGCACAGCAGCTCAAGCACCACGGTTCGATCGTTCTATCAAGCAGGGACAATTATTGCACCCAACAGTGTGCGCTTATGTGCTAGGTACCAAGCCGATCCAAAGATTTCGCACTTGAAAGCAGTGAAACGTATATTAAGATACATTGCAGGTACATTAGAATTTGGTTTGTGGTACACTCATGACACAAACACAAACCTGGTAGGGTTCTCTGACTCTGACTGGGTTAGTGATTTAGACGATAGAAAAAGCACATCGGGAGGGTGTTTTTATTTAGGAAATAATCTTGTATCATGGGCTAGCAAGAAACAAAACTGTGTCTCGCTGTCCACGGCTGAATCTGAAAAGTGGCAGCTGCCAGTTGCTGTTCACAACTTATGTGGATGAATCAAATGATTAATGGTTATGGGTTCCATAGTGACATAATGATTGTGTATTGTGACAACTCTAGTGCCATAGACATTTCTCAGAACCCTGTTTAGAATTCTCAAACTAAACACATAGATATAAGACATCATTTTATTCGAGATTTGGTTGAAAAAGGTATTATTCGACTGGAGTTTGTTAGGACTGAAAACCAGCTGGCCGATATCTTTATGAAACCGTTGGATTTTGAGAGATTTTCCAATCTTCGGAAATCTCTCAGCATGTGCGTACTTTAAAACATTTGTTCAGTGTTGTCAGTGGTGTTGCCAACACCAAAGACAACATTTGTTTTGTGCATGTCTATTACTAGGATGTTAGGCATACTGCATATTCATAATCATCCTATTTATTTGTGCAATGACTGAACAGTGAAGACAATTTCTGAAAGGTACCTTCTGAGTGATTCATACTTCCAATCAAATGTCGAGGAATAAAGTATGCTCAATCCAAGGCACCGAGTAGTAGAGGATATTCATGAAAATCGTGATCCTGTCTAATGTGAAAAAGTGACTTAGAAAATGCGAGCATAAAGAGAAAAACAGAAAAGAGGCAAAAATTAAAAAAAAATAAAAAATTTTTTAGAAGGAAAATGAAAAAGCTACCTAGAGGAGTCTATTGAAGACCGTTCCTCTAGTGTGTGAGCTCCACCTTCTAAGTAAAAAGAGAAATGAAAAAAGCTATCTAGGGGAGTCCTTTGAAGACCGTTCTTCTAATGTGGGAGCTACCATTTCTGAATCAAAAGAAAATTTTATGGAAGTTTTGAATGAAACTCAGTGGTGTTGCTAGGAGGTGTTGCCAACACCAAGTTCAGACACTGCACAATTTATACACTGCCTGACATTTTTGAAAATTCATCATATTGGAAGCATATATAGGACATGCATATTGATTTTTTGTTTCGTGAATTCATCATGTACAGTGACATATCAGTGTTGACTCATGATGGTTGATAAAACCTTAATTGGCCATGTTGAAATGAAGTGACTTCTTATGGATATGGGGTGAACTCGATGTGGGGTTGATTTGGCTGTTCTTTGAAATTGTTGTGACTCGAATTGTCATTTACCGTTTGATGTGAGGGGTAAAATTGTGATTAAGCAGGATATATTTCGAAAATGATAACCGTTGAGTCCAAAATTTTTTTTACCGTTACTATGCAACGTTCCAGAGTCATAATATTCTTTACCACTACTGCGAGGGTTTTTATACCAAATCAATTGATTTTTGAACAATTTCATTTTGCCCTCTTCTCACTGACTTCACAATATTGACTACTGCTCCCTGTTTCCTCCCTTATCTCTGACAATTGTTTTTCAAATTAATCATTTAACACTCTCTTTCTTGAAAAAATGGCAGATCATCAATTTGATTCACGGGATATACGAAGTGAAATGGCGGCAAGTCGCGGTGTTTCTCCTCCGGAGACAACACCACCAACAACACCACCATCTGAGAGCCCTCTTGAGAATCCATTACAGATAGTGGCTGTTGCCCCAGAGCCGACTCCACTGGACGAAATTCTCCCTGGAGAACCTGGAAATCCATTGGATGTTGAAAACCCCACTGATAACGAGATTTATCAAAGGGCTTTTTCCACCCAACCTCCAGTTTTTTGAAGGCAGTCAAAGCGACAAGCAGGGTATAGCCCAAATTTCGATGCACCAAAGAAACCACGGATGGCCACCTATTTTACTCTCGACCCAGATTTTTCATCACGAGATGACTCAAATGATGGAAACTTTGAGCTAGTTGCTCGAAAGCGGTCCACTCCCTCGAAAAAGACATCTGCTTCCACCTCTACTCCTGCTGCTTCGCCTGCAAAATCTCCTGACCACCCTCTAGAGGTAAGTTTCTCATCGGATGAAGAACAATCGCTGGCTGATTTTCTTTACATCTTGCGCGAATCAAAGAAGAGACAAGAATCTGTGAATAAAGGTGGCGATATTCAATTGGAGACCCTCGAGAAAGGCCTATCAGAATCCGAGATTGAAGCCGAAGAATCTGAGGATGGTTCTGATCAAGCAGTTAGGACTGAGGAAAATACTGAAGGTGTTAAGCCCCTGTTGAGCCGGGTGCTGACAACACTGATTTGGATTACTACAATCTTGCCTCCTCCTTCTCCTCGAAGTTCTAAACTGAGACGGCTGTGGCTCAATGGTATCCATACGCTCACAGAGAATTTATCAAGGAACACAACATCGATTTCGAAGCATACGGGAAATACAATCTGACTGCCTTCCTTCAGTCCCGCAGATTGAGTACCACTATCAACTCAGTGATGCCCTATGCACGAAGATCAATCCTCGAATTCTACTGCAATTTGATCTCTAGTGTTGGTGATGGGAGATCTGCTAAGTATGGGAGGGTGTTTGTACGAGACACCATATATGATTTCTCTCCTTACACCATAAATGAGTTCTACAACACTCCCACTCCTGAAAATGAGGATGCCCTCCCGCACATTGACGATATTACATCTGAACTCACGGGGGGCCTCATCACTGAATTCCCTAGCCTCCCCAAGCGCCTTGCTGCGGCCAATCTGACCTAATTTTACTCAGTCCTACACAAAACTGCTATTCGAAATTGGACTCCCTCTTCCAACACCACTGTGGTCACTAGACCACAAGCAGTTAATCTCTTCACCATTGGAACAGGGCACAACTTCACTTTTAGACAGCTGATATTCACCATTGTTCTTCAATTTACAGAAGGTGGATTGAAATCGACGGAGCTCCCGTTTCCTTCCTTGATTTTTGGTATTTTGGAATCCCAAGGCTTTGTATCTGATGCTGAGGATCAGTTGATCGACATAGGAGAATCATTGAAAATTGTACCAGAATATTTTAAAGGGAACATGGTAGTTGATCTTCCTTGGTCTGCGACAGGTGCTACACCACGTACTGTCCACACTGCTCCTTCATCCGATCCTCCATCTGCTGCTGGTGTTGCTCCTGGTGTTTCCCCTGGTGTTGGCAAAACTACTACTTCATCACTCTCTGCCTCTGAAGGCTTTATCGTATTGATGGTCCCCGAGGTCCATGCCTAAATTGCTTTTGGTCTTCAATAGATTCAATAGGCCCGAGATACCATTGCCTATGCAAACACGCAGATCACCCAATCCAATGCCACAATCACCTATTATGAAAATCTGATTGCGGATTATCGGCTGCTCCTCGAGGTAGGCGTGCATTCTGGCCAAAAGGAGGAGATGGAGATGTTGCACCAGGACCAGAGGCTGGTCCCTTGACTGGCGATAATCGGGAAGACAGTGATAATGAGGAAGACACAGATGAACGAGCTGATTAGGCTTATGCCGTGTTCTTGCTTTTCTTATGCTTTGTTCTTGCTTTATTTTTACTTTGTTCTTTATTTTTGTTTCATATATGCTGTTGA
Organism: Primulina tabacum; assembly: GCF_025594145.1. Taxonomy (NCBI): domain Eukaryota; kingdom Viridiplantae; phylum Streptophyta; class Magnoliopsida; order Lamiales; family Gesneriaceae; genus Primulina; species Primulina tabacum. Next base: position 13,101,321 of record NC_134559.1, read on the forward strand.
AGTAATGAACTCATGTTAAACCTTGTCTTCTCTTAACGTGTCTTGATACGTGTTGCACTGACCACAACACCTCTGAACTAGCTTGTTCAATTCAGGGGGAGATACACCTTACAACCTCAGGGGGAGCGAAGTTTTGTCCAGAAATTCAAAAAGGGGGAGATTGAAAGGAATGTTATATTCCGAAATCAATTAAGATATTATTTCGATTTTGCACTTCTAGACAAATTTGATAAATTTGTTTTCCTAGATATAGTGAATCCTATCATTAGGAATTATTTAATTAATTTGGAAACTTATCTATAAGATATAAGGTATTTACTTTAAATTAGAGTTTGATTCCTATTAAACTCTAGTTTCCTTGTTTATAGGTAGAAAGTATCCTTGAAGATTTAGGTCAAAGAAGTACTTTATATAAAGGGCGACATTCATTGAAAAGCAAGAGAGAAGGGGAGTATATAGACTGACGGCCACAGGAGCTTTGCTGGAGAAACTTCAGTAGTGAAGATCTGCATAAGGAGATTGAGTGATTCTGTCTACCTCGTGTCTGTGTTGCTGATTGATGTTTCCAACACCCAAGAACAACACTGACGCAGAGTGTTGATCAAAAGGTGGTTTCGGATTTGGGTTTAAGCAATACATTTCTATTCTACGCATCTAGTTTTAATTTTGGTTTAGTTTGATGCACTTTAATTCCTTGGATTGTCAAGGAATTTTGTTTTGTTATACTCACTATCTTTGGTTTTGTTGTAAAAGTTTTACATATTTACTAGTGAATTTTTGCCGTGAGACATCGCACAAGTATTCGTACTTGTGCATAATTTAAACCAAAGCGTTCACTTATTAAAGTAATATTTGTGTGTTAAATAATTAATTTCCGCTGCCGTGTTGTGTGCAGTGTTGACAACACCGAGCACAACACAGAATTCTGATAAACTAGTTTTAATATATTTACTCTCTGTACGTTTATGCGCAACAACCCTTTCAGATATATCACCCCTAATACTAGTAGAGTAGAAAATTTATATTTACAATTGTGCATCATTAATCCTCACGACCAATACATATTGTAGCTCTATTCGAGGAGCACTGCATTTTGGGTTGTTTTCTGACTCTGTGAGGATCACAAGGTGGAAAGTTCTTTTTTTTTTTATTGTAAATCATGTTCGATTCGTTCATTGTAGTTAGGATTCACCTTTCACATACGTGTGTAGATGTCATGTGTGTTCTGTCAAGTGAATAACCCAAAGTCTCTAATCGAAAAATTTGTATGTTTTAGAGAAAAGAGTTTTTCTAATCACATATAGACGAGATATGGTACTTTGGAACGTACTCATACTTATTGGATACATATTGGGTTCTCGAGAAACCAATGCCCCAAGATCGGATCGTAATGCACACTAAACATAGCTGAAGGTTCTCGCAGAAACTATCAGTTTGTATCTAGATGATCATGATACGATGTTGCTAGGAATCAATCATGATTCAATGGGTTAAACTGAAAATAACTTCGTGCATCGATAATTAAAAGAGTTTAAATAATGGATGAGCGCATTTTCGGTGTACCCTCAAAAGAGAAAAAGGATTTTGACTAGGGCCGGGAATGAGTCGGATTTAAACCCGACCTCGTATTAGACTTTCCGCATTCAAAGTGGGTTAGACCAGGTTAAGAAGGACCAGTGTGGGTATTGGGATTCAGTGAACCCACCCCGGACTCGTCACACCATTATATATATATATCTATATATTGAGCAGGTCTCATATAAGATCGTCTCGCATATACATATATATATTCGTGATACGTGCATACCCGATCCATATCTGCACTAAAAAGTAATATTTTTTACAAAAAAATAATATTTTTTCATGAATATGATTGAGTTAGAAATTTATCTCACATAGTTGACATCTGATATCGTCTCATATTAGTTAGTGTACTAGATATTTATATATTATTCAAAATCTATTAATATATTTTTATTATACTGAATAGTGGATATCTTAATACATAAATTTAGTTAATAATATTTTAGGATTGAAATTTTTTTATTCTATTATGATATATTTAATAAGAAAATATATAATTATAATTATTTTGTTATTAGTTGAAATTAAATTAATAGATTTTAACTTGTGATGATATCTTTTTGTTCTTAAATATTATTATTATAAGCTCGCAAATAAATTTAATTATTATTATATTTTATAATTTTTTAATGTGTATTGAATAAATTTTAAAAAAATATAAATTTTAGCGGGTCCAACTAGAATTGGTGTAACGCCCGAAAATCAGCCCACATAAACCAAATGCATGAAAATTATTTAAATTGTTTGTTTATTTTATTCAATTAATTAAATGCTTAAATTATATATTATATATGATTAAAATTTTAAATTACATGATTTCATTAAATTAAAGATTTTATCCGGATATTCGATATTAGGCTAGGAGAGGAGATCGAGGACGACCAAGATGAAAATATTTTTTGATAAATGTTTTTAAGGCTCGATAATATGATTAAATAGGATTAAAATTTTTTAAAAATGTTGGAGTCCAAATTATTCACGAGTCGAGCCTTATTTTATACGGGAATTTGGTTTTAGTCAAACGAAAGACTTTTATGGACCTGAAAATTATTATTTTTGAAAACGATTTTTGTAACCTTTATTTTATAATTAATTAGGCCTTAATGAGCCTAATTATCTAGGATTAATGAGCCTAATTATTCTTAAACCCAAAAACCTCAAAACTCTAGCTTTTAAACCCTAGATTTCGAAATTTTCAAAAACAAAACCTAGGGTTCTAGATTCATAGTTGCAGCCAAAAAAAACACAACGCACACATAAAATATTCGAAAAAATTTGAGAGAAAAAATCCAAGGTTGTTTGTTGCCCATTCGTTCTTCCCAACTCGTGCCAATGATCGAATATTCGAGAGTTCTAAACGCAAAAGGCATCGCTTCTAAACTCTTTTTTTTTTTGCACAATTCAATACATAATATGTGTGTTTTATGTTTGAAGCATGCAAAATTATTTAGATCAAATATTAAAAATATTATGTTGGAAACTAAATTCTGGAGTTTGACAAACTGATCAACCAACTGAAAATACGAACCAACTGAACTCAGCAACTGAAATTAATAACTGAAATCGAATGACTGATCAGTTGGAAACCGATCAGTTAATACATCCAGCCGAATGCCTTAAAGTTAAGTATCTCTCAGCTGAAGATGTCTCGGGAAAGAACCTTCAACCGACAAAGAGACATAACAGATTACAACTGAATATGAAATGCCGCACCACAACCAAGGGTTCCTAGAACAACGCATTCCGGCTAAAGCAATTAAGACGCCGTAAACAAAGTCCAAAGAATAATGAAGTGGAAATCAACGGATATATAGATTCAAATTTATCTCAAGTTACCGTTGGAAAAGAAGCATATAAATATGACAGAAGAGCAGCTGAAAACAACAACGAAGTGAATACTATTCAAAAAGCTTGCTGTCACTATGTCAAAGTCTCAGCTCACATCTTACTTGATTTATTCGTAGCAGTTAAGGCTACAATTTGAGCTTACAAGCAAGTTGTAATAATCATTGAAATTCGATAGTGCTAAGATCAGTTAAGCACTGAGAACATTCTGTTATACTAAGAGTTTCAATTTTTGGCAGTGTTAAGTCCAAGCTGAAGTGGGTCAGTACAATTCTTGTATTTGATCAAAGTCTTTTAGTGAATATCCTATCCTTGTGATAAAAGGGGTGACGTAGGAGTAATTGAAATCTCCGAACATCCAGAAACAACCCTTGCGCATTTTATTTTTGTATTCTATCTTTCAGTCAGTTACCTTCCGCAACTGATTCAGTTTAACTGATTGATATCGATCAACAAGATTCCGAGAATCAGTTTGTCACTAAACTGAACTCAAAATTTGAAAAGATCAATTTTTATTGTGAGTGTTTATTCAACCCCCCCTTCTAAACACTTTTGATACGTTAACCGATCCTAACAAGTGGTATCAGAGCGGGTGAATCTTGTTCTTGAATACTTTTGATATATAAACTTGCTAGCATGACTTCATTCAACAAAATTCCTATGTTCTCCAGAGAAGAATTCGATGATTGGAAAATTAGAATGCAAGCTCATTTAGCAGCACAAGATGATGACATGTGGTATGTCATAACTGATGGACCCATGAAGATTCTAAAAGCAAATACAGCAATTGCCATCACAGAAGGGGCACCACGAAGAATAGAAAAGCCTAGAGATGAATGGACAAGTGAAGACAAAAGAAAAGCAAATCTCGACAATGTGACTAAAGACATTCTGTACAAAACGCTGGACAAAGTAACTTTCAGCAAAATAAAGATGTGTAAAACAGCCAAAGAAATTTGGGAAAAGCTGATCCAGCTGTGTGAAGGAAAATGATCAAACCAAAGAAAATAAACTTTCTGTTGCTGTGCAAAAGTTTGATAACATCAAAATGAAAGCAGAAGAATCGATGCACGAGTATGATGAAAGAGTAAGTAGTATCATCAATGAGCTAAATGCACTTGGAAAAGTGTATACCAACAAAGAAATTGCACTAAAGGTAATGAGAGGTCTTTCCAAAGAATGGGATGTCAAGACCATGGCAATGAGGGAGTCCAAAGATCTGAACCAAATCGAACTCCATGATCTATTTTCTGATTTAAAAGCCTATGAATTTGAGCTGCAGACCAGAGAAGGAGAACCATCTACTTCTGCAGCCACAACTGCTCTAGCCGCTGTCAGAACTGAACAAATCAGTTCATGTTGAAAAATCTGCTGATCAGTTGAGTAACGATGCTATGTCATTGTTTATCAAAAAATTTGGAAGGTTCATGAGAAAGAATCAAGGGAACTTCCAGAAACCATATGAAAGAAACAACGCCAAGGATGAATCAAATGCATGCTACAACTGTGGCAAATCAGGCCACTTTATTGCTGAGTGTCCTAAACCTAAGAAGGATGTTCAAGGCTCAACTGATAGAAGAAAGAAATCATATGAACACAAAAGAAGACCCAAAGAAGATAAAAAGTTCTTCAGAAAGAAACATGAAGTACTCTTAGCTGAAGAAAACAAATCAAAATGGGCAGAAACTGACAGTGAAGAGTCGGAACCAGAAAGCTCATGCAGTTCTAGTGATGATGAGGAAATAAAGTGCTTGATGGCTAATAATGCAGCAAAAGAGTCATCTAGCCAACAGGTATTTGATTTTAGTTCAACTGATTTTACACGAGAATAACTCATTTTCACATTACATGACATGGTAGATGAGTATCAGAAACTTGCATCATCATTTGAAAAGCTCAAAGCAAAGCAAACTGATCTCACAGACAATAAAACCAAAACTGTTGAATCAGTTGAAGGGTTGAGTCTAAAAAGGGAAATTGCTGAGCTAAAAGCAGAAAGAAATAAAAATCAGTCATTAATACAGAAGTTGATGCTTGAAAACACAAAACAGACTGAGCTTATTCAGTCGTGGAACAAATCATCTATCGCATTGACTGATATACATAACTCCCAAAAATCAGTAACTGATAAAACTGGTTTGGGGTTCTGTAACCAAGATGAAATGTCAACCAATGATACTCAACCAAAACTGAATATGAGCAAAGGAAAATACATTCACTTTGTCAAATCAGTTATGGTACAAGAACAATCAGAGCCAAGTAAACTGGTTGAAAAGCCAACTGAATGTATGAACAAGGGCAAAAGATATGGTATTGGTTATAGCCCAAAAGTAGTAACTGATTCATGTAGTCAGTCACCAAAAAACTTTTACAAAAACTATTCGAATGGCTATTCCAATTACTATAACTGCAAGCCAGTTCAGAAGTGATATAGACTGAACAATCAGTTGAATAAAGCTAAAACTCATATTGTATCATCCATACACTACACAAGCACACAAAAGCCGAGAAAAACCATTTGGAATACAGCTACTGGAAAGTCTGTTAGACTAATTCAGGTATGGGTTCCTAAGGGACTAATCAGTTCAGGACCCAAATAGATATGGGTACCAAATTATATTATGTGTGTGACTGCAGGTAACAGGTACAAACAAGAACTCAATATGGTATTTGGACAGTGGATGCTCGCGACATATGACAGGAGATGCAAGTGTGCTATCTCAACTGATCAAATACAGTTGTCCAAATATCAGTTTCGGGGACAATTCCAAAGGTAGAACTGTGGGTAAGGGTAAGCTTATCCATGGTAATTTTACTTTAAAGATGTTCTACTAGTAGAAAACCTGAAGTATAACTTGATCAGCATCAGTCAATTATGCGACAGTGAATTTTCAGTACATTTTGACAAAAACTCATGTTCAGTTAAAACTTTAACTGATGAAATCATACTAACTGGCAAACGTTGTGGAAACACATATAAAGTCAGTTGGAATGATCAAACTAATGCACCAGTTTGTTTTATTGCTTCCAAATCATCTAAAAACTGGTTGTGGCACAAGAGATTAAGTCGCCTAAATTTTAAATCCATTGCCTATCTGAGTAAACATGAACTTGTAACTGGTTGCCCAAAATAGAATTTTCAAAAGAAAAACTTTGCTCAGCATGTCAGTTTGAAAAACAAGTAAAATCGTCTTTTAAAAACAAGGGCTGTAAATTTTCATCCCGATGCTTAGAACTATTGCACATGGATCTATTTGGTCCTATACCAGTCATGAGTTTAGGAGGAATGAAATACACCTTGGTGATTGTTGATGATTTTTCAAGATTTACTTGAGTTATCTTTCTCAAATCAAAAGACCAAACTGCTGCACAACTGATCAAGCTTTTCAAAAGACTTTTAAATGAAAAATCAGTTGGAATTGATCGAATCAGGTCAGATCGAGGAACTGAATTTATCAATCAAACTCTTTCAAATTTTCTAGAAAATGCTGGAATCAAGCATGAGCTCTCAGCAGCTAGAACTCCTCAGCAAAATGGTGTAGCTGAGAGAAGAAATCGGACCCTTAAAGAAGCTGCTAGAACAATGCTTGCTGATTCTGGTATTTCTCAAAGGTTTTGGGCAGGGGCAGTAAACACTGCGTGTTATACTAAGAACAGATCAATGATTAATAAGAATCATATGAAAACACCATATGAGATCTGGCATGGAAGAAAAAGTATAATCACTTATTTCAAAATATTCGGGTGCAGATGTTTTATCCTTGATAATGGTAAAAATTATTTAAAAGCATTTGATGCTAAATCTACAGAGGGAATATTTCTTGGATACTCATCAGTTAGTATAGCTTACAGAGTCTTTAACAAGAAAACCCTAAATGTTGAAGAATCTGCTCATGTTGACTTCGATGAAACTGAACTAACTAATAAGCCAACTGATCAAGTTGAGCTAGTTGATCGACTGACAAATATCAGTTTGGAGGATGATAATGAAGAAGACAATCATATTAATCAAAACACTCTTCAAACACCCGAACCAGAAGTGTCAGATCAATCAACTGAACCAGAAGCCATTCCTAATGATCAGTTGATAGAGCAAACTGATGATATTCAGTTACTAGCTGAAGAAATTGCTGATACAACAAATACTGAGTATAGATGGAGAAAATCACACCCACCTGAATTGGTAATAGGAAATCCATCTGATCCAGTAAGAACTCGCAATCAAATGCTAAATCTATTTATCTATTCAGCTTTTGTTTCACAAATAAAACCAAAGAAAACTGATGAAGCTCTTGCTGATCCTAACTGGGTAAATGCAATGCAAGAAGAGCTAAATCAGTTTACTCATAACAATGTCTGGAACTTAGTTCCAAGACCAATTTCAAAAACTGTCATAGGTACAAAATGGGTTTTCAGGAACAAATTGAACGAAGATGGTTCGGTTGGACGCAACAAAGCAAGATTAGTAGCACAAGGATACAGACAAGAAGAAGGAATTGACTATGATGAGACATATGCTCCAGTTGCAAGACTGGAAGCAATCATAATGTTTCTTGCCTATGCATCATACAAGAATTTCAAAGTCTTTCAGATGGACATAAAAAGTGCATTCCTAAATGGCCAATTGCAAGAGGAAGTATATGTTGAACAACCCCCAGGTTTTGTAAATCACATCTTTCCTGATCATGTATATCATTTGAACAAAGCATTATATGGTCTTAAACAAGCTCCTAGATCTTGGTACGAAACTCTTTCAAAATTTCTAACTGATCATGATTTTTCTGTTGGATCAGTTGATAAGACCTTGTTCAAATTTACTAAGAATAATCACATTTTATTAGTTCAAATTTATGTTGATGATATCATATTTGGGTCAACTAACCCCAAATTATGCGAGAAATTTGCTAAGTTGATGCAGAAAAAGTTCGAAATGAGCATGATGTGTGAACTGACATTCTTCCTTGGACTGCAAATGAAGCAACTGGAGACTGGCATATTCATCAGTCAGACTAAATATACAAAGGAGCTGCTGAAGAAATTTGGCATGGAATCATGTTCAGCTGCAAATACTCCCATGAGCTCATCAGTTAAATTGGACACTGATCAAGGGGGAATATCAGTTGAGGCGACACTATACCGAGGTTTAATTGGGTCATTATTATACCTAACTGCCAGTCGCCATGATATTGTATTTGCTGTGTGCATGTGTGCTAGATTTCAAGCAAATCCTAAGCAATCACATTTCTCAGCTGCTAAAAGAATTTTGAGATATCTTAAGGGCACACAAAATGTTGGGTTATGGTATTCTAAAGACTCTACTTTCAATTTAGTTGGATATTCAGATGCAGATTATGCAGGATGTAAGCTTGATCGAAAAAGTACAAGTGGATCTTGTCAGTTTCTAGGAGACAGACTGATCTCTTGGTTCAGCAAAAAGCAGACATCTATAGCTACCTCAACAACTGAAGCAGAATACCTTGCTGCTGGTAGTTGCTGTGCACAACTGATCTGGATCCAGCAACAATTGAAAGATTATGGAGTAATTACAAATAATTCGCCCATATTTTGTGACAACACGAGTACAATTGCCATCACTTATAATCCAGTTCTCCACTCTAGGACAAAGCATATAGATGTCTAACACCACTTCATCAGAGATCATGCTTTGAAGAAGGACATTAGAATGGAGTATATATCAACTGAACAACAAGCAGCCGACATCTTTACCAAAACCATTACCCGAGACTAAGTTTTCTTACTTTCGCAATATTCTTGGTTTAATTGATTTGTCTTAAAATTATTACTAATGTTGCTTTCACTAATAGAATTATCTGCAGAAAATAAGAACACAACAAATTGAAAATAATAATTCATTAAGAATACCACCGTTCCCAGTTTACAGTAGAAATCATAGAACCAACTGTATCTAGCCAATCTCTAACCCAATCATTCATCTCATAAATTCGAATTCTAGAAAATGCCCTAGTTTTAGAAATCTTATCAACCACATGCCACTCCTTCCATAATATAGCCTCCAACAAACATTTGTCCTCAATCAAATCTGTAACATGCCTAACTTCAAAACGTTCAAGATACTTTCTTGATGTTGCTTCCCGAGCAAAAGTAGGAATCGCACCACTTCTACTCACTCTCTGCAACTCATGAATCTTAAACCATGTTGACATCACCTTTTTGAAAACATATTCCTCCATCCTTCTCTTCATCTCTTCTAAACGTGGATTCGATTGTTCAGTAACATGAACGTATGTACTGCTGCATGCATCAGAGTCACTTGAATCCGACATTTGGAACTGTTGTTGTCTCACATTCTATCATCTTATTTATAGACAGATAAAATTTGAATGATAAAGAAACTGAAGAGACTCTAGTAAACCGAAGCGTTTTTCTCATTTACCGAGGCCTCTTAACTATCAGTTGTTCATTGCCAACTGATATCAGTCTACCATTTACAACTCAACAATTAACTGATTTCAATTCTTAATCAACTTATATCAGTTAGTCTTTCATCAGTTCATTTGTTTAGGATCATAATTTATTATTTGCAGGAAAAAGAAAAACAAAAATAAGCCAAAATAAATACTTCATTCAACAATAAATATTTGGCCTGAATTACATTTTCATATTTTTCCTCTATATCATCTATCCACATTCTCAACCAAACAGATAGAGCTGAGGAAGATGTTTTGCAAAAGCTGTGAGAAGAAGCTATGCGATTAAGGAGCTCCAATTCCTTTTGAAGCATCAGCTGATAGATATGACCTTCTTTGAAGACGTCCACCCACACAGCTATGTTCAAGAGCTCCCGCACTTCTCTCAACTCTGCCATCAGCTTGGGAGTAGTAGCCTCTCCAGAATTATACAGGAACTCTAGCTCCTGTAACCTTTCCCAGTAGAGAAGACTCTGATAGAAGACTTCGTCTTCTATGGCAGTCTTCCTAGCTTCCAGAGAAAATGGCGAAGCACTCGAGCTACTCGCATCTGCCATTCTTTAGTTTTGAATATTTTTCACCAATATAACTGAAACTAACTGGGTTATGTCTATTTATAGCAGAATATCAAGGAAGCTGAAGAGTCGTCAACATTTCAGCAGACCGATAATCTTTCTAATCTTTGAATTTATTCGCTTTAATTATCTTATGCACTAATTAAGGGGGAATAATGGTTTTAAGAGGTTAACTGAGAAGACAAATGTTAGTAAATTCTCAAACTGAATGGACACAGTCTTTCAACTGATCTTTCAGTTGGGAATTTCACTAATCTTCTCATATAAGTTAAGTGATTAAAACGAATTATATTCCAAATCAAGTGACGTGACTGTTTACTATCTAATGATGAATCCTATTTTGAAAACGTGGAAGCATTTGAACCATTTAAGTTGTACACACGCTTATAGCACATGTACACACATTTTTACTCAAATTTTTAATGGACTGACACGTGTCCCGAATTTAAACAGTCACGAACAACTGTACTAAGCCCGCTTCAATTCAGTTTTTCTTCTTACGCGTGCAATCAGTTTCTAAGAGAATACTAATTCCAGAGCTCTCGTTTACAAATTGCAGATCATTTTATCTATCAAAATGGCGAATCAAATTCCCGCTTACATGCTGAATGCAATGGCTATCAACTTTGGATCAATTCTATCTTTTGGCGACACTAATGTCAAGAACGTTTTTCAAAAACTCGAAACTGCTGGGTTAAGGACATTCTTGGGACAATCATCACAAGAGATCTATCCCAAAGAACTTCAGGAAATCTACTCTAACGGTACGATCAATTCTGATGGAAACATCGCTTTTACTATCAATGGTCAGCTGCTGACCATTTCCGAGAATTTCTTTGGAGAAATCTTTTCTTTACCATCTGATGGACTAGCACACTTATCTGATGTTAAGGCATCTGACATTGAAAAGATGCAAACCTCACTTTCTGCTGAAGGACGGAAAATCTATGTTTCCGACCCAAAGAAGGAACTGAAGCACGACGTTCAGTTACTTGCTGATATAGTCGCCAAAGGGATTTTGGCGAAAGCTGGATCTTTTGCTGCACTTACTTTGGAAAAATTTCAAGCTATTTCTATCATTATGGCTGAACATAAATTCAACTGGAAGCATCTTATATTCAATATTTTAAATAATATGTTTCTATCATCCAAACAGTCCAAAGGTTTTGCAGTGCAACTGAACTATCTGCTGAAAGTGAAGGGGTTAGTGGCAGATAATACAGAAAAATCATCAAAATTCAAAGTCTTTAATGCGAAGAATACTATGTCATCCAAGACAAAATTGGACATCTCTCCTGATCAGTTTGTAAAGATAAAACAGGAGATTGGGATTCAACAGGCGGCTCCTAAATCAATAAAAAAGGCCAAGACATTGGCTCAACTGAAGTCAGCAAAAAGAAAATTAATTGTGGAAGAATCCGATCCAGAGAAAACTCCTTCCCCAAAGATCACCAAAAAACCGAGAACCCAGAGGATTAAACCAATAACTACAGAGGAATCTATTCCTACTGACAAGCCAATATCTTCAGATGCTCAGCAGCCAATTGAAGCAGTCCCTCTGAAGATCATCCCACCAGAAAAATCAATTGGTGCAAAGAAAGAAACAGTTAGGATGAAAGCCCCTCTGATTAATATTACTCGTCCCACTCCTTTGGCACCTGCCCGACCCAAGGGCATCAGCATTATAGAACGGGTGGATACTACACGAACTGGACTGGAAATTCCACACATCTTCAGTTCTGACAAAGGCAAAGGAAAATTGACTGAAGAACCAAGGCCATCCAATCCCATTCAAACCCACATTGACCTTGTTTGGGACGAGGTTAATGATTTTGCAGCATCAAAACTTCAACTCTATGATGCTTGGACAGCCTATCGTACATAGATTTTTGCCAAGCAACTAAGAAAGCAATCTCAACTGAACAAATTGATCAAACTAGAAGCTTATGTCCTTAAGATAGTCAAAGCTGCCACCATTGCCCAAGCTATGGAGAGACAAACATATTTGTTTGATCAGATGAGAGCAAAGAAGTTATCCTACTGCCTATGCTGATCATGCGGTGATCACTCAGCTAGACACCGATCTGATGGGATTGCTATCTCAGATAAAGTTTTGGGAAATGGATCAAGAGTTAGTCCTTCATAAAGGAGATTCAGACGATGATGAAAAGGAAATAGTTGAAGAACCTCCCTCAAAACAGAAAGAGTCATCCTCAGAACAGGCTATTATTCCAACTGAAGAGCCAGTTCAGGATGTGTCTAAATCACCAACTGGTGAACATCAAATGTACACTGAAGCAGAATTATCTTTCGCAAACATTGATGAAATTATTCAGATAGTGGTGCAAGAATCCCAATTGAGTGAACCCATTTCTGATAATGTTGATCATCCCGTTGATCAAATCAATCCAGAGGTGCCTATCTCTTCAGAAGCACCGGTTCAGCCAGATCCTTCAGCTGAACAGACTATTCCAACTGATGTGCAAATTAATCCCCAAGATCATCCTCTAGAGACACCAATTTTGATTTCATCAGACTCTATTATTCCTCCAGGCAGCTCATCTGCTCATCAACATCCACTTTCTCCGCCTCAAGTTCCAGAAGACATTGCTGCAACAATCACTTCAGTTCAGAATGTTGCTGAAACAGTAGCAACTAACCAAGAGTTGGTTATGTTTGATCAAACCACAAAGGGACCGGAATTCCCTCATCAGTCACCTCCTCCTCAATCTACAGAAATGGATCTTGTTCTTGAAGAGATCCAAAATATGCAGCACAATATGCAGCAGATAATCACTGACATCAAGAAGATTCAATCTACACAATTATCTCACACTGTCAAATTGGATTCTTCAATTGAATTAACTCTGCAAAACTGAAAGCAATTCAAGTAAACATGGATTCTCTCACCAAAACTGTAGATGAGATGACAATACCGAGCACAACACATAATTCTGATAAACTAGTTTTAATATATTTACTCTCTGTACGTTTATGCGCAACAACCCTTTCAGATATATCACCCCTAATACTAGTAGAGTAGAAAATTTATATTTACAATTGTGCATCATTAATCCTCACGACCAATACATATTGTAGCTCTATTCGAGGAGCACTGCATTTTGGGTTGTTTTCTGACTCTATGAGGATCACAAGGTGGAAAGTTCTTTTTCTTTTTATTGTAAATCCTGTTCGATTCGTTCATTGTAGTTAGAATTCACCTTTCACATACGTGTGTAGATGTCATGTGTGTTCTGTCAAGTGAATAACCCAAAGTCTCTAATCGAAAAATTTGTATGTTTTAGAGAAAAGAGTTTTTCTAATCACATATAGACGAGATATGGTACTTTGGAACGTACTCATACTTATTGGATACATATTGGGTTCTCGAGAAACCAATGCCCCAAGATCGGATCGTAATGCACACTAAACATAGCTGAAGGTTCTCGCAGAAACTATCAGTTTGTATCTAGATGATCATGATACGATGTTGCTAGGAATCAATCATGATTCAATGGGTTAAACTGAAAATAACTTCGTGCATCGATAATTAAAAGAGTTTAAATAATGGATGAGCGCATTTTCGGTGTACCCTCAAAAGAGAAAAAGGATTTTGACTAGGGCCGGGAATGAGTCGGATTTAAACCCGACCTCGTATTAGACTTTCCGCATTCAAAGTGGGTTAGACCGAGGTTAAGAAGGACCTAGAATGGGTATTGGGATTCAGTGAACCCACCCCGGACTCGTCACACCATTATATATATATATATCTATGTATTGAGCAGGTCTCATATAAGATCGTCTCGCATATACATATATATATTCGTGATACGTGCAGACCCGATCCATATCTGCACTAAAAAGTAATATTTTTTACAAAAAAATAATAGTTTTTTCATGAATATGATTGAGTTAGAAATTTATCTCACACAGTTGACATCTGATATCGTCTCATATTAGTTAGTGTACTAGATATTTATATATTATTCAAAATCTATTAATATATTTTTATTATATTGAATAGTGGATATCTTAATACATAAATTTAGTTAATAATATTTTAGGATTGAAGTTTTTTTATTCTATTATGATATAATTAATAAGAAAATATATAATTATAATTATTTTGTTATTAGTTGAAATTAAATTAATAGATTTTAACTTGTGATGATATCTTTTTGTTCTTAAATATTATTATTAAATAAATTTAATTATTATTAAATTTTATAATTTTTTAATGTGTATTGAATAAATTTTAAAAAAATATAATTTTTAGCGGGTCCAACTAGAATTGGTGTAACGCCCGAAAATCAGCCCACATAAACCAAATGCATGAATATTATTTAAATTGTTTGTTTATTTTATTCAATTAATTTAAATGCTTAAATTATATATTATATATGATTAAAATTTTAAATTACATGATTTCATTAAATTAAAGATTTTATCCGGATATTCGATATTAGGCTAGGAGAGGAGATCGAGGACGACCAAAATGAAAATATTTTTTGATAAATGTTTTTTAGGCTTGATAATATGATTAAATAGGATTAAAATTTTTTAAAAATGTTGGAGTCCAAATTATTCACGAGTCGAGCCTTATTTTATACGGAAATCTGGTTTTAGTCAAACGAAAGACTTTTATGGACCTGAAAATTATTATTTTTGAAAACGATTTTTGTAACCTTTATTTTATAATTAATTAGGCCTTAATGAGCCTAATTATCTAGGATTAATGAGCCTAATTATTCTTAAACCCAAAAACCTCAAAACTCTAGCTTTTAAACCCTAGATTTCGAAAATTTCAAAAACAAAACCTAGGGTTCTAGATTCATAGTTGCAGCCAAAACAAACACAATGTACACATAAAATATTCGAAAAAATTGGAGAGAAAAAATCCAAGGTTGTTTGTTGCCCATTCGTTCTTCGCAACTCGTGCCAATGATCGAATATTCTAGAGTTCTAAACGCAAAAGGCATCGCTTCTAAACTCTTTTTTTTTTGCACCATTCAATACATAATATGTGTTTTTATGTTTGAAGCATGCAAAATTATTTAGATCAAATATTAAAAATATTATGTTGGAAACTAAATTCTGGAGTTTGACAAACTGATCAACCAATTGAAAATACGAACCAACTGAACTCAGCAACTGGACTTAATAACTGAAATCGAATGACTGATCAGTTGGAAACCGATCAGTTAATACATCCAGCCGAATGCCTTAAAGTTAAGTATCTCTCAGCTGAAGATGTCTCGGGAAAGAACCTTCAACCGACAAAGAGACATAACAGATTACAACTGAATATGAAACGCCGCACCACAACCAAGGGTACCTAGAACAACGCATTCTGGCTAAATCAATTAAGACGCCGTAAACAAAGTCCAAAGAATAATGAAGTGGAAATCAACGGATACATAGATTCAAATTTATCTCAAGTTACCGTTGGAAAAGAAGCATATAAATATGACAGAAGAGCAGCTGAAAACAACAACGAAGTGAATACTATTCAAAAAGATTGCTGTCACTCTGTCAAAATCTCAGCTCACATCTTACTTGATTTATTCGTAGCAGTTAAGGCTACAATTTGAGCTTACAAGCAAGTTGTAATAATCATTGAAATTCGATAGTGCTAAGATCAGTTAAGCACTGAGAACATTCTGTTATACTAAGAGTTTCAGTTTTTGGCAATGTTAAGTCCAAGCTGAAGTGGGTCAGTACAATTCTTGTATTTGATCAAAGTCTTTTAGTGAATATCCTATCCTTGTGATAGAAGGGGTGACGTAGGAGTAATTGAAATCTCCGAACATCCAGAAACAACCCTTGCGCATTTTTTTTTGTATTCTATCTTTCAGTCAGTTATCTTCCGCAACTGATTCAGTTTAACTGATTGATATTGATCAACAAGATTCCGAGAATCAGTTTGTCACCAAACTGAACTCAAAATTTGAAAAGATCAATTTTTATTTTGAGTGTTTATTCAACCCCCCCCCCCCCTTCTAAACACTTTTGATACGTTAACCGATCCTAAAACACGCTGAACATGATATCGGGCCGAGTAGCTGTTAAGTACAGGAGGCTACCAATGATGCTGCGATACAAGGTGTTGCCAACACCTTCGGCAACACCATCCTTAGACAGTTTTTCACTCGACCACATAGGTGTTCTCACATGTTTTGAGCTATCGGTAGAGAACCTTTTGATCAAATTTTTGGCATACTTGGACTGACACAAGAATATACAATCATGCAATTGCTTAACTTGTAATCCAAGAAAGAAATTTAGTTCTCCTACCATGCTCATTTCGAATTGAGAAGACATGCACTCCACAAAGTTATTCACAATTATTTGAGATGTCCCACCGAAAATAATATCATCTACATACACTTGACAGATCAAAATATCATATTTCAATTTTTAAATGAAAAGGATTTTGTCAACCTCACCTCAGTTTGAAACCCAAGTTTATCATATAGTCAGCTAACCTGTCGTACCAAGCCCGTGGAGCCTAGTTTCATTCCATACAGGGCCTTTTTCAGTTTGTAGACATGGTCCACGTGGTGAGGATCTTCAAATCCCTTAGGTTGACAGACATAGGCTTCCTCATTTAAAATGCCATTCAAGAAGGCACTTTTCACATCCATTTGATACAATTTAATACGCATATGACATGCAACAGCAAGGAACAATCGTACAGCCTCCATTCTTGCCACAGGTGCGAAGGTTTCATCAAAATCCACCCCCTCAACCTGTGTATACCATTGAGCTACCAAGAGTGACCTACTTGAGAAAACGTGGAGCTCATGCACACCAACCCGATCATTTTTAGCTAGTCAACCTTCTCCTTTTTCCTTGTCTGCATATCTTCATACACTTCACCAATGATTTGTGATGATGGGTGATTCTTCTGAATTTTGATGGGAATATCTTTCCCTCTGTTGATTATTTCATCATCATCATCAATATCTTCATTTTCCATGACTTCAGTTCTGTTAGGGGGCGGTGTTGTCCCTGGTGTTGTTTCACTAGTCTCAACACCAGTCTCAACACCAGTACTGGTCATTGGCTCTCCTATTTCCAGTAGTCCTTCGGTGTCATCCTCCTTTGATTTTCCTGTTAGATCTGCAAGATCATCGAAAACAACATTAATAAATTCAATGGTTGTTCTTGTTCTTAAGTTAAACACACGGTAAGCCCGACTATTCATTGAATATCCGAGAAATAAGCACTTATAACTTTGGGAGTCGAATTTTGCAAGATGTTCTCGATCATTTAGAACGTGGCAAACACATCCGAAAACATGAAAGTATTTGAGGTTTGGTTTCCTCCCCATGATGATTTCATAGGAGGTCATGGTGGAACCACTCCTTAGAAACACACGATTGGAAATGTGACAAGCTGTGTTCAAGGCTTCGGCCCAAAACCTTTTTGACACATTCTTTGAACTTAGCATGACCCGTGCCATTTCTTGAAGAGTTCGATTCTTTCTTTCGGCTATTCCATTTTGTTGAGGAGTTTTAGGAGCAGAAAATTCATGAAAAATTCATTTCTTTTCGCATAGAGAAGTAAAAAGAGAATTTTCAAACTCCTTGCCATGATCAGTCCGTATTTTAACTACCCTCACATCATGCAAATTAGTTATTCTGGCATGCAATTTCTTGAAGACATCAAAAGTATCTGATTTTTATCTTATAAAACTTACCCAAGAAAAACGAGAAAAATCATCAACAAAAACAAGTGAGTATTTCTTACCACCCAAGCTTTCAACATTCATTGGACCCATTAGATCCATGTGCAGAATTTCAAGACACTGTGTTGTTCCAAAGTGTTGCAACACTGGGTGTACAACACGGGTTTGTTTACCTTTTTGACACGGTCCATAGACATATGTATTACCTGAGCTCAGATTAGGTAAACCTCTCACAGCATCAAACTTACACAAATTCTTCAAGGTCTTGAAACTCACATGTCCCAATTTTTGGTGCCATAGGTCCAGATCACTCACCTTGGCACTTCGGCACCCATCACATTCTCCGACCAGATAGAAATTGTCAGCAGACCGAGTACCTGACATTACACAAACATTGGCATCATTAAGAACTTCACAATTAGTTTTGTTGAACTTAACATGTAAATCATCGTCACAAAGTTGACCTATGCTTATTAAGTTCGAATTAAGTCCTTCAACGTGCAGAACATTGTGAAGTTCAGGAAGGCCATCAACATTCAATGTTCATTTGCCTAATATTCTTCCTTTGGCACCACCACCATAGGTCACACGCCCAGTTTTTACTTCAACATAATCCGTGAGGTGTTCTTTAAATTCGGTCATGTGGCGTGAGCACCCACTGTCAAAGTACCATGCACCTGCAATGTTAGTTTTTAAAGAAGTATAAACGACATTGCATCGAATAACAGTTTTGGGTACCCATATTTTCCTTGTGGTAGATTTCTTGACTGAGGTGTTGTACTTGGTGTTGTGCAACACCTTGTGCAACACCCGATTTTATTGCCAATTCAGGTAGTAGCCTCTGAGTTTGTAGCAGAAAGATTTGATGTGCCCAGCCTTGTGATAGATGAAGCGACGTTTTCTTTGCTTAGGTTGAGAGGTTGGCACTATCTTCTTGACTTGAGACTTCTTTGACGAATGGAGAACTTTTGAAGGTGAAAACACTGAACTTGGTGTTTTCAGCTTCTGTTCAGTGGCCAGTTTTAAAATTGGAACATTTTTCATGGGTGGATTTAAAATTGAGGGGACAGAGTAGTCTTCTACACCTTTCACAAATACTGTATTCTTTGAACCAGCATTGGACGACTCACCGTGTTCATATATACTTTCAACATATCCAAGACCGGTTCTTCCGTCCTTTCCCATAGTTAGCATTGCATCAAGTTTAGATGAGCTTGAATTGAATTTAGCAAGTGTCTTCGATGCCTTCTCAATATCATCCTTGAGTTTACATAGTTCAAGATCCTTCTTACTCAGCAAGACTTCAAGGCGAGACAGACTATTTTTTATATCAGTGTTTTCTATTGAAAGCATTGTATTTGTCTCATTCCTCTTGAGCCAATCACCATATAGTTTTTCGTACATCATCTGCACAATCTCAATAGTGAGTTCTTCTTTGTCAAATTCCTGGATTTCTTCAACATCAGAGTTCTCCATTGATTTGGCATTAAGGCACAATGATTTTGACACGGTGTTGCGGCCAGGTGTTGCAACACCAGAGGCAACCAGAAGGATTGACCTACAGTTTATAAATATCTTTCTGGATGGCAGATAGAGAGGTACAATCTTCTCCTTTCTTCAAGTCACATTCTTCATCTATATCATCGTCACTTAAGGAGGCTGCCATGTTTTTATTTCTGCGAAATCGGTTGGCACACTCATTTGCATAATGTCCAAATCCAGAGCACTCTCGACACTAGACTTGATCAAGTTTCTTTACTTCTGGTCGACCTGATGAGTCGGTTCTTGATCTGGAATTTCCTTGAGTCGAAGCAGTTGTTTTATTTCTTTCAAAAGGGACAAACTGTGGTCTTGTTGTAGATACAGTTTTCTTCTCGTCTCTCATTCTTTTCAGGTAGTCGCCGAACTTCTTTGTGATCAAGGAGATTGATTCCTTACCAAGATCAGAATCCTTCGTTTCTTGAATTAGGCTATTCACCGAATCATCAGTTGATTGTAAAGCAACAGCCTTCCCAATATTTCTTTTCTGTAGGTCTAGATTCATCTCAAATGTTCTGAGAGAACTTATCAGGTCTTCCAGATTAAGTGTAGAGGTGTCCTTAGATTCATCAATGGCACAGATTTTGATATTAAAGCGTTCAGGAAGGGATCTCAGAACCTTGCTAACCAATCTTTTGTTTGACATAGGATCACCGAGACTAAAGGCCTCATTTGCAATATCACGTAATCTTCGATCGTATTCCACAATAGTCTCGTTTTCCTCCATCCTTAAGTTTTCAAATTTTGAGGTTAACATCCTGAGTTTGGTTCTGCGAACACTTTCCGACCCTTTGCAGTGCTTTTGAAGAATATCCCAAGCTTCCTTGGCAGAGATGCAGTTAGCTATGAGACTAAACATATTGATGTCAACAGATGTGAATATAGCATTGAGTGCCTTCGAATTGAAGTTCGAGGTTTGGACTTCATCATTGGACCAAGTACTTTCTGGTTTACTTCTGCTATCACCATCATCATCAACTATCCTCGGTGGGGACCATCCGTCTAAGACACGTTGCCAATCCCTTTCTTCAATAGATTTGATAAACATCCTCATCTTGACTTTCCAGAGGGCATAGTTTGAACCATCTAGGGCTGGTGGTCTGAACGCAGTGTTTGATGCTAGTGAGTCCATCAGATTATTAGTATATTACCTGTACGAACAGCAAAATAACATAATCAATCACTTAGTGTATCAAGTGTTGGCTCTGATACCATTTGAAAGGGTTGTTGCGCATAAACGTACAGAGAGTAAATATATTAAAACTAGTTTATCAGAATTCTGTGTTGTGCTCGGTGTTGTCAACACTGCACACAACACGGCAGCGGAAATTAATTATTTAACATACAAATATTACTTTAATAAGTGAACGCTTTTGTTTAAATTATGCACAAGTACGAATACTTGTGCGATGCCTCAAGGCAAAAATTCACTAGTAAATATGTAAAACGTTTACACCAAAACCAAAGCTAGTGAGTATAACAAAACAAAATTCCTTGACAACCCAAGGAATTAAAGTGCATCAAACTAAACCAAAATTAAAACTAGATGCGTAGAATAGAAACGTATTGCTTAAACCCAAATCAGAAACCACCCTTTGATCAACACTCTGCGTCAGTGTTGTTCTTGGGTGTTGGCAACATCAATCAGCAACACAGACACGAAGTAGACAGAATCGCTCAATCTCCTTATGCAGATCTTCACTACTGAAGTTTCTCCAGCAAAGATCCTGTGGCCGTCAGTCTATATACTCTCCTTCTCTCTTGCTTTTCAATGAATGTCGCCCTTTATATAAAGTACTTCTTTGACCTAAATCTTCAAGGATACTTTCCATCTATAAACAAGGAAACTAGAGTTTAATAGGAAAAAACTCTAATTTAAAGCAAATACCTTATATCTTATAGATAAGTTTCCAACTTAATTAAATAATTCCTAATGATAGGATTCACTATATCTAGGAAAACAAATCTATCAAATTTGTCTAGAAGTGCAAAATCGAAATAATATCTCAATTGATTTCGGAATAAAATATTCCTTTCAATATCACAATGTATCGAAAAATGCATACCTTACCAAAAATTACGCTCTTAAAAATATTTATACCGATAGCATACCTAAAATTTCGGTACACTTAAACTCAGTATACCGAAATTTTCGGTATGTATATTTAGCAAACATATTATACTGAAATATTTTGGTATGCCGATATTTCGATATAGTATCGATATATATTGTTTTATACTGAAAAATACATTATAGAATGGAGTTTTTAAGTTAGCAACTGTTTTAAGCTAACTTCATCTTGTTCTCTAACCAGCTTTAGGAGTAATTTTAAAACGGATTTTTCGATTGATTGTGTGCAATGCAGCATTTCATCTCTAGAATTGAATGGTTTTATCATTAACAGAAGCATAAATACTTATAAATAATTTCTGCATTGTTTTGTTAGTACCATATATGAAGGCCGAGGTCAATGTGAGTGGAGTTGATGTATCCCTTTTACCTATATCCGGAGTCCAAAAGATCGACATTTCGATAAACTTATTTACGGGTAATTTCTTGATACCTTGCTGATCAAATCCGCTCTTTTTTCTACAACCATACCAAAAGCACATTATAAAACTTGAGCATATTCATTTTTTCTGAGAACTCTTACCTGAAGCATACATCTAACATGTTGGGTCATCGTGTTCTTGCACCTAAGACGCAGCAAAAGTTCTAAAATTTTTGTGTCTCGACATTCAAGACGTTGCTTGGGCGTCATATGTTTAAAACCATACACAGGGTGTTTAGAGTTATACCTTCGCATATTATGTTAGAGTAGATGCCCTGTAAGCCAACTGTTGGCTAGGGAATTTATTGACTTAGTTGTAATAAACAATCTTTATTTTAATATAATTTAATGTTTCATGGTTTGTTATTTTTTTATCTGTATACCCATGTGAACAACATAGATAAAGACCTTGATTATACTTTAATACAAATGAATCGTAATTCGATGTTGAAACTCATTTGTAAACACTGTATTATCTAAATTCGTTCCTAGTCGATTCAGCCGCCTAAAATATGGATAAAGGTCGCTTGAGCTCGAGACTAGCATCTGTGATGTTGTGTACTGCATTTCTTGGTAAGGACATGGAGATGTCCAAACATGCAGATGGGTAGTCATATGATGATTATACCGAACAACCCTCCCTCGGACTTTCCAAGTGGTTATCATTCATCGAGAGGATAAGTCCGTGGTTATGATTGTACACCATTAGTCCTTACGACCCGGGACAACACTGATGCTCTATATGCTAGGGCTGTGCTTTGACTCGTTTACCGGCTCCAGGAGAGTCATCAGGTGGCGAGGTTGGGTACAGTTGCGATACTTATAGGAGCCAGTGCATTGTAGTCTGGGATTCACCGCTCACCTACGGGTGTTGATATCCTATGTGATCTAACGTAATAATAGTGCATGGAATCTCTGGCCAGAGTATGAGATATACGTTGGAGAAGGAGTTCTCCAATAGTACACGCGATGCCACTATTACAGTTATCACATAGTTATCGAATTAATATGCAACCCTCGATGAACCAATGGTTGCAGATTCGATCGGGATATTTGAGATGAAGGGACCATACTGTACGTTAATCATAATCGACTGGTTCTTGCAGGCACTATCAGTGATACCTAGGGGATCATGGGGCGATACTACTAGACGCTCTTACCATGATCCAATGGGTGCAATCAGAAATGAGTTCTGACATTCTTGATCAAGGTGTTGATGAAAAGAATGGGGCTAACTAGGGTAAGCCCGAATAAAGGATTATGTCCTGAATCACAAATAGTTGTGAACCCACGGCTAGCTGTATCCCTGAACCATTGAGGGTCACACAAGCACTGGATCGTTTGTTCCCGTTGAGAGAATAAATTCAAGAAGTTGAATTTATATTATATAGTAAATTCAAGGAGTTGAATTTATGATAATTGAATTTTGAGAGAATAAATTCAAGAAGTTGAATTTATATTATATAGTAAATTCAAGGAGTTGAATTTATGATAATTAAATTTTGAGAAAATAAATTCAAGGAGTTGAATTTATAAAATTTGAGAATTTAATTTATTAAACTCAATTGTTGGGTTTATTAAATATTAAATGTTGGATGTGATAAAAATTCAAGGAGTTGAATTTATAATTTAAATAATAAATTCAAATGTTTAATTTGTAATGTATTTAATTTATTAAGCTCAAAAGTTGAGTTACGTTTATTAATTAATAAATTAAATATGGTGGATAATATGGACTTGTAGGAGTACAAGTCCAACATAATAAATAATTAAAGTTTTAATGGGCTTTGATTAAATTAATTAAACTAGTTGGACTAGCCCAATTAATTAAATCAAGCTCATTAATGTTAATTATGTAATTATGTTATTATAAATAACACTTGAAAAACACTAAACCTAGCCACCACAACAAAAGGATACGTGAGCCTCCACTCAATAAAAGATGAAATCGGCCAACTTTTGAAAAAAGAAAAAAAAAATTATTGTGCCGTCTCTCAATTATTTTCTCTCCTACGCAAAATATCTTCCATATTTTTCTAGTGCAAATTGGAAGAGGAACACACTATCTAGTCGTGGACTTGATAGGAGGATTTCTTGAAGAAAGTTCGTAGGGATTCATCAAGAGCTATCTCCGCTAACCCCGGAATAGTTGGAGCCACATGATTTAATCACAAAAGGTATAAGTTTCTAACATCCTATGAATGTTTTGTTATATCATACGATCGCCTAAAGCAATATTATTTTGTTTTTCAAAATAAAATAAAAATTTTAAATCTTCCGCTGCGTTTGGGCGTGTAGAAAACCAGATCCAACATATTAAACGTTGGACTCCAAAATATTCCGGTCTTTAAGCTGAGATAGATCTTCTTGTAAATCTCTACGAATGACTCTTCAACCTTGATCGTCTAATTAGGTCTACGATCAGAATCTTTGTTCCTCTCTTGGATTGCACTATAAATCACAAGAGATTTGTGCATTGAGACTATAGCCTCCGAATTTCCAAAATCCAGAGACAATACAACGACGGCTACAGAAGAAAAGTGATGACCGAATTTTAGATGAAATTTCTTCAGTTGGCCGTAACTTTTCTTGGTGGAACATTATTGATTATTAATCAATAATTACTTGAAGCTAATTAAGCCACTAACCATTAATATCTTGCATGAATTGATTTTCATCATATTCTTCAATTCTATATGGCTGAATTTTCTGTAGAGCCCAAAATCAGTACACGTAAAACCTATGCACTTATTTAATTGTTAAATCATTTATTTAAATTTAAAATGATTTTTTTAGTGATGCATGATTGATTAAATTATATTATTTTAATGATTATGTGATGCACGTTAAAATGTTTCTTGAGTTCATGTTTTAGGCAATTATTCAATGCGGGATCGAGGAGAAGAGACCGGCGACGATTTTGGCAATTTTACAAGATGGATATTTTATTTTAAGTTGAGAATGGGGAGTTTTAAATAATTTATCTAGTTTTAGTATTTTAAAAGCCTAAAATTATGTAATTAATGAGTTTATAATTTTGAAACTTTTAAAGTTGGCTTTGTGCATTTTATTTGTTAAAAAGGAGAATTTTATAAAATTAGTGTGTATTTATTTTTAATTGAGGAGTTGTTTAAAATTAGTGTGAGTTAACTTTTGTTAGTATTTTTAATTAGTTAAATTAGCACTAATTACTCCTAATTAAAACACACACACACGTTTCACACACTCACACACACTTACACGTTTTTACACACACCAAAACATACAACACACATCTACACATTTTATTTTCAGATCTTTTATATTTTAGAGAGCAAATTAAAAACCTAGGGTTCCTCCACCTTAGAGCAGCCGCCCCTCCCTTTTGAATTTTCAGCAAGTTTTCGGTGATTTTTATTGCAAGAAGAAAGTGCCACGTTCGTCCCGGATCAAGCCTCGCTCCGTCTCCGCTTCGGTATCGCCGTATCGTGAGTTTTAAATGTCAAAAGGCATGTATATTCTGTTTTTCCTGCGTCGATCTAGTCATATTATGTGTTGCGATGTTTTTATGCGAGAATATACATATGTGATGTCTAGAAGTTTGAGCAATCATGTTTGGATCAATTTTGAAACCATTTTTGGGATCTAAAATCTCGTTTTTACTGATCTTTTAAATACTGTGATTTTTCCGTCGAGATTTTAGGAAAACTTTCAACGTAAGAAACGTAGAACTTTTTGATACCTTCGATTTGATATAAAATTCGAAATTTTTGGATAAAAATTGAGTGAGTTATGAGGTTTTTTGTGGGATTGCTCAAACTGCGTTTTCTGAAAATTTGTTATTAGTGAGTTCTTGAGAATTTCTTGTTGCAGGCTTCGTTAGGGATTAACGGGTGATCGCTGCTGCATTTAGGTATGTTAAGGATGGCGTTGGGATTGCCTTTGATGGGTCGATTAGTGTCGATAGGCACATGAATGCCTTAGAAGTCGTAGGAAGAAAACGGTGTCGAAAATTTGGGTTATGTCTTTTTTTGTCGCTTGTTGAGTTTGGAGACATTTTTGATGGTTTGCACAGGTTAGAGTCCGTACCTAGTGCCCTAGGATGGGTCTCGAGATGATGGTTCACGGTTGGATTGATCGAACTAGGGAGAGGTAGCCACAAGTACATGAATTTCCGTGTGTTTTCGCGCACAGTGAGTAAACGGACCCCCAAACAGACCAGGTCACGGGGTCCGTGCCCTTGTTTCTCACTTGATGTGTTTCTCCCCTAGGTACACGGACGTCTACCCGGACCCTTACACGGGGTCCATGCCTTTGTTCCTTCCGAAGTGTCATTTTTCAGAGTCTACACGGACCTAGGCTCAGGGTCCATGCCTTTCCTTTTCTTCACGGCACATTTTACAGTACCTACACGGACCCGGAGCCGGACCTGGGCACGGGGTCCATGTACTTCACCTTTTTGGGAAAATTTATTGAATGCTTTTAGGTTCGATGTCTTAGTTTAGTGCGATTATTAAATAAGGTCGAGTCCCGAGAAATTTAGAAGTGCCAAGGAAAATAAATGAGCTTGGGTGTAAGCATGGTTTTTACGTCTAAGTTACACCAGTTAAGTATACGAATTCATGTTAGTATGAGCAGCAGTGGCCCCAAGCGAGATCCAACGAATCCCTCAACGCCAAGTAAGTATGTTTGACGTGCAAAGAATATATTTCAAGTTTTTGAGGTATACTAAATGTTTTGTGACCAATTATGTATGGGATTGGAAAAGCGGTAAAGCATGACCAGGGATCAATCCACCCCGTTAAAGCATGAACGGGGACCAATCCACCCGTTAAAGCATGAACGGGGATCTCATGTATGTGGCAGTAGATCTTCCCTGTCAGCCCAGTACTGTGGTTTAGTCTGATCAGGCGTTTAAGTATGGGTCACTTTCTTTGAAACATGCCTCTACGCAAAATGATGAAGTTTATGTATGTTCATGTATGTACAAGTATGCAAGCACATTTAAGAAAAGTTTCATGTTATGGCACATTTATGTATGTATGTAAGTTAAAGCTTTTATATGCATGTTCAAGTTCAAGTACGTACGCTCTATTTTAAAATTGCATGTGATTTTATTACGTATTACTCGTTACTCCCGAATTTATACATGTTGAGTCTTTATACTCACTAGACTTGATCGATGCAGGTGAGGATGCATTTGAGGAGACGAGGGGTGAGGACCAGTGAGCTGGCTTGGACTGAGCGGGAGGCTAAACCCGAGGACCGCCATGTTTTTAAGAATTTATGAAAGTTTCAAATACTCTGATTTTATGTTACTGTCATGATGCCTAGTCAAATGCTTTTGCAAAATTTTTAATTTCGAACGTTTGGTTGCAGTTATTTTTGAGAACGGATTATGGATTATCGCAATTTGAAAGTTTATTTCATATTTAAGAAAATTTTTATTTTTCGCAAATTTCAAGTAGTTTAAAAGTACGTACGTTACATTTTTTTTCTTCAAAACTTGTGAAGTGGCCGAGAGCTTCAAGGGGAGGAGAGGAGTTTTTGTGTTGGTCGTATGCAAGAGTTTCAACTTATCATTTTGTATTAACACCCCTCATGGTGTATATATAGAGTAAGACTCCGATCTAATTAAGAGTCCCTCTCCCACAAGGACTCTACATATATCATTATATTAAAACTCTCATATAGTTAATATACAATGTATTTATTAACTTTTAATAATACATGATATAATAATACTATATACACATATTTTATATCACCATACAAAATATATATGTATATGTACATTAAATTAAATAACTATTATTTAATTTATAAACTAATTCCTTGGTTAATTTAATTCTAGACTCTTCAAGAACATTTATGGGAATTTGTACATAACGTAGTCACCATTCCTAGTACCAACATTTAATTAGTAAATTCCAAATTCTCTAAATAAATGATTCCAAACTCATTATAATCCCGATCGATGATCCGAGAGTGCCGATGCATCAAAGATACAAGTCTTGTTCATATAATGAAAATCGAAAATTTCTAAGATCAAATTTTCACTTACCATATTGGGCAGCTGCAAGTTTTAGTGAACTATTTCACAAAACAGGCAGTTCCACTCTCCTTCCTTATTTATCAATCATGCTAACTTTCATTTCTTCCATCCTATGGAAGCAGCTCATAAACTACTTTATAAGCATCCAGTTTGATAGATAGTCGCCAAATTCCAACTCCTTGAAATTTGACTTTCTCAACGGGAACACAGAATCCGATGTTTGTGTGACCCTCAATGGTTCAGAGATACAGCTAGTCGTGGGTTCACATCTCCATGTGATTCAGAATAACATTTATTTTTATTCGGGTTTACCCTAGTTAACCCCATTCTTTTCATCAATTCCTTGATCAAGAATGTCAGAACTCATTTCTAATTACACCCATCGGATCAAGGTAAGAGCTTCTAGTAGCATCTCCCCATGATCCCCTAGGTATCACTGATAGTGCATGCAAGAACCTTTAGTCATGGTTAGCGTACAGTACGGTCCCTTCAACACATATATCCTGATAGAATATGCAACCATTGGTATATCAAGAGTTGCATATGAATTCGATAACGATGCAATTTATCTTTGAGTAATAATAATGGCATGGTATGTGCAACTAGGAAAACACATTTTCCTGAAGCACATTTCTTGCTCTGGCCAGAGACTCTTTGCAATCTTCACCTGTAGGCGAATGGTGAATCTCCGACTACAATGTATTTGCTCCTACGTATTTCAAAAATACACCCAAACTCGTCACCTGATGACCCTCAATGGAGTCGGTAAATGGATCAAAGTGCATGCTAGTACGTATAGCCCCTACATTGTCCTGGGTCAAAGGACTAATGATGTACATCCGTAACTACGGACTATTCCACTCGATAAGTGAGAACTACCCGGATAGTCCGAGGGATGGTTGTTCAATGCATCATCATATGATCACCCATCTGTGTGAATGGACATCTCCATGCCCTTGTCAATGAAATATTTCGTTTACATCACAGATTCTAGTCTCGAGCTCGAGCGACCTTTATCCTTGTTTTAGGCGGCTAATTTGACTAAGAACCTGTTTAGAATATACGGTACTCTTCATAATGAGTTTCATGATCTTACGTTGCGACACAGATCTCATGGTACCTATTATATATTCAAGGACTTTATATTTTGGTACTCGAAAATTGCAACTTTTGGAGAAAACTTTTGATGTTGTTTTTGGTGTAATTTCACTCATTCCTTTGCCATTATTTATAGGCACCAATATGATTTTAATTATTCCCCCTCCATGCCAAAGGTTGCATGAATTATGGCATGTAATCACCAATGTGTCTTTAGGTCTTCCCCTTCCATGCCAAAGGTTGTATGGTTTATGGAATTAAATGTCACCAATGTGACTTTAGGAATTCCCTCCCATGCCAAAGGTTGCATGTAATTTTATTCTCCTCCATGACATAATTCATCTTCAATGCAAAGCTAAAATCAACTTGGTACTTTGTCTCTTTGTAATGCAAAATTTTGGGTCTTCACACAACATTTTTTTAACGTCTATGTGTTAAAGACTACATACACAAGTTTTATGTCTTTGTACAAGAATCACTCGACTAATTGATTAGCTCTTTTCTATGTATATGTGAGTGAAGGTGTGTGTGTGTGAGAACTGATATCTGAATACAACACGAAAGTGTTCTCACACACTGAGGGATTTATGCTTCTAATCTAAGCTGATAACACGTTGAAGTATTCCCTCACGGTAGATTGCTTCTTGTAAGCTGATATGAATTGAGCGTGCCCTTTCTTATTTAATTTTCACACTATTGTTTGTTGATGATCTTGGTCTGCATTTATAGCAGCAAGGCGATCGTACACCAAGACTCATCAAATATGTCGTTGCATTTGAATTCATTCCTCGATAATTGTTTTGGCCTTTCTGACAGTTATTCTGGAACGCTTTGTCTTTAAGCTTTGCTGCAACGTCCATTATTGTCCTGTGACTGAACAAAAGCTTTTTCTTAATTCACGCAGCTGGATTCCACCTTTGATAAGCTTGTCGTGTTCTGCAAACTGGTTGATTCCTAACTGATGTACTGAACTGGTTTGGTGAAATCAGTTGGCTCGTCAGCTGAACTGATTTCACTGCTTCTGTTGAACTGGTCAGTTGGGCTCTTCATCAATTGAACTCTTCATCAGCTGATCGGGCTTCTGAAGGTCTTCTGTTGAACCACCTATCAACTAAACAATTCAGTGGAACAGGTATTTGATATTTCAGTTGGACTGATTCAGTTTTGGCAATCAATTGACACTTTCAGTTTGTTTTTCGAAAGCTTCAGTTTTGGCTCGGTAACTGATAAGTTTGAAGTTTGATCAGCTTCAGCTTTTCTGCGCACTTAGGTAAATCATTAGAAACAAAATAACAAGTTTTGTTCACATCAAAATCTAGATTGCGAACATGAAATGTTCCAACAGACTGAATTATAATAATTTGAGGGACTTAATTGCAAGTTTTTTGAAATATTGAGGGTGATTTTGCTATGATTCAAACATCTAGAGGGTTTAAGTGTATGAATCTGAAAACTTGTAGGGCTAAAATGCGAAAATTTGGGGCTAAATTGGAGAATTCGAGAATTTTAGGGTATTGATTGCAAATTTTAAGAGAATTATGGGGTCATTTTAGCAATTTTTGAAATCTATGGGAGCCGTTTTGCATTAAATTCTATAGTTTGAGGAGCTAGGAATGCGATAAGTTAGGCTTTATCGAATAATCCGAGAACTTTGGGATTTAGGTTGCAATTTACTAAAAAATAAAAAGGTCTATTTGAATGCAGTCAACAAGTAAATTACAAATTAAGGTTACATAAAGAATTGCAATTGAGAAAATTAGACAGATATGTGAGTATGAGGATGTCCTAGGAGGAACGAGAAATATGGGTATTAGAAATTTTGATGAGAAAGTAAGATTCGTCGAATTAATAATTTTTGGGTATCATAGTGGATTATAGAGAATTACGATTGTATTATAGGTGTTATAAGTTTATGACGTGAAGAACAAAGGATATAAATATTGGAAATAAGATTTAACCGAAAATATTATTATTATTGTTTTTATCGTGAGATACAAATACCTTTGGGTTCAACGATTGCTATGGTATCGGAAAGTTTGGTAGTTTTTTACTGTAGATTCCAGAATTTAAGTAAGATAATTGAGGGGACAAATGACGGAGGGAGAAAATCAGCAAACGGAATTCGTGTATATTGGGATATTAGGCAAAACTATTGAAGTAATGTTATGAAAGAGTCGAGAAATACAAACTAAGAATATCGGAGTTCGTATAATTCTCGTAAGCTTCAGTTTACAAGATTTGAGAAAAAAAATTATTTGAGGACTATATGAGGTAATTGCAAAATTTGGGAAAGTAAGTTAAGTAATGACATTTCCGGGATAAGGAAATTACTCTACCTTTTGGGATAACAATTAGATAATTACCTTACGTGAAATAAGTCACAGTATATAGTTAAATATCGAGGAAAGAGTAGCACAATAAGTTTTTCGTTTATACGGTACTAAGAGTAAATTATTTTGGGAAGGTGGATAAAAGTTATCATCCCTAGAGTGCTAAGATTTTGTAACTGTAAGGTCATATGACATGATCTTGGGTTCCGATGTTATATATAAGTGTTCGATATTATAGGGGGATCTAGAATGAAATCATGATGTGAAATGGTGACTAGATAGATTTGAATCGTTTAAGTACTTGGAATGCTTGGGATTTAAGAAAACAAATACATATTGATGACGGTGTTAAGAACAATATGTTTGGCATATACAGTAATGAAGCTTTAGTAAGTACCAGTCATTAAGGTGTTTTATAATCATGGATCCTATAGGATGACTTTGAATCGAAACTGGGTTTGGCAATAGGAGTATATTTTGGGAAAATATAATTATATGATCAGGATGACCTAAGGTAAAATTCGAGCAATTATTTAATCTTTGGGAAAATAAAATAACCCAATATATTTTAGAATTTATAATTAATAAAGGATGTAGAGTTAGCTAAAACTTTGAATTATTGGAGATCAAGAAATTTGGTATAATATAAAATGGAAGATGGCATATCAGAGTACGCATCGAAGACGAAATTTTATTTACGGGGGGGGGGGGGAGGAGAATTTGTAACTCCCGAAAATCAGTCCACGTAGACCGCATGCATGAAAATTATTAAATTGCTAAAATATTTTAATTAAATGATTTTGGATGCATGAATGATATATTTTGAGTGAATAAATGATTAACTGTGTAATTTTGTTTGATTTCATGATTTAAAGATTTTCAAACGAATATCGGTGGTTGGCCGGAATGGAGAACCGGAGACGATTAAGATATTAAAGTTTTAAAAGCTAAATTTTTATTTTTACTTAAGAAAATAATAATTTTAAATAATTTAATAATTATTGCATTTTTAAGGTCAAGTTTAAATTAATTATTATGAACAAGGTATTTTATGTATTTTATAAAAGATTTTTTTTAAATAGATATTTTTTAATCTTTTAATTTGAGACCTAATGATTTTATTAATTAATTATTTAAAAAGCTAGGCATTAAGCCCATTAATTAAGTGTTTAGGAAACTTTTTAAAATTCTTTTCAAAAGAGTTCTACACATACCTAAACACCTAAACACACACACACCGAAACACACACACACAATTCACGTAAATTGAATAAGAGAAGAAAGTGTTAGGATCAGTTAATTGGTTGAGATGTGTTTAGAGATGGGGGTTGAATAAACACTCATGATTTTAGAATCTTTTCGAATGAATTGTCAGTTCTGTGACAAACTGAAACTAGGAATCTTGTCAATCAATGACAATCAGTTTAACTGTTAGCAGTTGCGGAAATAAACTGAATGAATGATAGAATAATTAACTAAAGTAGTAACACAAAAAAATTTATGGATGTTGGGAGATTGAAATGACTCATACGTCACTCCTTCTATCACAAGGATAGGATATGCACTAAAAGACTTTGATCGATACAAAACTTGTATCTTCAGTTTGGACTTAACAATGCCAAAACTGAAACTCTTAGTTTACTAAATATCTCACAGTTCTTCGACTGAACTTAGCACAACTGATCTTGTTAAGATCAAATAAACAATAA
The DNA here is from genome assembly GCF_025594145.1 of Primulina tabacum. Taxonomy (NCBI): domain Eukaryota; kingdom Viridiplantae; phylum Streptophyta; class Magnoliopsida; order Lamiales; family Gesneriaceae; genus Primulina; species Primulina tabacum. The sequence continues at coordinate 13,134,726 of NC_134559.1, forward strand.
AACGGTTTGTACTTGTAAGCTCGACAGATTGCCTCAAATGCTACAAATAAATCAGATAAGTGTAAGCTTTTGATTCTTGAGTAAGAACGATAAATTCAGCAGGGTAACAGCAAGCTTGAGAGAATAGATAGATCGATTGTTTGTTCAACTGCTCTTCTCACCTATTTATAGGCTTCTCTTCAATGGTAACATTAAATATAATTTGAATCATTATATTTGTTGATTGCCACGTCAATATTCCTCTGATATTCGTACACTGTAAGCTCTGAAATACGGCGTTCCACTACGAGTTGCAGACTGCTTTGTACTGTTGTCGGTTGAATGACCTTTTCAACAACTGATGACGTGTACAGCTGAATGATCAGTTGATAAGCTCACAACTGAATAATCAAATGATCAGTCAGTTGTCTTCGTAAGTTCAGTTCAGCTGGTTTCAGTGGCCTTCGATAAACTGCGCATTAATCTTCAGTTAGGCAACTGTCAGTTGATTTATGTAGTTCAGTTACTTTAAGCTACTCGATCAGTTAGTCCAATAAGTTAATCACTTAGTTTATCAAACAACCAAAATTAAGTTTTCAACAGAAGGAATCGGCCGAACCTTCAAGGCACTTGCAAGGAGAGTTTTCGATTTTTTTCTCCTTAGTTCTTCGACTTTTTTCCTCGTTATTCCTTCCAACAATGATCCCTTGACTCTCTTGCATACCAAGGTGGTTTTTTAGTGGGGTTTTGACAAGAAAAATGATAGAAAAAGAAATAGAAATTCGTCCTCCATTCGTCACCGACTTCCACCGCTTCGATATTCGTGTTTCGAGCGTTTTAAACGTAAAAACACGTTTCTAAACCTTCTTTTTGCACCATTAAAATCATATTATGTGTGTTTAATCATATTTGCATGAAAAATATGAAACCCTCCTTTTATTTTCGTTTTTATGGCTTGTACAAATTAAAACTTGAATTTTCATGCTTTTAAACTCATGATTATGATGCATAAAGGGGCTGCCATGGTAGGGCTATAGGAAGGGACATTTTTCCCCATGTTTAAGGGTCCCTAGGTGTACATTTAAAGGCTGGAAAGGTTAGGGCAAAAAGCTGATGAATAACTGGCTCTTCAGCTGGCACTTCGTCTGTTGTAACTAAGTGCAGATGAGCCTTTTCAATTTGTTCAAAAACTGCCTGTTCAGTCATAACAACTGATTGAACTTTCTGTTCAGTTTCTCCAAAAATAGTCTTCTCAGCCAGTTCTTTAGAAATAATAGGTTGATCTGCTTGTTCCTCAGTCAAGACAACATCTTCAACTGATTTGGATGTTCCCAGCTGAATATCAAAAGTGACTGATTTGATGACCTCATCAAGATTGACCAATGATAATTCAGCTTCTGAATAAAGCTTCGGATCGGCAGTTGAAGAGGGAGGTGCTGAAGATGATGATGGTTGAGCAACTGATGTGTAAGGAGCAGTTGCTTGTAGAGAAGATTCAGCAGCTGTTTCCTTGGAAGGCTCTTGAACAGATTGTTCAGCTGGTTCTTCTGATGAAAAATCTTGGGAGTCTTCTGAAATGATCAGTTCTTGATCCATTTCCAAATTTTTGATCTCCATCTACAACGTTAAAAGATCCAAGTCCAGTTGGTCATGCACAGCTATGTCATTGTATGCAGTTGGACTGGTAGGATCATAGTTCAGTCGCAGCTGATTCTGTAGCTTCTTTGCTCTCACTTGATTGAAGAATAATTCTTTCGCTCCAGAGCTTGAAAAATGGTAGATGCCTTGGCTACCTTCATAAAAATATTTTCCAAGTCAACAAATTTCTTCATTTTTGACTTCTTCTAAAGCTGCTTGGCAAAGACTTCAATTATGAATTTGACCAATTCATTATAAGCCTTGAGCTTGTTTTCTGAAAATTCATTGATCTCTTGCAAAATTAGATCAATGTGCGTTTGGATTGCATTGGTTGGTCTGGGCTCTTCTTGCATTTTGCCCTTTCCTTTTGAGTCAGTCAGGGCATGAGGAAGGCTCAACCTTGAAGTAGTCGCATCAACTTGTTCTCTGATCACTAGCCCCTTTGGTCTGACAATAGGTAGAGAGGTGTATCCAGAGATAGTGATCAATGGAGCCTTAACTCCAGCAAGCTTCTTCTTTTCACCAGATTCGGTGGCCTTCTTCTCTGGTAGAACAGCAGACAGAGATAACTGATCCTCAGTTGAGGATTCAGTTGGAATAGCTTTCAGAGGGATAGCCTTGATAGACTGTTGAGCCCCCGACTACAACAATCTTTCAATTGGAATGGTCCCAATCTCCTTCTTTACCTTCACGAACTGCTCAAGAGACATGTTCAGTTTCTGCTTTGGTGGCTGTACATTCTTAGAATTGAAGATTTTCAGTTTTGATGATTTTTCAGAGTCATCAGTCACAAGTCCTTTAACTTTCAGCAAATAGCTAAGCTGCACCGCATAACCCTTTGATTGCTTGGACGATTGAAACATATTCCTCAGGATGTTGAAAATTATATTCTTCCAGTTCAATCTCCGACCAGCCATGATAACAGTCATAGCTTGAAATTTCTCAAGAGTAAGTGCAGCAAAAGATCCAGCCTTTGCTAGTCCTTTGGATACTATATCTGCCAACAGTTGCACCTTTGGCTTCAGCTCCTTCTTGGGATCGGAAACTTTGATTTTCCAACTATCAGCAGACAGAAAGGTTTTGTTAGGATCGGTTGATAGGTTGAAATTTATTTAGAAGGGGGGTTGAATAAACACTCACGATTTTTATAATCTTTTCGAATGAAGTGTCAGTTCTGTGACAAACTGAAACTAGGAATCTTTTCAGTCAATGACAATCAGTTTAACTGATAACAGTTGAGGAAATAAACTAACTGAAAGATAGAATAAATAACTGAAGTAGTAACACACAAATATTTATGGATGTTCGGAGATTGAAATGACTCCTACGTCACCCCTTCTATCACAAGGATATGATACGCACTAAAAGACTTTGATCGATACAAATATTGTACAGACCCACTTTAGTTTGGACTTAATACTGCTAAAATTGAAACTCTTAGTTTACTAACTCACACTTCTCGACTGAACTTAGCACAACTGATCTAGTTAAGATAAAAATAAACAATACAACGATTTGTTCTTGTAAGCTCGAAAGATAGTCTCAAATGCTATAGATAAATCAGATAAGTGTGAGCTTTTGATATTTGAGTGAGAGATAAAAATTCAGCAGGGTAACAACAAGCTTGTGAATAGATAGATTGATTAGGTTACTTGCTCAACTGCTCTTCTCACTTATTTATAGGCTTCTCTTCAACGGTAACATTAAATATAATTTGAAACAATATATCCGTTGATTGTCACATCAATATTCATCTGACAATCGTACACTGTAAGCTGTGAAATGCGGCGTTCCACTACGAGTTGCAGTCTGCTTTGTGCTGTTGTCGGTTGAATGTCCTTTTCAACTGATGACGTGTACAGCTGAATGATCAGCTGATAAGCTTACAACTGAGTATGTCATCTGATCAGTTTCCAACTGATCAGTCGGTTGTCTAGTTCAGTTCAGCTGGTTTCAGTTGTCTTCAATAAATTTTGCATTAATCTTCAGTTAGGCAACTGTGAGTTGATGATCAGTTAGTCTAATAAAGTTAAACACATAGTTTGTCAAACCACCGAAATTAAATTTCCAACAATTTTCCCATTTTTGGTGTTTGACAAAACTTGTAAAGTATAAACTGATCAATTGAACTTAAAACAATCTTCGAATTCATTGTAGATAAAATAATTCTTCTAATGTACAGATTCGTACAAAGAATGAAAATCGAGAACTAATCTGTGTACAGATTCGTACAAAGAATAAAAAATAAAGAATCTTCAAAATTAACTGAAGTCAGTTGATCTTCATATCTTCTTCTTTCCTTTGTTCCCTTTGTCTTCTTCTGTTTCACTAATTTCCCCATTTTTATCAAGCACATCCACTTTTATTGATAATATTCGAACATCTGTTGCAATATTTGATACGGCATTCATCACAATGTTCTGCAACTTATCAATTCGTTTAGTGACTGTATTCTCCAGAAATTCAAAGCGTCTGCCGACTAATGCTTGAGTTTGGAAATGGGATTCAGTCGACAGCCTATCTTTCTTGATTTCTTCCATTTGGAGAAATAGAGAAGTCACACTTTGATTGAGTTGTTTCAGTTTGTCCGAGGTAAACTCATTGTTCGAGTTGAGCTTCAAAGTGTGTGCAAGCTGACTTGATTGAATTGCAGAAATAGCATTCATCATACTGACGTGATTGGACTGAACAGTTTGAAGTTCTTCAAATAGGGCATCAGTGTCTGAAATCCTAGGAGACATGGCTCCAGAAGTTCTTGAATCTGTTCCCTTTCCTGTTGAGTAAATACAATCATTGTACCGACAGTTGGTTCTGTTTCATGTGCCGCTATTTTTGAAATATTTTCAGTTGTAAGTTCCTGGGGAGGAAAAGAGACAGTTGGAAGAACAGAAGTAGTAGAAGGTTCTTCAGTTGATTGAATAACTGGTTCTTCAGTTGGTTGATGAACTGGTTCTTCAGCTGGAACTTCTTCAGTTGAGACTGAGTCCAGCTGAGCTTCTTTAGTTGGTTCCAAAACTTCCTGTTCAATCACAACTGATGACTGAACTTGCTCTTCAGTTTCTTCAAAAATGGCCTTCTTGGCCTTTTCTTCAAAACTAACAGCTTGATCAGCTGGTTTATCAGTAATAATAGGATCATCTTTTTCTTCAGTAACAGTTGGCTGGTCTGCTAGTTCCTCAGATATAACAACATCTTCAACTGATCTTGATGTTTCTAGCTGAATATCAGAAGTTACTGATTTGATGACCTCATAAATATTGGCTAGTGATAATTCAGCTTCAGAATAAGGCGTTGGATCAGCAGTTGAAGATGGAGGTGATGAAGATGAAGATGGTTGAGCAACTGATGTGGAAGGTTCGGTTGCTTGTTGAGTAGTTTCTGCAACTGTTTCCTTGGATGACTCTTGAACTGACTGTTCAGCTGGCTCTTCTTCAGGTGATAAATCTTGGGAAGCCGCTGGAATGATCAGTTCTTGATCCATTTCCCAGTTTTTATCTCTATTTGCAATGCGAAAAGATCCGAGTCCAGTTGATTATGCACAGCTGTATCATTGAATGCAGTTGGACTTGTAGGATCAAAATTCAGTCGCAGTTCAGCAACTATCTTTTGTAGCTTCTTGGCTCTCAGTTGATTGAAAAAGTAATTCTTTCGCTCCAGAGCCTGACAAATGGTAGAAGCTTTGACCACCCTCAGAACAACAGTCTCCAGATCAACAAATTTCTTCAGTTTAGACTTCTTCTGAAGCTGTTTGGCAAAGACTTCAGTTCTGAACTTCACCCATTCATTGTAGGCTTTGAGCTTGTTCGCTTCAAATTCATTGATCTCTTGCCAAATAAGATCAATATGAGTTTGGATGGCATTGGATGGCCTAGGTTCTTTTTGCATTTTGCCTTTGCCTTTAGGATCAGTCAGGACATGAGGAATGCTCAACCCTGTTGTAGTTGCATCAATCTTTTCTCTAATCACTATTCCCTTAGGTCTGGCAGGAGGTAGGGAAGTGTATCCAGAAATAGTGATCAATGGAGCCTTAACTCTAGCAAGCTTCTTCTTGTCACCAGATTCAGTGACTTTCTTATTCGGTAGAATGGTAGATAGAGTCAACTGATCCTCAGTTAAGGGTTCAGTTGGAACAGCTTTCAGTGGAATAGCCTCGATAGGCTGTCGAGCTCCTGACTGCATCAGTCTTTTAGTTGGAATGGTCCAACCTGCAGCAGCAGAATTTGTCTTCAAGGTTCGTGGCTTCTTGACGACCTTGGGCGATGGAGTCTGTTATGAGTTAGTTTCATTGACAATCAGTTTACGCTTAAGCACCTTCTTCTGAGTCCCCTTCCGTGCTTTCTTAACTGATTTGGGAGCTCCTTCCATCCTAATTTCCTTCTTTACTTGAATAAACTTCTCAGGAGTCATGTCCATTTTCTGCTTGGGTGGCTGGACAATTTTGGCATTGAAGATCTTCAGTTTTGATGATTTCTCAGAATCATCAGTCACCATCCCTTTTACTTTCAGCACATGGCTGAGCTGCACCACAAAGCCCTTTGACTGCTTAGACGACTGAAACATATTCCTCATAATGTTGAAAATAATATTCTTTCAGTTCAGTTTCCGTCCAGCCATAATAGCAGTCATGGCCTGAAACTTCTCAAGAGTGAGTGCAGAAAAGGATCCAGCCTTTGCCAAAAGCCCTTTTGCTACTATATCTGCCAGCAGTTGTACCTCTGGCTTTAGTTCCTTCTTGGGATCGGAAACCTTGATTTTCCGACCATCAGCAGAGAGTATGGTTTGCATCTCTTCATACATCAGATGCCTTGACTTCAGAAAATTAAAATGCCCATCAGTAGGCAGTTGGAAAAAGTTGCAGAAGAACTCCTCCTCAATGATCAGCAATTGACCATTTACAGTAGACGCTATACTGCCTTCTTGAGTGACATAGCCAGTGGCATAGAGTTCCTGAACCTCTTTGACATAGATTTCTTGGGAAGATAATCCCAGAAATTGTTTCAATCCGGCTTCTTCCAGTTCGATGAAGATGTTCTTCACAGCTTCATCTGCTACTGTCATAACTAATTCAAAATCGATTGCCATAGCCTTCATAACGTGAGCTAGAATTTGATTCGACATTTGATTGAATATTTTTCTGCGAAAAAAAAAGTATGCTTGAGTAGATTTTTGCTCTGTATGCTGAATGTGCGCGTGAGAAGAAAAACTGAATTGAAGCGAGTATAGTACTAATGTAGGTGACTCTTCAAATTTTTGGACACGTGTCAGTCCAGAAAAATTTGAAATTAAAAAGTGTGTACGTGTGATAACAGCGTGTGTATAGAATTCATGGATTATGTGGGTCCACGTTTCAAAATACTATTCAATGAAAGACAACAATTAATGCTTCGACAAACAGTCACATCATTTAATATAGAATATTAATCGATGTATTAGTTAACATATTTGAGAAGATCAGTTGGGTCAGCAACTGAGTGACCAGTTGAAAACTTAGTCAGTTCAGTTGAAGACTAACTGACTATTGTCTTCTCAGTTAATCTTTTGATCGATATTTCCCCTTAATAAATGCATATAATAAAAAGTAAAGTTAAGAAAGACTCAGTCTGAATCAGTTAAGATCAGATGACTCTTTGTCTTCCTCCTGTCTCTTCAAGTCTTGTCTATAAATAAGATCATTGACAGTTGGTAATGACATCTGAACTCCAATGGATTGTGAAAGCAGCACATATGTCCCTCATCCTTCATGGACACCTCAAAATATTCAAGGATTCAAAAGTGATGCTGAATAATGAATCTTTAGAAAGGTTATGTCCATTTGGACTACTGCTCACTGCATTCTGTCAATCAATGATAGAGAGTTCCCTGCTTCTGCTCAGCAGAGATCACTAGCAAGGAAGCTTAAAAGGCGTGCTCAAGTGGATCATATATCTGATCTAGTCAAATATGATGTGCTGATCCACATGATGCTGTAGAAGGAATGACACTAGCTTCAGAGAGTTAAAAATGCCGAAGCCTTCAAGAATATTAGGAGTCACGACTTGAATAACTGGTTGATGTTATGGCAAGATGCCGTAGGTAGTGGTCTAAGTGGTGTTGTATGGTAACGATTTTATTCGTAATAAAATCTTGATTTGTACCATTTTCTATTGTCTCTTTGTCTTTCTGCAAAACTTAACTTTCATCAGTTGACAAATAGTTAATAAACTGAATACAAGAACTGATAAATGACTAACTGACATCAGTTGAAAAACAGTTAACAAACTGAACATAATAACTGATAAGTGAGTAACTGACATCAGTTGATAAACATTAAAATGATTAATGACAAACTGAATGAACAGCAACTGACAAAGCGGCAATAAAACTGATTAAGATAAATCAATTAAACCAAGTATATTGAGAAAGTGAGAAAAATTAGTCTCTGGCAATGGTTTGGTGAAGATGTCAGCAGCTTGTTGTTCAGTGGACACATATTCCAGTCTGATAGCTTTCATCAGAACATGATCTCTAATGAAGTGATGCCTGACATCAATGTGCTTGCTCCTTGAGTGAAGAACTTGATTATAAGTTATTGCAATCGTTCTCGTATTGTCACAAAATATGGGAGATTCTTTAGCATCAACTCCATAATCTTTCAGTTGTTGCTGAATCCAGAGCAGTTGGGCACATAAACTTCCAGCAGCAAGGTATTCTGCTTCAGTTGTAGAAGTATCTATGAATGTTTGCTTCTTGCTGAACCATGAGATCAATCTGTCTCCTTGAAACTGACATGATCCACTGGTACTTATACGATCTAGCTTACATCCTGCATCATCTGCATCTGAATATTCAACTAAATTGAAAGAAGAGTTTTTAGCGTACCATAATACCACATTTTCAGTGCCTTTTAAATATTTTAAAATTCTTTTGGCAACAGTAAAATGTGATTGCTTAGGATTTGCTTGAAATCTAGCACACATGCAAACAGCAAACACAATATCAAGACGACTAGCAGTTAGCTACAATAATGAACATATTAAACCTCTGTAGAGTGTCGTCTCAACTGATATTCCCCTTGATCATTGTCCAGTTTAACTGATGAACTCATGGGAGTGCTTGCAGCTGAACATTTTTCCATGCCAAATTTCTTGAGCAATCCCTTCGTGTATTTGGTCTGACTGATAAAAATATCAGTTTCCAGTTGCTTCACTTGCAGTTCGAGAAAGAATGTCAGTTCACCCATCATACACATCAAATTTGTCCTGCATTAACTTGGAAAATTTCTCACACAATTTGGGGTTAGTTGACCCAAATATAATATCATCAACATATATTTGCACAAGTAAAATATGATCATTCTTAGAAAATTTGAACAAAGCCTTGTCAACTGATCCAACAGTAAAATCATGATCAGTTAAAAATTTTGAAAGTGTCTCATACCAAGCTCATGGAGCTTGTTTAAGACCATATAAAGCTTTGTTCAAATGATAGACATGATCAGGAAAAGAGTGATTGATAAAACCTAAAGGTTGTTCAACATAAACTTCTTCTTGCATTTGACCATTCAGAAATGCACTTTTTACATCCATTTTATAGACTTTGAAGTTCTTGAATGATGCATAGGCAAGGAACATTCTGATTGCTTCCAGTCTTGCAACTGGTGCATACGTTTCATCATAGTCAATTCCTTCTTCCTGCCTATATCCTTGTGCAACAAGTCTTGTTTTGTTGCGTGCAACTGAACCATCTTCGTTCTGTTTATTTCTGAATACCATTTTGTACCTATAATAGTTTTGTAAACTAGTCTTGGAACTAAGTTCCAAACATTGTTATGGGTAAACTGATTTAGCTCCTCTTGCATTGCATTTATCCAGTTAGGATCAGCAAGAGCTTCATTAGTTTTCTTTGGTTCCAGTTGTGAGACAAAAGCAGAATGAATAAACAAATTAAGCATTTGATTTCTTGTTCTTACCGGGTCAGATGGATTACCTATCACCAATTCTGGTGGATGAGATTTCTTCCATCTGAGTTCAGCATTTGTTGTTTCCATATCAGCAACTGCTTCTGTTGGAAACTGAATGTTTTCAGTTTCAGTTGGAGCTGTATCAGTTGGTAACTGAATATCATTTGTTTGCTCCACCAACTAATTATCAGAAGCAGGTTCCTGTTCAACTGATTGATCCAGTATTTCTGGTTCAGGTGTTTGAAGGATATTTCTATTGATATTATTTTCTTCTTCAATTTCATCCTCCAAACCGATCTCTGTAAATCGATCAACTAGCTCAACTGGATTAGTTGGCTTATCAGTTATTGCAGTTTCATCAAAAACAACATGAATGGATTCTTCAACATTTAAAGAATTTTTATTAAAAACTCTATATGCTTTGCTAACTGAAGAATATCCAAGAAATATTTCCTCTGCAGATTTAGCATCAAAGGCTTTTAAATTATTTTTACCATTATCAAGAATAAAACATTTGCAGCCAAATATCTTGAAATAAGAAACCACACTTTTTCTTCCATGCCAGATCTCATATGGTGTTTTCACATGATTCTTATTAATCATTGATCTGTTCTGAGTATAACATGCAGTGTTTACTGCTTCAGCCCAAAACCTTTGAGAAATACCAGGATCAGCAAGCATTGTTCTAGCAGCTTCTTTTAGGGTCCTATTTCTTCTCTCAGCTACACCATTTTGCTGAGGTGTTCTAGCTGCTGAGAGCTCATGCTTGATTCCAGTGTTCTCTAAAAAAGTTGAAAGATTTTGATTGATAAATTCAGTCCCTCTGTCAGACTTTATTCGATCAATTCCCAACTGATTTTTCATTTAAAATTCTTTTGAAGAGCTTAATCATTTGTGCAGCAGTTTGGTCTTTGGATTTGAGAAAAATAACCCAAGTAAATCTTTAAAAGTCATCCACAACTACTAGGGTGTATTTCATTCTCCCTAAACTCATGACTGGCATTAGTCCAAAAAGATCCATATGTAACAGTTCTAAGCATCGGGAAGATTATTTACAACCTCTATTTTTGAATGAAGATCTTACTTGTTTACCAAACTGACATGTTAAACAAACTTTATCTTTTGAAAAATCTATTTTGGGCAAACCAGTTACAAGATCATGGTTACTCAGATAGGCAATAGATTTAAAGTTTAAGTAGTTCGACCTCTTATGCCACAACCAGTTTTTAGAAGAATTGGAAGCAATGAAACAAACTAGTGCATAAGGTTGTTCATTCCAACTGACTTTGTAAGTATTTCCACAATAATTTCCAGTTAGGGTGACCTCATCAGTTGATTCTCTAACTGAACAAGTGTGTCTGTCAAATTGAACTGAGAAATGATTGTCGCATAACTGACTGATGCTTATCAAGTTATACTTCAAATTCTCAACTGGCAAAACATCTTTAATTGTAAAGTTACCATGGATTAGCTTACCCTTACCCACAGTTTTACATTTGGAGTTGTCTCCAAAACTGATGTTTGGTCCAGTATATTTGATCAGTTGAGATAGAAAATTTGCATCTCCTGTCATATGCTGTGAACAGCCACTGTCTAGATACCAAGTTGATTCTTTGTTTGTACCTGTTACCTGCAATCACACAGTATATATAATTTTGGTACCCATATTCATTTGGGTCCTAAACTGATTAGTCTTTTAAGAACCCAGACTTGTATCAGTCTAACTGACTTCCCAGTTGCTGTGTTCCAAATGGTTTCTCTCGAATTCTTGGCAATATGTGTGTGATGTGAGGATGAAACAGTATGATTTGTATCCTTTTTCAACCGACTATTCTTTTGATATCGTTTCTGAACTGGCTTACAGTTGTAGTAATTGTAATAGTCATTCCTTGAGTACTGATTTTTGTAACTGAATCGTTTAGGTGACAAGTTTCTTGAATCAGTTGAACTCTCAGAGATAAATCCAATACCATACCGTTTGGCTTTGTTCTTACTTTCAGTCAATTGAACAGCTGGTTTAATAGATTCTGAGAATTCATTTACCATGGTTGATTTTACAAAGGTAATGTACTTTCCTTTGTTTTCATTCAACCTTGGTTTTGTATCACTTGCAGAATTTTCATCATGATTGTTAAAGCCTAAACCAGTTTTATCATCAACTGAATTTTGTTAATTCTTCATTTCAGTCAGCGCAACTGAAGACTTGTTCCAAGCTTTAATCAGTTCAGTATGTTTTGAAATTTCTGTTTTTAACTGACATATCAAAGCTTGATTTTCAAACATTTTAGCTTTTTGCTGTGCAATCTCCTTTTTAGACTCAACAGTTCAACTGACTCATCAGTTTCTGTTTTGTTGTCTTGGGATCAGTTTGCTCATTTCTAACCTTCTCAAATGATCGAGCAAGTTTGTGATACTCTTTTACCATGTCATGCAATGTGGTAATGAGTTCCTCACGAGTGAAATCAGTAGAGCTGAAGTCAAATACATGTTCACTTACTGACTCCAGTTCAGCATCATCTATCATTAAGCACTTGACTTCCTCTTCATCTTCACTTGAACTGATTGGGCTTTTTGGTTCTGACTCATCACTGTCAATTTCTGCCCACTTAGATTTGCTCTCTTCAGTCAAAAGCACTTCATGTTTCTTTTTGAATGATTTCTTGTCATCCTTGGTCCTTCTTCTGTGCTCATAGGGCTTCTTTCCCTTTTCAGTTGATAATCGACTGTCCTTCTTTGGCTTAGGACAGTCTGCTATGAAATGACCAGATTTGTCACAGTTGTAGCAAGCATAGGATTCTTCTTTGCACTGATTTTTCTGATATTGCTTCTGGAAGTTTCCTTAATTCCTCCTCATAAACCTTCCAAATTTCTTGACAAACAATGACATAGCATCATTGCTCAGTTGATCAGCAAATTTGTCAAGTGAACCAGTTGGTTCCAGTCTGACAGCAGTTAAAGCAGTTGTGACAGCAGGTGTAGAAGGTTCTCCTTCTCTGGTTTGTAGTTCAAACTCGTAAGCCTTTAGATCAGCAAACAAGTCATGAAGTTCGACCCTGTTAAGGTCTTTTGACTCTCTCATTGCCATGGTCTTGACATCCCATTCTTTAGGAAGACCTCTGACCACCTTCAGTGCCACTTCTTTTTTCGAATACATTTTTCCAAGTGCATTCAGCTCATTGATAATACCACTGATCCTTTCATCATATTCGTGCATGGATTCTCCAGCCTTCATCTTGATGTTGTCAAATTTCTGAACAGCAACTGATTGATTGTTCTTTTTTGTTTGCTCGTTTCCTTCTCACAGCTGGATCAGTTTTTCCCATGTCACTTTTCCAGTTTTTCACATCTTGATTTTGCTGAAAGTGACTTTATCCAGCGTTTTATACAAGATATCCTTAGCCACATTATCTAGGTTGGCTTTCCTTTTACCCTCAGTTGTCCATTCCTCTCTGGGCTTTTCTACGCGATGAGGTGCCCCATCAGTAATGGCAACTACTGTATTTGCTTTTAGGATCTTCATGGGACCATCAGTAATGACATACCACATGTCGTCAACTTGTGCAGCTAAATGAGCCTGCATTCTGATTTTCCAGTCGTCAAAATATTCTCTAGAAAACATCGGTATTTTATTGAATGAAGACATGTTGATCAGTTTTGTGAATAAGAGTATTCTGAGACAAGATTCAGCCGCTCTGATACCACTTGTTAGGATCGGTTGATTGGTTAGAAGGGGGTTGAATAAACACTCACCATTTTAGAATCTTTTCGAATGAAGTGTCAGTTCTGTGACAAACTGAAACTAGGAATCTTGTCAGTCAATGACAATCAGTTTAACTGATAACAGTTGCGGAAATAAACTGACTGAAAGATAGAATAAATAACTGAAGTAGTAACACACAAATATTTATGGATGTTGAGAGATTGAAATAACTCCCACGTCACCCGTTCTATCACAAAGATAGGATATGCACTAAAAGACTTTGATCGATACAAAACTTGTACATACCCACTTTAGTTTGGACTTAACACTGCCAAAACTGAAACTCTTAGTTTACTAAATATCTCACAGTTCTTCGACTGAACTTACGAAAACTGATCTAGTTAAGATCAAATAAACAATAAAACGGTTTGTGCTTGTAAGCTCGAAAGATAGCCTCAAATGCTACAAATAAATCAGATAAGTGTGAACTTTTTGATTCTTGAGTAAGAGCGATAAATTCAGCAGGGTAACAGCAAGCTTGAGAGAATAGATAGATCAATTGTTTGCTCAACTGCTCTTCTCACCTATTTATAGGCTTCTCTTCAACGGTAACATTAAATATAATTTGAATCATTATATTCATTGATTGCTACGTCAATATTCCTCTGACATTCGTACACTGTAAGCTCTGAAATGCGGCGTTCCACTACGAGTTGCAGTCTGCTTTGTACTATTGTCGGTTGAATGTCCTTTTCAACTGATGATGTGTACAGCTGAATGATCAGCTGATAAGCTCACAAATCAGTTGTCTTCGTAAGTTCATTTCAACTGGTTTCAGTTGCCTTTGATAAACTGCGCATTAATCTTCAGTTAGGCAACTGTCAGTTGATTTATGTAGTTCAGTTACTTCAAGCTACTTGATCAGTTAGTTCAATAAATTAATCACTTAGTTTGTCAAACAACCGAAATTAAGTTTTCAACAGAAGGAATAGGCGAACCTTCAAGGGACTTGTAAGGAGAGTTTTCGATTTTTTTCTCCTTCGTTCTTCGACTTTCTTCCTCGTTATTCCTTCGAACAACGATCACTTGACTCCCTTGCATACCAAGGTGGTTTTTTAGTGGGGTTTTCACAAGAAAAAGGATAGAAAAAGAAATAGAAATCGTCCTCCGTCGTCACCGACTTCCATTGCTTCGGTTTTCGTGTTTCGAGCATTTTAAAAGTAAAAACACGTTTCTAAACCTCATTTTTGCACCATTAAAATCATATTATGTGTGTTTAATCATATTTGCATGAAAAATATGAAACCCTCCTTTTATTTTCGTTTTTATGGCTTGTACAAATTAAAACTTGAATTTTCATGCTTTCAAACTCATGATTATGATGCATAAAGGGGCTGCCATGGTAGGGCCATGGGAAGGGACATTTTTCCCCATGTTTAAGGGTCCCTAGGTGTACATTTAAAGGCTGGAAAGGTTAGGGCAAGATGATGAACGAAAATTGAGTTTTAAATAAACTAGGGTTTTTGAATTTGGGTGCTAGAAGGGCAAGGCTGTGTGCTGCATATTGGTCACGTCCAGAGCCTCAATAGGGGTGTATGATGGTCCTAGAGGGGTTAAATGGTGTAAAGGGCCTAAAACTCCTTTCTTGAAATTTGCGGAAAATTAAAAATTTTCTGTTTAAAAGAACTTAAATGGCCTCATTCATAAAATCACTGGGGAATCAAGTTCAATGTTTAAAATAATAGCAGCGGAAGAAAATAAAGTTTTGCCAACAATAACAATTTAAAAATTATCCAACGACTGATAAAAATTGTTTGCGGAATAAAATAACAACTGCTGCACTGAGGTCCTCGGGTGCCACTACTGCCGACCCAAGCTGGCTCACTGGTCCCCGCCCTCGGCCCTGGCCTCATCGGTACCTACAACAATCAAGTCTAGTGAGCCTAAAGACTCAGCATGCATATATCGCAGGTAACGAGTAAAAATCTGAATTTAAAATATGCATGGGATAAAATATCATGTCCTGAGGCATGCTGAAAATAATCTGTACTGAGCAATTATAATACGTGCATAAATGAACTGATAATCACAGTAAAAATGTTTGCTCCTTGGAGCCTGTACTGAAATAACTGATAAAATTTTCTGTTGAGATTATGTTTTACGCCTGTGGCCACTGCACTAAGCTGAACTGATCGGTAACTGGCTACCGGGGAGGCTGAAACTGAACTGAGCTGGCCGGTCACTGGCGACCGGGTGGTACCATACTGAACTGATCGGTCACTGGCGACCGTATAAAATAACACTCCCACATAGTGAATGAACCACAAGCCATATCGCATAAATCTAAAAAATAATCATTTTCTATTTAATGCACGTAAAATAATTAACTGGCGTAATGAAAATTCCTGTAATTTTACCAACTGGATTGGATTGGATCGTCCCCAGGCTCGCTGCAACCTAACTGTGCCATGAAAGATATGCAATAGCTTAAACTTGACCAACTATGCAATTTACGTTCAAAAGATGCGACTATGACGCCTAATGACTTCGCATTTAATCATGACTCCGAGCCAACCTGAACCGACACCGAACCGACGCATAGTCATGATTAAAATACGCTGAAAAATCATAAAATAATGCTCCTAAAATGATAGGGTCGAAATCTAGGTGGAATGGAGGCCAAAACACGAAACGCTCTTTCGAGAGTCAATTTGGCACATTGCACCGTAAATTCTCGTACGACCTCGAAAATGATCCGAATGACGAACGGTCAAAAACATGACCTTCCCAACTCAATGAGGCACTGTCCAGTCCAAGGCCATGGGCTAAAAGCCAACCAAGAACTCAAACGAGCCTTCTAAACAACACAGCAACATGCTGTAATTTCCAGCAGCTGCGCAACTACAAGACTTGCGTTGGTTTCGAGACTATCGGCCATTAGGGGCGTGAACCACCGACCAAAGACTCTTACCAACATCCCAAGGAATGATTTGAACCATGGCTAAGGGCCCTAGGCCAGCCACAATCCACATCACACCAAAACTCAACCGAAGGGTCCAACCGAGAGCAACGTGCATGCGTGTGTAGTGTTTATGCTATGATCGATGTCTCGTGTCATTCCAATGGCCATTTGATTGACCATGGCATGATCTAGACATCTAGGAGCATGATATGAACCGTGGCTAAGGGCCATAGGCCAACCAAGATCCACACCAAGCAAACACAAACCGAAACCATATGCTGAACAAATGAAGAAGCCGAATGGGGAAAGGGGCTGTTTTGATGTTTTGATTAAAAACCGAGGGGCCATGGACCAAGCCACCAAAAGGGCAACTTAGTCACGTCTTAGAAATGCTAGGGGAGTGATCCAACCATGGCTAAGAGCCCTTAGGGCAGCCAAGATCAGATCCAACCCCTTGACACAAAAACTGAAATTTCGAAACACAAATCTGCGCCTATGGGAACTTGCTGTCATTCTGAATTTCCAGCAAGCATGGGGCTGGTTTGAATGGACCAACATGGTCCCAATGCATCTTACTACATGTATATAAGCCGCCTTGGGAGCCTGGGGTCGAACCACAACCTGAAACCATCAAAACTAAAAGAAAACGTGAAGCTGCCATGAAGAGCCGAAATTCTGCATGTGTTGTTTCAAAATGTTTGGACATGGATCTCGATTTTTTCTTGAATAAACATGATCATGTACTGAAAAATAAATGATAATATGACTTGATTGAGGTTTAGAAAGAATCTAGACATGCCTTGTTATCGTTTGAAATAGAAACGAAAAGAAAAGACGAGACGGCGCGGAGGAGACGGAGTGGCTTGCTTCTCTACCTTTCTTGGCTCTCGATTTCTTGCCTTACTCCCTAGCTATGGCTCACGACTTTTACCTCTGAAAAGGGGTCTTATTTTTGGTGGAGGTGGAGGGGGAGTGATGATTATGAAGGTGAGGAGAAGGGTGCACAATAATAGGATCATATCAAGACCAAGTCTTCCCAAATTTGAATTTTGAATTATGGTTTGATATCAAATGAGTTGGTGGATGCTTCTAGGAGGTAGTGGCCGAATTCTCTCTTGATTCTAGACTAGGATATGTCCATTAATTAATTAAATTGTGCTCCCAAAATCCTAGAATTATCCTACAACTTACATGCAAAGAAATGGTCAAAAGGTTGATGAGTTGGCAATTGAGTTGCCTAGCAACTAAGGGGCCGAAATTATGCTAATAAAATGAGTGGGAAGTGATGGTTATCTAGTCAACTAATAATCCTTGAAAGCCTTACTAATCCTTTAAATAATTTAGTGAGCTAACCCCTTAATTAAATAACTTAAATGAGCTCATTTCTTAATCACCTCAAATAATTAAATTAAATCCTCAAACCTCCCTTACTAACTTAAATGAACTTACTTGCTAGCTAAATTAACTTCTGGAAATATTTCTCGAATCTTAAATTCTACCTCAAAACTCCGACTCCGGTCCGGCCTCATTGAAATAACTGAAATGCTAAAAATCAAACTACTGAACTGAAATAATGAATAATTAACTTCAAATAAATGGATTTAAAATAATTATGCAATGAAGTCAATTAAATTTAGAAATCTAGAATTATGCATGGCTTAAACGTCTACTGATTTACGGGTGCTACAAATGGGGTGCTGGTGCAAGGGGAAGGGCTGTGGGGGTGAGGTTTCGGGCGCGCATGCCATGAGGAGCGGGTTTGGGGGCGGTGGGTTCTAGGCTTATCAAGCTCTGTCCATTAGGGTCTCTAGTGGTTGGTCATGGTCCTAGGATTGTCAGCTATGGTCTGGACATGATGGTTAAGGGCTGGAGTCGAAGGGACTAAAGGTTGGCGCAAACTAGGGCTTGGTTCGAATGAGCAGAATTTTCCAGCAGCTTCCTAGGCTCGTTTGAGGGTTTTAATTGGCTTGATTTGGTTTGCATAAGGTATGATTAGGTGTCAATAAGCTATGGTTCAAGTTTGGATAAGTTTGGAGTCGATTCGGGTTAAAATCGGGACGTACGGTTAAGTTTCAAAACGAATTTGGAAATTAGCTAAGGAGCTTAATTTTACGTTTAAGAAATTTTTATG
Source organism: Primulina tabacum (assembly GCF_025594145.1). Lineage (NCBI taxonomy): Eukaryota > Viridiplantae > Streptophyta > Magnoliopsida > Lamiales > Gesneriaceae > Primulina > Primulina tabacum. The sequence goes on from NC_134559.1 coordinate 13,153,075, forward strand.
GGTGTATTATAAGGTGTCCCATTAAGTTTATGGATGAAAATTTTGTTTAAAATTTGGGAAGAAAATATTAAATTTTGAATTTATTCGGGTTAAAAACGCTTCATGGTTTAGTCATTAAGTTATTAAATCAAAAGGCTCGGGTTTACGTCTAAGAAAAATATTAGAGGTCAAATTTAAGCTTATGAGATTTTTTGGGATAGGCTCGAGTCAATAAAAGGAAGAAAAAGTTAAAATCGAGAATAATAGGGTCCAAGGGTAAAATGGTCATTTTGTGTCTCGGGTAGTACGAAAGGCTTGGCAGTGCCCCGAAGAATCATAATACATGCTAACTGATATTTTAAAATGTTTATGATTAAAATATGAAATTTTATGATTTATGATAAAGATGTGCAATTTTTACTGTTAAAATGCTATTTTCGAATGTGAAAAAGACACGATATTTTATGATTAAAAAGAAAAGGAAAATATATTTTTAAGGATGTGAATTGATTGTTGTTGCGTATTTTCACTACCGCAAGTGTACGGTGTCAAGTTTTAATACTGGTATGAATACAGATATCGATCCCACGAGGAGTAATTATTTTAAAATGTATATTAAGTACCATAATTGACATAGTTCAACTTTATTTAGAAAATTCAAATAGATGGTTGATAATCAATTCAAAACAAATAACGAATCCTATTAATTTCTAGCACGCAGTTGAAATTCAAAGAGTAGATCAATCTAGAGATATGATTTTGTCTGGTCTCCTTTATACTAAATTAAAATTGACTAACATGTTATTAAATTGCATCATGTTTACTAACCAAGAACTCGCAATTTTCCTATTCCCTTTCTCAAGTGATAAATAGAACTGTATTAGCTATTACCGATTTTAATATGTCTATTCAAAATCACGTAACACGTAATATATGCAAACAAGGTTCTTTTTATGGATTCGCCAGAGTTATACGTCTTTTGCACGTTATAAACATCTGACGATGTGATTTTCCCTGAGTGTTAGATCTTAATTATTTGATCAATCGAATTATGGTCAGTAATCCAAAAGCATTAAGAACAAGAAATCACAAATAAACACGATGAATTAATTCAATGAAAATCCAAAACGTCAATAACATAGGTTCAACCAAGACTACGTCAATCTCAAGAAAATAAGATTAGTTCATACTCGAATCTAAATCAATACAAAACATGTTTGTAATCATTAAAAACGTAAAAGTAAAGAACCGAATTAGAAACGTGTTGAAGAGAGATGAAAGTGCGTCTCCGTGTCCGGATTCAACGTCTTCTATCTCCATTCTTCGCTTTCCGTCTTCCGTGCGCTCTGACTTTTGCTCCCTTTTTCGTCTCGTCTGGCGGCCACTGCTTTTCTCTTTTTTTTTTCCTTTGTTACAAAGCCCACGTCGAAACCTAAGAAGTTTGGAAATCGCGTCGCGCGCATATGCGAGCCCTAAACTCGCGCATATGCGCGGGTCTTTCTGTACATAAGCTTCTCCACTCGCGCATATGCGCGCCCAAACTCCGCGCATATGCGCGAGACTCTCTGTTTTGTGCCTCTGGAGTTCCCTCTTGCGCGCATATGCGCACCCTGAGTGGCGCATATGCGCCAGGCCCTCTGTTGTGTTTTTTCTTCTGTGTATCTCTTGCGCATATGCGCGCCCAAGCTCCGCACATATGCGCGTATCTCGCTGCTGCAAAGTTGGGCCATGCTCACAATTTTCTTCTAAACGTCATTTTCGCTCCTTCTCACGCTCATGCAGTAGCCTTACCTAAATTCCTGCAAGCACATCAAAAATAATAAAAGACGCATAATTCCGCCCAAGAAAACTAACAATCTATATGAATTATAAGGATAATTTAAGTGCACAAAATGCACTTATCAAATCCCCCCAAACTTGAACTTTTGCTAGTCCCGAGCAAAAATAACAATAAAAATAAGATTCACGGAAGAAATAACGCTAACAACTAAAGTCATGGATATGCAAAAGGGATATTGGCCTCCGACTCATCTATTTTCATGCAATTCACGATTACTCAAAAGTCACGTGCGTGTGTGCTATGTCAATGCTCATTTACCCAATCAACTGCTCAAATAGATTCACAACACTTACTAGCCTTATAAACTCAAAAGATTTTCAGTTCAATTTTAACCCACACTTCACTAACATACAGATTCACTTACACAGATCACAAAGGACTTTATTGGTGATTAGTTAGTTCATAAGATATTCAACACAAGTATACCAAAAATGAAGTCACACAATGAGATGCTTGCATGCAAATGATTAAAGTCTATACTCGTTATCCATGTTTATCAGGTATCCATAAGCTTGACTTGAACAACTTTTCTCCACTAGTATATTGGATAAATGTGACAAGGTTAATAGGTCTTGTAAGCTTGTAACGTTAGGCTATGGCTTTTGGCTACAATAGAAGGTATCTCTTTTTGAACTCCTTTTTGCACATTCAATTTTTCTTTTTTCTTTTCAAGGAGTGTATGAATCATTACAACACCAATGAACTTATTTCTCTCAAAATTTAGGTAGGATAATAAGTGTATAAGCTTCATTAGGTAGTTGTTGTGGGATGTAGAATAAGTACAAGTGGGGGCTAATTGTATGTTATCGACACACACCACTTGATTTTTTAGCATGCTCAAAATGGGGCACTAGGGATATTTCATGTTGAATTGGTAGGTTCAAAGGCTTAAACGATTCCAACGATTGCCTAAATCATTCCTATGTCACATATTATCAGTATTTCGCCTCGAAAAGTGTTCAAGCAAGTTCTAGATTTCCGTCAATCCAATGGTCAACTCATACAAACCAATAACATGCAATTTTCAATCAAATGATATACGAAAGGTGCACAAAAAAAAGTCAAGCATCTCAATCTACTCGAGGTTCAATGGGCTAACGAACGATAATAGCAATGAAAACAGGCCCAAAGACATTAAGAAAGATTGCCTAGGTAATTTCTGTGTTTACAAATGTGTCGGTTAATGTCATGTGAAAAATACTAAAATTCAGATCTCTATTGTCTATTTAGCATCACAAGTATGTAAATTGTCTCTAAGCATTGATAGTATCAACAAACATGACCGTGCAAAGATATTTGTAACTCTCAAGTTATCATGAATACATATATGCATTAAAACCACGATTTCATTTTCATCATCGGCCACACAATGACGTATCCATGACTTTTCCTAACAATTCTTGCATGCAATAAAAAATAAAAACTACTGTGCAGAAAAAAACTGACAACGAATTTGACTAAGAATGAATTAAAAACTTAAACAATCAAGCAAATTGACCCCCCCCCAAAACTTAAAGTATGCATTGTCCTCAATGTATAAACAGGAAACAACGGAACAATTATACCTCCCACGACGAGCGTCAGTGCTCGTTGTTACCATCGTCGTCATCCTCATCCATGTGCTGGGGTGGGGCCTGTGGTCGGAGCTTTGATCAGAGGTGGCGGTCGGCGGTCCAAGGCGTGGCTTTACTGAAGAGGGGCGCGGTTTGGATTAAAGAGGGTGAGGCGGCTGCTGTGTTTGATATCTGAGAAGGGTTCGCGTTCCTCTTTTTTTCCTTAAATCAGGTTGTGCGCATATGCGCCAATGTCTCTGCCTTCCCAGTTTATGAGCCTTGTCTTCTCGCGCATATGGGCGCCTTGAGTGGCGCATGTACGCGGCATCCTCTGCCTTCCGAGTAGGGCTTCGCGCATGTGCGCGAAAATAAACCGCGCATATGTGCGAAGCACACTGTCCATCAAATTTTTTTTTCACTTTTTTTTACATAAACCTACCTGCAAAAATCAAACACTTTAAATCAATACTTGACTAAAGGAAATTAAAATTAACAAATAATGGATTAAAATAAAATAAAAATAAAAACGAATGTTAAAAATAATTATGGGTTGCCTCCCACACAGCGCTTGGTTTATAGTCATCAGCCTGACTTTCTCTAATCCTTTTCATGGTGGGTCGTATGATTTCTTGGATGTCTTTATTGCCACCATTTGACCTTCAACTTCGATGATCAACTTTCCTCGTTTCACGTCAAGAATGGTTCCAACACCAGCCAATAATGGTCGTCCTATAATGACGTGAACGTTCTGACTGTTCTCCGTGTCAAGTACCACGAACTCTGCTAGAACCTTCAGTTTATCGATCCGAAGTTCAACATCTTCCACAATACCCAACGGTGTCCTGATCGATTTATCTGCCATCTGTAAGCTTATTCTTGTGGGCTTCATCCTGCTCAATCCAAGTTTCTCGTAGAGAGAACTTGTCCTTATATTCATGCTCGCTCCTGAGTCACAGATATCTTTTTCCACTAAGTGACCCCCTATTTCACATGGTACAATAAATTCACCGGGATCTTGCGGCTTATGTGGAAGATTTGTTCGTGTTTCTTCGGTAAATTCATCTTCCACCTGATCTGCAAACTCAATGTTAGTATGTAGGTTCTTGAGATCTTCAAGAACTTTTTTCTTTTGAAATTTGGCATTTAATTGTAAAAATCTCTGGGGGTAGGAAAGTAAATAAATATTAATGCATTGATTTGAGTCATACCTCTCACTTTTCTTACCTCGGACTCTTTTGCTCGGCGTTGACTTATCTTCCCAGATGGGTGTGTGATAAGCCTTTTTCTCTTCTATGTCTACCCTATCAATCTCCTCATGCTGAATAAAAACATCATTCACTTCCCTCAGATTTGGATTTGCAGTATTTGGTACTGCACCTGATGGTTGAGACGCGAGTTGCTTCGTTATCTGCCCCACTTGTGACTCGAGGATTTTCAAGGAAGCACCAATATTAGCCATGTGTGTCTCTAGGTTGTCAAGCCTAGACTCAGTCCTAGCCATCCTTTTGCCAGATTCAGAAACGAATGTCCCAACTAAATCCTCAAACTGACGGCTTCCATTCCCCATTTGATGTTGTGGGGACCCGGACGCTAATCATCATCTTTGAGATTTAATTATCAATTAAGATAAACAGGGTCTAAATTTTTTTTTTTAAATGCGGAAGGTAATGGAATCAATCTATTATACAAACCAGTATAATAATACAAATCTTGTACAACATGCTTCTAGTTCAAACTAGTCTAAGGTTTAACTACTAAATTTCAAGTATTAAACCAAGTCTACAGTAAATCCGGAGTCACCACTCTAAACTCGTCTTCTCTCATCATCTTCTTGACCCCGATCTTGTCCCACCTGTTGTCATGCACACATACAAACAAGACAACAGCCGGATACTCCGGTGAGAATAAATCCCAGTATAAATAATGTATACATGCAGTTAACTGAATTAACATAAAAGCATGAATTATATCTTATTACATGTAGCATAATCAAACAACATGTATCAATACCAGTCTGTAAATAAAACATGAATCGTAATCTACGAAACATAAATCAATACAAATCCGTAAATCAAGTTCTAGTCTCGATATCTAAGACTCGACTCATCTCTCATTCTAATCTAGAGATCCCGGTGAATAGGAATGTAACAAATCTCCCACCTATCTCTTACGTTCGCGGTGGTTGTAATTTGCTACGTTCCTATTTACGGACTTGGCCCTCGCTATATCGAATATCTATGATAAGAGCGGCTCTACTCATAATCACATCGATATGACCAAACGTCCGATGTCTTGGAGTATTTACCAAGACTATGCCTATTCTGACAATGTGCAATGGGTCAGTGACGGCTCTGTCATAGTCTGGCCCCTCTGTCAGTGACTCTTATTTAATAGCTCTCTGCTTTCTACTTTCTATGTCAATAGAATAAACATAATCAGTAAAACATAAAGGTATAAAAACAATACCATATAAGTATGTGGTTTAGGGAAACTCAAGTAGAATCTAACTCAAGTCGATCTCCCAATAAACATCAATTTATACCTTTGTCTTCTCGGTCTGATGAAGACGAAGTCTCGTATCCCAATCTGTCCATATCCAAATCTGATAATGACAATCATATAAATACCATATCAGTATATAACTCAATTTAAGACCTGTTCTGATCAATACTCAAATCGGTATATAATCTGATCCATATCTGAACAAGGTACAATCTAATTCATATCAATGATATCACGATACAATCGAAATCATTACTGAATCTGATCAATCTCAATCAATACTGAATCTGATCAATATCAATCTACTGATGTTTCGACGGCATAACAATACAGTCACGATAACTCCGTCTATCTCAACGTCACAGATATAATATCAGAATTCATAACCAGTATCAGTACAACTCATAATCTGAATAATAACACAATTCTGATATATAATCTCAACTAAATCAACTCTGAAATTCATAACAATTTCATAAACAGTCTATTATTTAATCTGACTTCGATTCTATGATGTCTAACATGTCAAGAACATCATATATGAATTCCATTTAATTCTGACAACATCATAATTTCAAAACCTATCAAAACGTAACAAAACTTACGCCCAGTTGTAGCCTGCGTCGATAGGAACACAGTACTGAAGTCGGATTCAAAAACAGATGGACGGATTTCTCACAAAAGGCGTAAGGATTTTCTTTCATTTTCTGAAGCTTCCCTTTCTCCCTTCGTTCCTTTTGTTCTGAATAATTGCAAGGTATATATATATATATATATATATATATATATATATATACATACGTTGCATTCCAAGACACCATGTGGCGATTTTTCATGATGCATGCCGCGCGCATATGCGCGCACAAAGCCGCGCATATGCGCCGGTAGTTCTGCCCGGCTGCCTGTTGCATAAATCTTCTCGCGCATATTTGCGACGTTTCTCGCGCATATGCGCGAGATGTTCTGTCTCGCATCTTCCCTTACTCGCGCATATGCGCGCCTTCCGCCGCGCATGTGCGCCGAACTCTCTGGACGTTCCGCGCATATGCGCGCATTCAAGCCGCGCATGTGCGCCGATTATATTCTTCACACCTAATGTGATTCCTTCTTTCGGCTCTCCCGATCTGATCCGTTCCGTCTATAATCATCTTTAGATAAATAAATAAATCATTTCAGATTAATCTCAGATTACAGTAACAAAATCTCGGGCCTTACAGATGTGTTGAACCACAGTGGAGGATTCAACTCATTCTTATTATTTGCGTATGAAAAATTTTCATGGTTTCTCAAACCAGGATGATAAGTGTTAGGGGGAGGGTTACCTCGATATACTTCATAGCCTCCAAAGGTCTTGTTATTGATGTATTGCACTTCTTCAGGAATTTGCGATTCTTCAACGACAACCGATGGTCCCTTGGTGTTTGATGTACTCACTTTATTCATGGTTGTTATCTATGTAGTCAATGCTGATACTTGCGCAGTGAGTGATGTGATAGGATCCACAGCATAAACTCCAGCTGTCCTCTGTACTTCCTGACCTCTCAGACGGCCATTGGTAGCTATTAATAGTCATCTGCTCAAGCAAGTCATAGGCTTGAGCAGGAAATTTTGCAAATATTGTGCCACATGCCACTGCATCCACTGTTGTCCGTGTCTGACCATTTAACCCGTTATAGAAAAGCTCAATCTATACCCAGAATTTAAAACCATGATTTGGGCACCTCCGCAACAACTCCTTATACCTTTCCCATGCCTCATAAAGCCGCTCAAATTCAGTCTGCCTGAAAGTAGTAATCTCAATCTTCAACTGTGCAGACTTTGCACAGGGAAAATATTTAGACAGAAACTTTGTTGCCAATTCTTGCCACGTTGTGATGCTCCCCAACGGCAATGATTGGAGCCATCCTATTTCTTGGTCCCTGAGGGAAAACGGAAACAAATGCAGTCTAATAATATCATCAGGAACATTATTAATTTTTACCGTATCTGTGATCTCCAGGAAAGTCCTCAAATGAACGTGAGGATCAGCTGTGGCAGTTCCCGCAAATTGGTTCTATTGAACCATATTTATTAGTGCAGGCTTCGACTCGAAATTGTTGGCATTTATGGTCCCTCGAGCAATGCCAGAATAATGTGTGTTGATCACTGGTCTGAAGTGATCTCTGATAGGTATAGTGTCTGGCGGGTTATATCTCGTGTCTTCTCTGTTTTCAGCCATTGTTTGGATTTCTTCCCTTCTCGCTTTTCTTAGTTTTCTCGCAGTTCTTTCGATCTCCGGATAAAAAATAAGCAAGTCAGGGTTTTGCGATCTTAGCATGCACTGTCAAAACAGAAAAGATTATGAATTAACGAAATAAATAAATAAAATAAAACCTAAATTAAAGTCAGAACTACTTAGTAATGATATTAATATGCAATTAAATAGTTTACTCCCCGGCAAGGGCGTCAAAAACTTGTTGCGTATTTTCACTACCGCAAGTGTACGGTGTCAAGTTTTAGTACTGATATGATTACAGATATCGATCCCACGAGGATTAATTATTTAAAACTGTATATTAAGTACCATAATTGACTTAGTTCAACTTTATTTAGAAAATTCAAATAGATGGTTGATAATCAATTCAAAACAAATAACGAATTCTATTAATTTCTAGCATACAGTTGAAATTCAATGAGTAGATCAATCTAGAAATATGATTTCGTCTGGTCTTCCCTATGCTAAATTAAAATTGACTAACATGTTATTAAATTGCATCATGTTTACTAACCAAGAACTCGCAATTTTCCTATTCACTTTGTCAAGTGATAAATAGAACTGTATTACCTATTACCGATTTTAATATGTCTATTCAAAATCACGTAACACGTAATATATGCAAACAAGGTTCTTTTTATGGATTCGCCAGAGTTATACGTCTTTTGCACGTTATAAAAATCTGACGATGTGATTTCTCATGTCCTAATTTCAATCTCCTCTCTCGAGTGTTAGATCTTAATTATTTGATCAATCGAATTATGGCCAGTAATCCAAAAGTATTAAGAACAAGAAATCACAAATAAACATGATGAATTAATTCAATGAAAATTCAAAATGTCAATAACATAGGTTCAACCAAAACTACGTCAATCTCTAGAAAATAATATTAGTTCATACTCGAATCTAAATCAATACAAAACATGTTTGTAATCATTAAAAACGTAAAAGTAAAGAACCGAATTAGAAACGAGTTGAAGAGAGATGAAAGTGCGTCATCTCCGTGTCCGGATTCAACGTCTTCTATCTCCGTTCTTCGCGTTCCGTCTTCCGTGCGCTCTGACTTTTGCTCCTTTTTTCGTCTCGTCTGGCGGCCACCGCTTTTCTCTTTTTTTTCTTCCTTATAAAGCCCACGTCGAAACTTAAGAAGTTTGGAAATCGCTATGCGCGCCCTAAACTCGCGCATATGCGCGGGTCCTTCTGTACATGAGCTTCTTCTCTCGCGCATATACGCGCCCAAACTCCGCGCACATGCGCGAGACTCTCTGTTTTGTGCATCTGGAGTTCTTTCTTGCGCGCATATGCACCAGGCCCTCTGTTGTGTTTTGTCTTCGGTGTATCTCTCGCGCATATGCGCGCTCAAGCTCCGCGCATATGCGTGTATCTCGCTGCTGCAAAGTTGGGCCATGCTCACAATATTCTTCTAAACGTCATTTTCGCTCCTTCTCACGCTCATGCAGTAGCCTTACCTAGATTCCTGCAAGCACATCAAAAATAACAAAAGACGCATAATTCCGCCAGAGAAAACTATCAATCTATATGAATTATAAGGATAATTTAAGTGCACAAAATGCACTTATCAACTGTGACAAAAAAATATGATATATGATTTTTGGAGAATATCGTGAAGGAGAAGGCGCTCTTGTTCACTGAGAGAAGACTTAGAGGGAACCCAACTATTGTATTTCATTTTACGTCTGTGCCTAGTGTCTGTCCCCATGCGCAATGGTGAGCTAAAACTGATCAGTCGACCAAAGGATACAGCTAGTCACTTTCAAGGATCAAACTTTACCTAAAATGATATATGATGATGGAAAGCTTTACGATTAAATGATTTATGATTCATTTATGATTACAAGCTTATTTTAAATAAAAATAAAATTTTAATACATGTGCATGTATATGCATTATTTGTTACATATGGTTAGAATGTGCTGAGTCATTAGACTTACTAGTTTGAATGCTGCAAGTGATGAGATATTGAGGGAGGCGTTGACGCTTGAGTGGATCAAGTCCGACAGTACACTCCCGAGGGACATTTATTTTTCGTATTAGCTTGATAGTTAAAAGTTTTAAAGATTTTGATAATGATTTATTAGATATTTTTATACTTTATTTTGAAGTTAGCATGATAATGTTAAATGTTGGAGTCGAATTTTGGTAATTGACGATTTAGGGATGTTTACGCACTTGAGAATTTAAATGTTAAATTATGATTTATGAAAATGTTAAGTTCTTTTAAATGGTGAATTTCGAAATTACGTATGAAAAAAAATAATTTGTAAGTAGTGGGCGTTTCAATATATGTTTTTATATATATATATATATTTGACTTAGTTATTTCAATTTTTATTGTTAGCACTGTATGATAATTAATAAATTTAAGTGATGAAAAGAAAACACTATATACGTATACATCTTAATTATGGGGTATTACAGTAATATAATAATAATTTTTTAAAAAAAATTCGTTGGTTTGGTTAACCGAAAAAAATGAATCAAACCAAAAACCAAAATACGAAAAAACAAAAATCGAACCAAATTTCTTTGTTCGATTTTCAGTTCGAACCAAAATTTCGGTTTCGGTTCAGGCGGTTAACCGAACTGCGAACTCCTAATGACATCACATCTTACGTCAGTAACATATAAGTGACCGATTTGTAAACCATGAAAAATATGATGAAATTTTAGTGATTTATGATTATTATGTTTTGTTATGACCTATGTTTCAAAATATGCTCATACTATATCTTGACCTTTGTTGCGACATGCTCCGCGACATAACACTTTCGAAAGATTAAAATATATATATATGACTCGAAGAGAAATAACATACCTAGTTTATGGGGATGTTGAAAAAGAGAAATTTTGAATTGTTGTTGTTATTTGATCTTGGTTGTTACTATGTTGATAAATTTTAGCTTCCGCTTATGTATTCAACTTATGTTTTGTATTTTGGGCTATAAGAGCGTATTTCGTTATGGAATAATTTATTGGTTTTGGTTAAATAATGTACTATGACGCTTGTTGTTTTTCAATTTTATTTGAAAATCAACGTTGATATCGCGTCTCTGGGCTCGAGGTATGACAAAAATAATATTAAAGCAAAACAAGGTTCATGGTTTTGATAGAGAAGTAGGATTTAGTTTGAGAAGAAAGTCAATTGGAGTAGTATTTATATTAAATGGTCAATATAAAATTTGATATTGATTTCTTGGATTTAAAATTAGATACGTTTTGGAACCAATATTTATATTACATAGTTGATAGAATTATTTAAGTCGTTATATGCAAATTTATAACTAATCATTTGAGAACTAGTGGTTATTACATTATAGATAGAAAATCTAGTCATGATTTTTGGAGCAATTCTTTTTTTAAAAAAATCCTCCTTGGGAATAATACATAGTATCCTTGTATGGTTATATCTAGAAAGAACAGGCTATATATTTTCGGTTTTTGAATAAATAAAATAATATATTTTAAAAAATATTTAAATATTTAAAGGAAAAATAGAACCAAATGTTCCAAAAATCCAAAAATTGGAAATACCATACATAGACACAGCACATTACATGGCAACACGCGTTGACGACTTCTCGTATCCGCCACCACCCAACCGCTTCCAACGGCCATCGCCACCACCAAACGAAAAAGCCGCCCACCACCAAGCCGATTCCAACGGCCATTGTCACCTCCAAACGAACAAGCCGAACCAACGGAGTTAAATATTATATATAGAAGATATATAACTGAAAGATCGAAGGGCTCCAACTGCAATGGCCGCCAACCGCACGGCCTCTACCATTCTTGAACAATATTTTTATATATGGATCTAATTTGCAAAAATTAAATGGAGGATAACAGAAATATTGAAAGGGTTCCCTTTTATATATGACAAAATTTTAACATATTACAACACAGACTCCAGAGATAGATCCAGTTACAAAGAGAACACAACCATTCATGCTCGATCTGTTACTCACTTTTTACCCCCCAAAAAAAAGAAGAACAAAAATTAGCTAACAATTTGACTCGCACGTACATAAGATCTGCATTCAAGAATTCAGCACACACTCCACCACCACTTTTACAAGAAGAAAATCAATAGAAACATGTAAGCTTGATTCTCCGACAGACAGAATCCACAAACCAAGTCGACTCATTCCCATTTCAGGAAGTCGACGCAGAACACGAAAGCATACTTCAGCGAGCGGAAGATTCGGCGTTTCACTGCGCCGCGCTCTGGAACCAACCGCGGAGCAACATATGCGCTGGTGACATTTCGATATTTTGGACTTGTTCATGGAACTGGAATCTAAACTGATGCTGGGTTCGGCAATTGTAAATAGGGATTGCAGGCTTTGGGGTTGATTTGCTGATGGAATTTGAGGTTCGAAAATGGAGGCAGAGTTTTTGGCGATGGAGCTGCTTAATATGAGTGTCGTAGACTTGTACGGTTTTGTGAAGTTTAATGGACACTTATTCAGTTCCATTTGAATTATGTGGGTCTGTTCAATTAATTAATTACAACATTCCTCGACAAAGACATTTTATGGAATTGATATATATATATATATATATGTGTGTGTGTGTGTGTGTGTTAAAAAATATTGGATTGTTTCACTTTTTTTTTTTTTGTACTATTGATGGATATTTTAGATTTTAAATTAAAATGTAATATATGAATTAAATTTTTGGTAATTTAGCCTTAAATCTCCCACCCAACTTTTCAATTTAGAGACTAGTCCCTCTGTCAAAATTATTTATTAAGAGCTCTTCATTGTTAAATTTCTTTATTTCCAAATTCCAACTCCTTGATGCAATTAAAAGTCTTGATATTTAAATTTTATTGAATGAAGCTTTGTTAATCCATTTCCTCATTTCCCTCCTCGTTCAACCTAAATGTTTGTGCGTCTCTACCAAATTCTCTGGCATCGATTTACTCTTCCGGTGTCGATTCTTCACTTCCGGCGTGGGTTCTCCTCCACCGAATAACATTCTTGAATATTTTGCTCATTTTCCCTCCACCTTCACAGCAACTTCCGTGCGTCGATTTCTCCTCTTCTGGCGTTGATTCTCCTCCACCGATAACAGTAAAGATTGCATCTTAGGTTCTACTGTTTTAATAAATTTTCGAGTTAGTTTGCTTTCTGACAGAGACCGGCGAGCCATTTGTAAAATTCCAGCAGAGGGTTTATTCTTCTCAAGCTGCGAGACAAACTCCAGCGATCCATTTCTCATTCCATTTATCCTTTCGAATGAGGGTTTTCACTTTAAAAATCAGGAACATGAGTTTTAAAAATAAATTTTTGATAATGCATTTGTATATAATTTGACATTATGGTTTATCTCTGTTACTTTTGTCTAATTTTTTTGGTTACTCACTGTGATTCATTGATAAAATACATAATTTGATTCTTTGGAGATGATGATATAATTGTGTTTTTTGTATGCGAAATGTGGATTTCTATGTTGAAGAATCCGGGTTTCTGGTCATTGTATAAGAGCTAAGTATGTGTGTATGCGAATGAAGATTTCTTTGTAATTAAATGCGGAAATTTTTGGTTTAATTTTGATTGTGAAATTTGATTATTAATACTGTTTTGTGCCCCTCTTTTTTAGTAATGGTTGGTAAACAAGTAGGAGTTGAGATGAAGGTTATCACTCGTGGGCCGTACAAGTCACCAAGTTGTTCCTCTACTTCAGTTTTTCAGAGTACGATGGAAGAACAGCTTTCGCCTACAATCGACGAAACACAGCTACAATTGATAAAAGATTCGTCATTGTCGGAGTGATTAAATATGCCTAAGATTAGCTTTAGTTGTTTCAAGGTTAAGTTAGTGTTGGAAATATTTGATATCCAATATTTGTCATTCAAATTTGGGGATGATATATTAGTTCCCTTTAATTGGCCAGAGTTTTCCATTGTAGTGGGGCTGAAATCTGTTGGACAATCGATGAATATCGACTTGAAAATGAAATCTTCTTTTATATTGGGGGTAATATAGTAAAAGTAATCCGGTCAAGAATGCGTTTAAAACTTCTTGAGCTAGCACGAAAGGACAAAAAATGTGTTGTAGGCTTTGCGAGGATGTTTATCTTAATTTCATTCAATTGTATGATTTTTCCGGTTGACAATTATTCTACTCTATTTATTCTGTCGTATCTTGATGATCTGGATCATTTTTTTGAGAGTAGGTCTCTTGTGAGACGGTCTCACGAATCTTTATCTGTGAGATGGGTCAACCCTATCGATATTCACAATAAAAAGTAATACTCTTATCATAAAAAGTAATATTTTTCATGGATAACCCAAATAAGAGATACGTCTCACAAAATACGACTGTGAGACCGTCTCACACAAGTTTTTGTCTTTTTTTATTACTAGTTGGTTATGCTGCTTAGTGATTCTTTTCTGATCAAGTTGCTGCCACTTCGGTGATGGGCGAGTTGAAGTATAACGAAAAAAATGTACCTAGATGGTTGTTTAGCGGGTTTGATGGTTAGTATGTATTGTCTTTAACAGGCAAAAAAATAAATTCATCAAACTCATGGAATAATTTAGTGATATCATGTACAACTCTCCATAATAGTGATAGCTATCAAAGATTTCTTCAATCGACGAACTATATATATCCAGATTTCATCTATGTTTTGTTTCACCAATTCCTTAAATTCAATAAAACTTCAGACGACGAACTATCTCGAGATTCCATCTATGTTTTGTTTAATTTCATCAATTCCTTAAATTCAATACAACTTCAAATGATTAGCCATACAATTAAATAAGCAAAATCATACAATGTAGCTCAAATAAACATCAAATGAGCTCTAATATGCACAAAAATAAACCTATAATAAGCAAGAATTAACCTCAATTGACCCCAAATTTGAAAAATAAAGCTCAAATATTCACACCTTAAATAACAAAAAAAAAAAAAGACCCGGAAGATGAAGATTGACAGCATCGTAAAGAGGTTGAATATGGAGGAATGTCGCCGGACGATAAAGACAAATGGAAGAAGAAAAGCTACCGACAAAAACAAAGGCCTAAAGAAGAAAAATAACGGATGGGAGCTTCAAAAGAAATCTCTAATATTTAACATGCAAAAAAACAAGTACAAACAAGCTCGAATATGCAAATAATTGAGCTTATATAGAGAAAAAAAAAATACTATATTACCATCGGAAAAGAGAAATCATCATAGGTTCTTGATAGAAGATCTTCGTGTTACTCTGCTTCATTTTCTCGAGTACTACTACATTACCATCGGAAAAGAAAAACGATTAAAGGTTGTTGAACGAAAATCTTCGTGTTCTCCTTCATTTGGTCGACATCAGAAATCTATTAAAAGAAAAGGGTTGCTCTCGGCTTTATTGTTAATTCATTACCCTTCATCTAATTAGGGAAGCCTAATTAAGTTTTTTTACACATAGTATATTAAAAGTGGATTTAAGTGCATTGGGGAGCTAGAAGTAGAAAATATTGAAAGTGGGGAGCTTTAAATAACAATTTCAGACACAAGGACTGATATCTAAATTAAAAACTTGGGTGAATATTTTAGGCTATATTATTGAAATGGTGGAAAACTGAACTAAGATAATATGTTCCATGGAGTTTAAATATGAAAGCGACAGAAGATATGATTCTCTGATTAAAAAATTTGAAAAAAAAGAAAAAAGAGAAGCAAATGTAGTGTAAATTGTTACTTGAGAAGGATCTTTCCATTTTGCCAAATTAGTAGTAAATTGGACATATCTGATAGCAATATAGCAGCCTCAATTCATCTTTACATTTAGAATCTGAGATTCGACAGAAATGTGGACCATTTTAAAAAAATGACCAGGTCAGATATTAATTTAGAAAAATTACATCATTTCACTTGAAACATCTCATACCAAGTAGTGTTTTAAAACAATTTTTAAAAAAATTGATTTTGAAAATTTTCATTATAAATTTGCAAGACTTTGTAAGAGAAAAATATATAATCGATTTTTGGAGTATTTGCAAACGCTATCTTAGAACCATGCATATTTTAACCAAAAAATGTGGTTTAAACAAATATTTGATAAAAATTATTATTTGTTGTTACAATATCCCGAAAAGGGAATTTAGAAATGAACATAATTGATGCCCCTCGTCTGTTTAGTTGGACCACTCCAATAATTCCCAAGTACTTTTAGTACTTGGTTATGAGAGAGTTTGACAATTTTACAAGATACTATTTCCTAGAGTAAACAATACATTTTGAAGATATTTTTTGTCCCTCTTTATTATGATCTAATATAAATGAGAAAGAGAAGAAAAGTTTGGGGGAAGTTTCCTTTTTTTGTTTTTATTTCTTTTTTACGTACAATGAATGAATATATATATATATATATATATTATGTTCATATATGTTAGTTAGTTTATAATATTTCCACTTCCGCTTATTATGGAAAAATTTGGACGAAATTTGAAAATACTAATTTATCTCACATTGTTTACCAATTAGATGATTGAAATCAACTTGAATGGATGTTTTTGAATTTTTTATTATAAATTTTCGATAAAATGGTTAAAATTGAAAATCATTTAAATGAGTGATTTAAGAGCTTGAATTTATTGATAAATAAAAAAAAAAAAAAAAATCTGAAAGTTACATAATTTATCTCAGATTTATTGCTATGTTATGGTTGGTTTCCTTTGGTTTTTCTTTACCCAAGAACTTCGTATGCCTACCAAAAAAAGTTCATTCTCTCTTTAACCAAGGAATACCACTGCACCCACCAAATTCCCCACAAATCCATGGGTTATTCTTTATATTCAACCAGTGTTTTGAAAATTTTCATCTAATCTTTCATTTTATAAAATGCTTCAGGATTAATTCGTCAACAAAAAAGTTAAATATATTATAAAATAATTCATGAAAATATATGATCAACGATCTAAATTATGGGAAAAAGCTAAACGAGAGAAAGAACCTGTCACACAGATATTGACAGGATTCGAAACAGATGTGAGGTTCTCTCCTCTCATCGCATGTTCAATTACGGAGGATGTCAATGATAAATTTATGTCGATAATAATATTTGATAATTTCATCTCTTTTTTTTTATTACGAAAAGTGTTAGATAATATTGCAGATGTGATATTGAAATATTATTTTTTATTTCATAAAATAAATAGATATTTAAAAACAAAATAAAATTGCACATAATTGAAATTTAAAAGGTTACACATAATTTTAAAATCTAATTAAAAAAATAGCACACATAATTTTAAATTGAACAAAAAAAACACACATAATTAAAATAAACATATATAATTAATTATTCATTCTCGTTATTCACCAACATTAATTAATATTTTTAATTTTTTAAATTTTAAAATATTAGAACGATCCGATTAAATCTGATAGTTCATCTTCAGCGGCCAGGTTACCGAAATAATTATATATATATATTTTTTTCTATACTTCATCATATTTAATGGATGTGTGACACCTCATCAGTGCTCACATAGGTGTGCATGGTAAGTATGCAGCATATAAAAACTTTATATATATATATTCTATTTTATTAAAGTTGAGAACATGATAATAACTACCTAAGAAAGAACAACTTTTTTTTTCAATTTTACTCTTATATGATACTAATATTACACTTTTACTTTTTTGTTTTAATTTCAACAAACACTTTTATTTTTATTTTTTTTATTCAAACAATTCAAATATCAATTTATTATCTTCAGTAATGTTTCAAATTTCAGTTTAGTTCATCGATAATAATAAAAAAAATTATACATACACACGATACATGTAAAACAGCCGTACACCTTCACTGCTAGAAAAAGAGAATCGCGCAGGCATTATCATAATCCTAATGCGATTTCTTCGCCTTTTGATTGGGCGAGGAAGCCAGCTTAGCAATTCAGGGGACAAACATAGTGGGCCCAGTCTAGCGTGGCAATTCAGGGGACAAACATAGTGGGTCCAGTCTAGCCTCCATCTTTGTAGGTCCGCCCATTTATTCTCTAAAGGTTGTATTATTATACTGTTTTTATTTTAATTTTGTGAAATAACTTACTATACAAAAAGGAAAAAAGAATAAATTGAAAATTGAGAGAAACAAATCAAATGATCAAAAGACAGAGAAAAATAGTGAAGAAATTTTAATTTAGCACTAATTTAGCATATCTGAATAAGTACTGACATTTTTTTCGAATAAAAGTTATTTAAATTCAAATAATATGATGACATGATCTAACAATTTTATAAGATCTTATGAGAATTATAATAGGATCTATTTTTTTTTTAAAATATAATATATATTTTAAGGCAATTAATAAATCCTTGTATATCTTACGTATTTCTTTAAACAACTTCAAGCTTAGCGAAATATATTTTTAGTTGTTCCCGAGAGGTAGTTTGAATGATATGATATGGTGAGCTCCTACCGACCAAAAATTCAGAGATTCTATCTCTATCTTTTTTTACTATCTCAGCTTTGAGCCAGCGACACATGGCTTGCTCAGTTTGATTTATTTGGTTAGCGTGGTTTGCAAACTACCGCGTTGACCTTTTTGTTAGAGTAGGTGTCCGGCAAGCCAACTTGTGGCTCGGGTTTTATTGACCCTAATGTAAAAAAACTTTATTTTAATAATATTTTACGATTTTATTCGATTATGACATTGTAATTTATCTGTTTATCTATGAAAGCTACATAGATAAAGTCCTTGAATATACAATAGGTACCATGAGGTCTGCGTCGTAACGTAAGATCACGAAACTCATTAGAAAATATACCGTATATTCTAAACAGGTTCTTAGTCTAACCAGTCGCCTAAAACAAGGATAAATGTCGTTCGAGCTAGAGACTAGCATATGTTATGTAAACGACAAGTTTCACTGGTAAGTGCATGGAGATGTTCATTCACATGAATGGATGATCATATGATGATGCACTGAACAATCCTCTCTCAGATTGTCCAAGTGGTTCTCACTTATCGAATGGAATAGTCCGCAGTTATGATTGTACACTCTTAGTCCTTTGACCTGAGACAATGTAGGGGCTATACGTACTAACATACACTTTGATCTGTTTACCGGCTCCATCGAGGGATCATCAGGTAGCGAAGTTGGGTGTAATTTCGAAATGCGTAGAAGCAAATGCATTATAGTCAGGGATTCACCATTCGCCTATAGATGAAGATATCCTATGTGATCTTATGAGTTAATAGTATAAGAAGTCTTTGGCTAGAGCATGAAATGTGTTTTAGGGAAATGTTTTTTCCTTGTTGCACGTACAATGACACTATTAGTACTCAAAGATAAATCGCATCGTTGTCGAATTCATATGAAACTCTAGATATACCAATGGTTGCAGATTCGACCGAAATATATGTGTTTAAAGGACCGTACTGTACACTAACCATGACTAAAGGTTCTTGCAAGCAGTATTAGTGATGCCTAGTGGATCATGAGGCGATGCTACTAGAGGCTCTTACCATGATCCGATAGGTGCAATCAGAAATGAGTTCTGACTTCTTGATCAAGGGGTTGATGTAAAGAATGAGGTTAAATAGGGTAAACTCGAATAAGAATAAATGTTATTCTGAATCACATGGAGATGTGCACCCATGGCTAGCTGTAACCGTGAATAATTGAGGGTCAAACAAGCATCAGACTCTGTGTTACCGTTGAGATAGTAAAATTTCAAGGAATTGGAATTTGCCGACTATAGTTTGATGGAGATCAAACAGGAAGCTTATAAAAAAGTTTATGAGCTGATTCCATAGGATGAAAGAAATGAAAGTTATCATGATTGCTAATTAAGGAAGGAGAGTGGAAGTGCCTGTTTTGTGAAGCAGTTCACTAAAACTGACAGCTGTCCATTATGGCAAGTGCGGAATTTTCGATTTTCATTATGTGAACAAGAATTGTATCCCTTATACATCGGCGCTCTCGGATCGTCGATCGGAGTTATAACGAGTTTGAAATCATTTATTTAGTGAATTTGAAATTTATTAATTAAATGTTGGTGCTAGTAGTGGTGACTACTAATATGTATAAATTTCAAAAATGTTCTAGAAGAGTTTAGAATTAAATTAACCAAGAAGTTAGCTTATAAATTAAATAATGATTATTAACTTAATGTACATATACATATATATATTTTATATAATGTTGGTGCTAGTAGTGATGACTACTAACATGTACAATGTAGAGGCCCGAAATTCGTATTTAAAAATTTGCGGAAAAAATTTGAAATTTTCTTTTTAAAGGTAAATAACTTGCCTCATTCATAAAATAAACTGAATAAAAGTTTTAAGGTTTAATGTAATAACGGAATAAAAGTTTTAAATGTCAAAATAGCAGCGGAAGTAAATATCTGTTTCAAACAACAACTTAAAATAATTCATCGCGATAAAATGAGTTTGCGTAAAATAATAAATAAACTGATAAATGAGGTCCTCGGGTTCCTACTACTGCCGACCCAAGATGGCTCACTGGTCCCGCCCTCGGTCCCGACCTCATTAGTACCTACATAATCAAGTCTAGTGAGTCTAAAGACTCAACATGCATATATCGTAGATAACAAGTAAATATATCAGAAAAATTTCATGCCGTGTAAAGATATCGTATCGTAAAACATATCGTGAAAATATCTTGTCATGAGTAATTATAAATACGTGCATAACTGAACTGAAAATCGTAAGTGAAATGTTTGTTCGATAGAGCCCTGCCATGAAATGGCATATAATAATTTTCTGTTGAGAATATGTTCTACGCAAGTGGCCCATAACGTGAAATAAATCGTCTGATAAGACTAAACCACAGTATACTGGGCGGTAGAGATCATCACAGCCCTTGACTGGATATCCGTACCAATACATGAACATGAACCGGTCAGTGACCACCGGATGAAGTAATAATCCCATGATAAGCTGCAATCCCATGAGTGTGAAGTGGCCACAAGCAATATCGCATATATCTCAAAAATGAACATTTTATATTTTTATGCACGTAATATAATTAAATGTCCTGTATTATTTTACCGAATGGGTTGGATCGTTCCCAGGCTCGCTGCGGCCTAATTCTAACATGAGAAAAATGCAAATAATCTTAACTTGAGAATGACTTCGTAATTGAACCCAAAAACGAGGCCAACTAGACCAACAACTTAAATTCTAACCATGACTCCGTACCAACCCGAACCAACATCAAACCATCATTTAGTCATGATTAAAATACACCTAAAATGATGAAATAATGCTCCTAAAACTTGTACAAGTCGAAATTTGGTAAATGGAGGCCAAAACATGAAACACTCTTTCGAGAGTCACTTTGGCACATTGCACCGTAAATTCTCGTACGACCTATAAACTTAACCGAATCACAAACGGCCAGAAACATGACCTTTCCAACTCGATGAGGTACTGTCCAGTCCAAGGCCATAGGCTAAAATCCACCAAGAACTCAAACGAGCCTCTGAACCGAAGCACCAAGTTGCTGTCAAAAATTGCAGCAGCAGCTGTTGCGTTTCCTTGCTTCGTTTGCGAGGTTATTGGCCATTGGGGCTTAAACCACCGACCAGAGCCTCTTACCAACATCCTAAGGTGTGGCTTTAACCATGGCTAAGGTCCCTAGGCCAGCCACAATCCAAGCAACACCAAGAACGACTCGAAACTCCCACCCGAGAAGTCACGCTGCGCGTGTGGGAAGGATTACTTCGCTTGCTGTCATGGACCATTTCAGTGGCCATTTGATTGACCATGGCATGATCTAGACATCATGAGGTATTGTGTGAAACGTGGCTAAGGGCTAGAAGCCAACCAAGATCCACACAACACTCTAGAATTCGAAACCTAACTCACACACAACCAGAAACTTGAAAACCGAAGGGACACTTGTATTGTTTTATTTTGAAAACCGAGGAAGCCATGGACCAAGCCTTGAAAGTCCGACTTGGTCACGTCTTATATATAACAAGGAGATGTTCTAACCATGGCTATAGCCCCTAGGGCAGCCAAGATCAGAATCATCCCTCTTGACAGCAAAACAGAAAATTTTGAGGTTCCAAATGGTATTATGGAAGGTTGCTGTCATTTCCCTTGCGTGCATGGGGCTTGAACTAATGGACCAACATGATCCTAACATACCCTAATACGTGTCTAGGTGCAGCCCTGGGAGCCTAGGGTCGAGCCAACCACCTGTACTCACAAAAACAAGCAAACCGTGAAGGCACAAAGAAGTGTCAAAAAAAATTCTGTACAAGTTTCGAACACATGCTGTCAAATATTTCGGTCCTTGCTTAATAAAATCATGAGTATGATGTTTTAAAATACTTATATGGCTTGATTGAAGAGAAAGGGGACGTATATACATGCCTGGACTTGTTTTGAAAGAAAAACAAATGAAACGACGACGCGGCGCGGAGGAGACGGAGTGCTTCACTTTCTTGTTTCTACTTTTTCTCTCTTATTTTCCTCTAGCTAAATCTCGATTTCTCTACTGAATGGCTACTGAATTTGGGTGATATGGTGAGGGAGGGAAGTCTAGGAAAATAAATGGGAGGTTGCAAGATAAAAGGAAGATAATAATCTTGCTATCCTATTTATTAGTTAGATAGAAAATGATATGTGATATCAAAAGATTTGAGGGATAATTAGGAGTGCACATGGTCGATTTTTACTAGATAAATGGGGATGAATTATTGCTAAATTATTAATTATTGGAGAATTAAAATTGTGGGAATTATGTTACCACAAAGGGATTAGGAAATATATCAAAGATGGAGTTGCTAAAATTAAATCACATTCTCAATAAGGTGGCCGAAAATTGCACGGTAAATGGAGGAAAAATATTTCTTAATTATTGAATTTTAAATCTTTAGTGTTTTATCTACACATTAAATATTTTAGTGAATTAATAAATTAATTATTGAACCTAAATGAACTTACTTATTACTTACCTCAAATTACTTAAATAATTCCTTAAAAATTCTTTTACATTAAATTAACTTATTATTTATCTTAAATAAATTCTAGGAATGTTTTCTTAATATTAGATTTTATCTCAATACTCAAACTGCAGTTCGGCCTCACTTATTTAAAAGAAAAGATAACAATTAAACTACTGCGTAAAATAATTAACTTTAAAGAAAAGAATTTAAATCCTCATGCATAAAAATCATTTTAATTTAAATAATAGTAATTATACATGGCTTATACGTAGTCTGATTTAACGGGTTCTACATACACATTCCCATAAAATGTTCTAAAAGAGTTTAGAATTAAATTAACCACGTAGTTAGCTTCTAAATTGAATAATTGTTATTTAACTTAATGTACATATATATATATATATATATATATATATATATTATATGGTAATATAAAATAATTCTAATATCATATATTATTAAAAGTTAATAAATATATTATATATTAGTTATATGAGAGTTTTAATATAATGATATATGTAGAGTCCTCGTGGGAGAGAGATTCCTAATTAGATTAAGAGTCTCACTCTATATTTACACCATGAGGGGTGCTAATACCATGACTACAATTTTGAACACAAAATTTACA
Source organism: Primulina tabacum (assembly GCF_025594145.1). NCBI lineage: Eukaryota > Viridiplantae > Streptophyta > Magnoliopsida > Lamiales > Gesneriaceae > Primulina > Primulina tabacum. Next base: position 13,176,780 of record NC_134559.1, read on the forward strand.
CACAAAGCTTGCAAAATTCTCCCTTCCTCTTCTATACAGTCTCAACGCACAAATCGCTTGCAATTTCTAGTAAAATCCAAGCGATGAGGATAGCTTCTGATCGTGGACCTAATTAGACGATCGATTTTGAAGAATCGTTCGTAGGGATATCAAGAAGGGCTCTATCCGCTTAAAATCCGGAATAGCTTGGAGTCCAGCGTTATATACGCGACTGTATAATTTTTAGAACAACCTATGAATGTTTTTGAACCGACGACGCCCAAGAAAATTTTTTTAAACCTTTTGCTGCATCTTGGGTGTGAGAACATGATGTCCCAACAGTGGTATCAGAGCCATGTTTCTCAATTGTGTATTTTAAATTAAATTGTGTTGAGTCTATTATTTCTAACCGCGTAAGAATTTTGTTGGAACATTTCATGTTCGTAATCTTGATTTTGATGTTAACAAAACTTGTTATTATATTTCTAATGAATTTACTTAAGTGCGCAAAAAATTGAAACTGATCAGGCTTCGAAATGATCAGTTACCGAGTCAAAACTGAAGCTATCAAGACGCAAACTGAAAGTGTCAACTGATTGGCCAAACTGAATCAGTCCAACTGAAATATCAAAGATCAGTTCCACTGATTGTTCAATTGATAGGTGGTTCAGCAGAAGACCTTTAGAAGCCCGGACATATGATGAAGAGTTCAACTGATGAAGAGCCCAACTGACCAGTTCAACTAGGGCAGTGAAATCAGTCCAGCTGACAAGCCAACTGATTTCACCAAACCAGTTCAAGACTAGTTCAACTGACCAGTTCAGAGCATCAATTAGGAATCAATCAGTTTTCAGAATACAACAAGCTTATCTAAGTGGAATCCAGCTGTGCACAACAGTATAAAAGCAATTGTCCAGTCAAAGAATAATAATGAAAGTTGCAGCAAATCTTAAAGCCAAAATATTCCAGAATGGGTACAAGACAAATTTCGAGGAACAAATTCAAACTGTAACGAACATATTTGATGAATCTTAATGTACGATCGCATTGCCTCTATAAATACAAGATCAAGACCTTCAACAAAGACGTGTGTGTGAAAATCAGAAAGAATAAGAAGGGTACGCATAATGTGTAGATGCCCGAAATTCGTATTTGAAAATTTGCGGAATAATTTAAAATTTTCTCTTTAAATAAATAAAATGCCTCATTTATAAAATATACTGATAAAAAGATTCAATGTTTAAAGTAGCAGCGGAAGTAAATAATGTTTTCAAAATAACAACTTAAAATAATTCAACAAAATAAAAACTGAGTCTGGAATAAAAATAGTAAGTGCTGAAAATGAGGTCCTCGGGTTCCTACTACTGCCGACCAAAGATGGCTCATTGGTCCCCGCCCTCAGTCCCGACCTCATCAGTACCTACAACAATCAAGTCTAGTGAGTCTAAAGACTCAGCATGCATATATCATGGATAACAAGTAAAAATATCGTAAAATCTGGTGTAACGTAAAAATATCATATCATAGAGCGTAACATGAAAATTCGTGTCATGAATAATTATAAATACGTGCATAACTGAAAAATCGTAAGTGAAATGTTTGCTCGATAGAGCCCTGTCATAAAATAGCATATCATAATTTTCTGTTGAGAATATGTTCTACGCAAGTGGCCCATAACATAAACTGAATCGTCTGATCAGACTAAACCACAGTATACTGAGGTGGTAGAGATCATCACAGCCCTTGGACTGGATATCCGTACCCATACATGAACATGAACCGGTCAGTAGCCACCGAATGAAGTATAATCCCATAAGCTGCAATCCCATGAGTGTGAAGTGGCCACAAGACATATCGCATATATCTCAAAAATAAACTTTTATATTTATGCACGTAATATAATTAAATTCCTGAGTTATTTTACCAATTGGGTTGAATCGTTCCCAGGCTCGCTGCGACCTAATTCTAACATGAAAAACATGCAAACAACTTATCTTGACCAATGCTTCAAAATCGAACTAAAAACGAGACTATTACCATGACTCCGTACCAACTCGAACCAATATCGAACCATCATTTAGTCATGATTAAAATACACCTAAAATACTGGAAAATAATTACCAAGGGCTGTAATAAATGAAAATTGTGCATGGAGGCCAAAATCATGAAACGCTCTTTCGAGAGTCACTTTGGCACATCGTACCGTAAATTCTCGTACGACCTCTAAATTTAACCAAATCACGAACGGCCAAAAACATGACCTTCCTAACTCAATAAGACACTGTCCAGTCCAAAGCCAGAGGCTAAAAGCCAACCAAGAACTCAAACGAGCCTCTGGACCAAAGCACAAAGTTGCTGTCAAGAAAATTACAGCAGCAGCGGTTGCGCTTCCTTGCGTCATTGGCAAGGCTAATGGCCACTGGGGCTTGAACCACCGACCAGATCCTCTTACCAAAATCCTAAGGTATGGTTTGAACCATGGCTAAGGGCCATAGGCCAAACACAATTCCAGCCAACACCTACGACAATACAAGCTTCACCCGAGAACACACACATGGCACGCGTGGGGGTGTTGCTTGTTTTGCTATCAAATGAAGGATCCAATGGCTATGAGGTTAACCATGGTCCATGCTAGACATGCTAAGGTGTTGCATGAGTCATGGCTAAGGGCTAGAAGCCAACCACAACCACTTGACATTATAAATTCGAAACTCAACACACACAACCAAAACCAGAAAATGAACACCGATGGGGCGCTGTTCATTGTTTTATTTTTAAAACCGATGGAACTAAGAACCAAGCCATGAAAGGAAATCTTGGTCACGTCCTAGGAATGTCAAGGAAGGGTTCCAACCATGGTTACCGGCACAAAAGCCAACCAAAATTCGAACCTCCCTGTACAAACCGAAAACCAGAATTTTGAGACACCACAATGCACCATGGACGAGTTGCTGTCCATTCGTGTGTAGAACCCGTAACTTAGACTACTTATAAGCCATGCATAATTCTAGTATTTAAATTAAAATGATTTTATTGCATGAGTCTTTAAATTTAATTATTTTCCGTAGCAGTTTAAATTTTTAGCATTTCAGTTAATTCAGTGAGGCCGGACTGGAGTTGGAGTTTTGAGATAAAATTTAAGATTCAGGAAACATTTCCAGAATTTATTTTAGCTAGCAAGTAAGTTAATTTAAGTTAAAAGGAGATTTAAGAAATTATTTAAGCAACTTGAGGTGAGTAGGAAATAAGTTCATTTAAGTTCCATAATTAAGGGGTTAATGCACTAAATTATTTAAAGGATAGGTAGGGCTTTATAAGTTTAAAAATTTACTAAATAAACAACATTTTCCCCTTCATTTTATTGCTAATTTTCGGCCCTTAGATGATTACATGTAGGAATTGGCCATCTTCACCCAACAGACACCCCAACAAATTATATTTGATATCAAACCAAAATTCAAATTTCAAATAGGAGACTTGGTATTGCATGTTTCCCCTTATATTGCAACCTTTCCCTCACTTCCCTAACCAACATTTCTCCCCCCTCTCCACCGAAATCTGAGAGCCATTTCAGAGTAGGAAATCGTGAGTTTCATAGCTAGAAACAAGAGGGAAAAATCGAGTAGAAGCAAGGTAGCAAAAGCGCTCCATCTCCTCCACGCCGAGTCATCTTATTCATTCGTTTTTCTTTCAAAACGAACCAGGCATGCATATGTTCTTCCTTGACTCTTCAATCAAGTCCTATTATCATTATTTTTACATTACATGATCATCATTTCCATGCAAAAACCGAATCATACCAAGGAATTTTCAGAAAATAAAATATACAGATTTCGGCCTTCATGATGCTCTTCACGGGTTCACTTGTTTTGATGGTTTCAGGTATTGGTTCGATTCCAGGCTCCCAAGGCTGCTTGTAGGCATGTCCTAGGACATGTTAGGGACATATTATTGCCAATTGTTAGAGTCCCATGCTAGCCGAAATCAAGGAATGACAGCAACACCCCATTTTGGCCACTTGAGTTTTCAAAAGTTTTTGTTTTGCTGTCAACAAGGGAATGGATCTGATCTTGGTTGCCATGAGGGCTATAGCCATGGTTAGAACATCTCCCTAGCATGTCTAAGACGTGACTAAGTCGCTCTTTTGGAGGTTGGTCCATGGTGAATCGGTTTTTAATTAAAAACGCAAGAACAGCCCCATCACCCCTTCATCTTCTCATTTTGACAGCATGTGTTGTTTCGATTTTGTGGAATGGTGTGAATCTTGGTTGGCCTATGGCCCTTAGCCACGGTTCATACCATACCCCTAGATGTCTAGATCGTTCCATGGTCAATAAAATGGTCCACTGGAACAACACGAGACAGCAAACGAAGCACAACACCACACACGCATGCAAGGGTGTTCTCGGTTGGAACTTTCGGGTTATTTCTGGAATGGTGCGAATGGTGGCTGGTCCTAGGGCCCTTAGCCATGGTTCAAATCATTCCTTGGGATGTTGGTAAGAGCCTATGGTCGGTGGTTCAAGCCCCAATGGCCGGTAGTCTCGAAAAACGACATAATGAAACGCAAGCATGCTGCTGTATTTTGTGGACAGCAAGTGATGCGTTGGTTCAGTGGCACGTTCAAGTTTTTGGTTGGCTTTTAGCCTATGGCCTTGGACTGTACAGTGCCTCATCGAGTTAGGAAGGTCATGTTTTTGGCCGTTTGTGATTTGGATCATTTTTGAGGTCGTACGAGAATTTACGGTGTGATGTGCCAAATTGACTCTTGAAAGAGCGTTTCATGTTTTGGCCTCCATTCACCTAGATTTCGGCCCTCACTATTTTAGGAGCATTATTTCATCATTTTAGGCATATTTTAATTTGACTACTTGATGGTTCGGGTTGGCACGGAGTCATGATTAAATACGAAGTCGTTAGGCGCAATTGTCTCAGTTTTCGGATTTAATTGCATAGTTGGTCATGTAAAAGCTATTGCATATTTTTCATGGCATATTTAGGTTGCAGCGAGCATGGGAGCGATCCAATCCAATCAGTAAAATTATTACAGGATATTTAATTATGCTAATTAATTATATTACGTGCAAAAATATTCATTTTGAGATTTATGCGATATTGCTTGTGGTCACTTTACTATCAGTACTTCACCCGGTCGCTAGTTACCGGTCAGTTCAGTTGTACCACCTAGTATACTGTGGCATTAGTCTGATCAGACAAACATTATTAAACTCGGTCGCCAGTTATCGGTCCGATCGCCAGTTACCGATCAGCTCAGTTCAGTTCAGTTCAGGGACCACTTGCGTAGACCATAATCTCACCAGAAAATTATTACAAGTTATTTCATGACAGGGCTCCAAGGAGCAACCATTTTCATTTATGATTTCCCAGTTCAGTGATGCACGTATTATAATTAATCATGACACGACATTTTTACGATATGCCTCATGACATGATATTTTCACTTGCATGCAATTTTACTATTTATTTACTTGTTATTTACGATATATGCATGTTGAGTCTTTAGACTCACTAGACTTGATTGTTGTAGGTGCTGATGATGTCGGGATCGAGGGCGGGGACCAGTGAGCCAGCTCGAGTCGGCAGTAGTAGGACCCGAGGACCTCAGTTCAGCATTTATTATTATTTGATTGCTCAAATATTTTAATTATCGTTGGATAAACTTTTACTGTTATTCGAAAATGTTAATTTCTTCCGCTGCCATTTTGAACATTTAAACTTGATTTATCAGTTGACTTTGTGAATGAGGCAAATTTTGATTATTTTAAAGAGAAAATTTTTAATTTTTCCGCAAATTTTCAAACACGGATTTCTAATCCTCTACAGCTGGTATCAGAGCAATGATTTTGTAAAGGGTTGTACTACTACTGACCACGAGAAGTTCATGAAGTCACGTCTTCGGTCTGTAAGTTTTACATTTGTGCATTTTATTCAAAGCATAAATTATTTGACTGCATGTTTTCATGAATTATTTTACGTCCAGATTTATTTTATTGTTCAGTATTTGAATTTAAATAAATTATGGAATTATGCATGTTGGTTACGTATGGGTTATGTATGGAACAGTATGCCCCCTAGACGCATTCTCGAGCGCACTAGAAATGAGGAGCCTCGCCAAGAGGACAGGGAGAAGCAGATGCAGGAGAGAGACTTACCACCTCCACCACCCCCTCCACCTGACATGAATGCCCAGATGCTAGCTGGGATGACTCAGTTCTTCGCAAAGTTTGCGGGAAACTAGGCTGTGGGACCAGGCCGACAGGGCCCGAGGCTGTCTACGAGAGATTCATGAAGATGCGTCCGAAGGAGTTTTCAGGGACGTCTGATCCCATGATTGCCGAGGGCTGGATCAAGTCCCTCGAGGTTATCTTCGAGTTCATGGAGCTTGGAGATGCAGACAGAGTCCGATGTGCCACATACTTATTCGGAGGAGATTCCCGCTTATGGTGGGAAGGAGCTTCAGTAGCCCTTACCTTGGATACACTGTCTTGGGTGCGCTTCACAGAGGTGTTTTACTCCAAGTACTTTACGGATGAGGTGCGTTCGCGTTTGACCTGGGAGTTCATGACCCTGAGGCAAGGGGAGCTGACTGTTGCGGAGTTCATCCGTAAATTTGAGAGGGGCTGTCACTTTGTGCCCTTGATTGCGAACGATACCAGTGCCAAGCTGAGGCACTTTCTGGATGGTCTGCGGCCGATCTTACGCCGCGATGTTAGGGTTGCTGGCCCTACTACCTTTGAGGTTGCTGTTTCTAGGGCTCTGGCTGCAGAGCAAGATCTGATTGATATAGAGAGGGATCGCTTGGGAAAGCGACCAGGCCCGCCCAGAAACAGAGGAGGACCTCAGCAGCAGCAGGGACGTGCCGTCTCGAGGACCTTTGAGCACCCAGTCTGTCCCAAGTGCTCACGCCGTCATCCTGGAGCATGCATGTATGGCTCAGGGAAATGTTATAAGTGTGGCAGTACAGACCACGTGCTGCAGCAGTGCCCCCGGAAGAATCTGCCTACCCAAGGCAGAGTTTTTGCTCTCCATGCTGCGGAGACGAACCCCGATACCATGCTGATGACAGGTACCTTACAGCTTTAAGTTTACATTTGCATTCCAATGTTTTGGGAATCGGGATTAAGATTTTGAACTTAGAATTGCGATAGGATTGCATGCTCTACTCAGTATTATTTTCGGGATTTAGTTAGGAGAACTGTGACCTTTGCATGTCTATAAGCTTAGCTCTTGTGATTATTTGGGTTCGGCTTAGTGTTCCGAACTTTCAGGGAGAATTTTCATAGCTGGCTCAGCTACCAAAGCCCTGATAGATTCAGGGGCTACCACTCATTTATTTCAGAGGTCTTTGCGAATTTTCTCAAAGTTAAGACCATCGGGTTAGATGTAGCCTATTCAGTATCATTGCCTTCTGGAGAGGAGATAACAGCCACCAATGTGATCCGAGACATAGACCTTGAGCTGCATGGAAATCTTGTTTATGCGGATCTTATTTTATTGCCGATGCCAGAGTTTGACATCATTCTAGGGATGGACTGGCTATTGCGGAACAGAGTTTTGATCGACTTTCAGCGGAGATCTATTCTAGTCCGACCGCCTGGAATGACGCAGTTCTTATTTGAGCCGGACAGGTACTTTCCTTTACCGCGCATTATTCCTTATGTCCAGGCTAGGAAGCTCATGCATAGAGGGTGTCGGGCATTTTTAGCAACTTTTATATCTGTCCCCGAGGCACCCAGTCAGTCAGCTTCAGATGTTCCGATTGTTAGAGACTTCTTAGACATTTTTCCTGAGGACGTCTCTGGTATGCCACCTGAGAGAGAGGTGGAGTTTTCTATCGAGCTTATGCCAGGTACGGCTCCGATCTCAAAAGCACCGTACCGACTTGCACCGACAGAGATGGAAGAGCTTAAGAAGCAGATTCAGGAACTTCTTGACAAGGAGTTCATTCGCCCTAGTTTCTCACCTTGGGGCATGCCAGTCTTGTTTGTTAAGAAGAAAAATGGCACGATGAGGCTTTGTATTGACTATCGGGAGTTGAACAGGGTTACAGTGAAAAATAAATACCCACTTCTCGAGGATTGAGGATCTGTTTGACCAGTTGCAGGGAGCTTCGATTTTTCTAAGATTGATCTGCGTTCAGGTTATCACCAGTTGAGGGTGAGAGACGCCGATGTTTCGAAGACAGCTTTCAGGACTCGTTATGGTCACTACGAGTTCCTTGTGATGCCGTTCGGTTTGACGAATGCGCCAGCGATATTCGTGGATCTCATGAATCGCGTATTTCAGCCGTACCTCGACCAGTTTGTGATAGTGTTCATAGACGACATTCTCATCTACTCCAAGAATCGGGAGGATCACAGCAGGCATCTGACCATAGTGTTGCAGACATTGCAGAAGCACAAATTATTCGCAAAGTTCAGTAAATGCGAATTATGGTTAGAGAAGGTGGCGTTCTTAGGCCACATTGTTTCCAGCAGTGGCATTGAGGTAGACCCAGCGAAAGTTGCAGCAGTCAGAGATTGGGTTGTGCCGTAGAATGCATCAGAGATCCGCAGTTTTCTTGGCTTAGCAGGATATTATCGGAAGTTCATTAAGGGATTCTCCTCGATTGCAGTTCCACTCACGGCACTGACAAAGAAGAATGTGAAATTTGTTTGGAGCGAGGAGTGTCAGAAGAGCTTCGATACTTTGAAGCAAGCTCTTATCTCAGCACCAGTTTTGGCCATGCCGTCAGGGCTCGATGAGTTTGTTCTGTATACCGATACTTCGAAGCTCGGTTTGGGCGCAGTATTGATGCAGCATGGGAAGGTGATAGCGTATGCTTCTCGACAGTTGAAAACCCATGAGAAGAACTACCCTACCCATGATCTAGGGTTGGCCACAGTAGTTTTTGCCTTGAAGATTTGGAGGCACTATCTGTATGGAGAGAAGTGCCAGATCTTTACCGACCACAAGAGCCTCAAGTATTTCTTTACGCAGAAGGAGCTGAATATGCGTCAGAGGCGTTGGTTGGAGCTTGTGAAGGACTATGATTGTGACATTAGCTACCACCCGGGTAAAGCTAATGTAGTTGCGGATGCATTGAGCAGGAAAGTTGCAGCGATGGCCCATTCGACAGTTTCGAAACCTCTTCAGTTTGAGATGCAGAGGTTTGATCTTGAGACTTATCCTCGAGGTAGAGTTCCCCGTCTATCTACCTTGACCATTCAATCTTCCCTTCTGGACCGTATTCGCAGTGGTCAGTCAGTAGATGAGCAGTTGGCCAAGTGGAAGCAAAGAGATGAGGCCAATGGCAGTGTCTTGTATTCAGTCAGCGATGGTATTGTGAGATACCGAGACAGGATATGGGTCCCTAGCAGTGATTCTATCCGAGCAGATATCTTATCAGAAGCCCATATGTCGCCGTACTCTATTCATCCATGGGAGTACGAAGATGTACAAAGATCTGCAGCTATTGTATTGGTGGCCTGGTATGAAGAAGGACATCAGACGGTTTGTATCCGAGTGTCTGACTTGTCAGTTAGTGAAGGCACAGCATCAGAGACCAGCAGGTTTGCTCAAGCCTCTTCCTATTCCCGAGTGGAAGTGGGAGAATGTTACCATGGACTTTGTGACCGGTTTTGCCGAAATCAATCAGAGGATCGAATGCTATTTGGGTGATTGTAGATCGTCTTACCAAATCAGCGCACTTCTTGCCTATTAAGACGACTTTCACCATGGTTCAGTATGCAGAGTTGTACATCCGAGAGATATTCAGACTCCATGGTATTCCAGTTTCTATCGTATCTGACATAGATCCCAGATTTACTTCCTCGTTTTGGAAGAGTTTGCATTCGACTATGGGGACGAAGTTGCTGTTTAGCACAGCTTTCCATCCGCAGACAGATGGGCAGTCAGAGCGAGTCATTCAGATTTTGGAGGATCTTCTCCGTGCTTGCATCATTGATTTCTCAGGGAGTTGGGAGTCGAACTTGCCATTGGTTGAGTTCACCTATAACAACAGCTTTCAGTCGTCTATAGGAATGACTCCGTATGAAGCTTTGTATGGTCGCAAGTGCAAATCTCCTGTTCATTGGGATGAAGTTGGAGAGAGAGCAGAGTTGGGTCCAGAGATTATTCAGCAGACTGCCGATGTAGTAGTCAAGATCCGTGATAGGATGAGGACTGCTCAGAGTCGACAGAAGAGTTATGCAGATCAGAGGAGGAGAGATTTAGAGTTTGCTGTCGGCGATCATGTCTTTGTGAAGGTGGCACCTATGAAGGGTGGCATGAGATTTGGGAAGAAAGGGAAGCTCAGTCCGAGATTCATTGGACCATTTGAGATCCTCGACAAAGTTGGGACACTAGCTTATCGTGTTGCTCTTCCGCCGAATTTGGCCGGAGTACACAATGTGTTCCACGTCTCTATGCTGAGGAAGTACTATGTCAAATCTTTCGTATGTGCTGAATTTTGAGCCGTTGCAGCTCACTCCGAACTTGTCTTATGAGGAGAGACTAGTGCAGATCTTAGACAGACAGGAGAAGAAGCTTCGGAACAAACTGGTTAAGCGAGTTAAAGTCCAATGGCTTAACCATTCAGAGGAGGAAGCTACGTGGGAGTCTGAGCCAGAGATGAGGAGTCGGTACCCCGAGTTATTCGGTGAGTTTTAATTTCGATGACGAAATTTCTTTTAAGGGGGGGAGGATTGTAGAACCCGTAACTTAGACTATGTATAAGCCATGCATAATTCTAGTATTTAAATTAAAATGATTTTATTGCATGAGTCTTTAAATTTAATTATTTTCCGTAGCAGTTTAAATTTTTAGCATTTCAGTTAATTCAGTGAGGCCGGACTGGAGTTGGAGTTTTGAGATAAAATTTAAGATTCAGAAAACATTTCCAGAATTTATTTTAGCTAGCAAGTAAGTTAATTTAAGTTAAAAGGAGGTTTAAGGAATTATTTAAGCAACTTGAGGTGAGTAGGAAATAAGTTCATTTAAGTTCCATAATTAAGGGGTTAATGCACTAAATTATTTAAAGGATAGGTAAGACTTTAAAGGTTTAAAAATTTACTAAATAAAAAACATTTTCCCCTTCATTTTATTGCTAATTTTCGGCCCTTAGATGATTAAGCAACATTTCTATGCCAACTCACCCTTTGACCCATTCCTTGTCACTCCTTAACATGATAATCTTATCAACCTTAATTAATTAATTAATTAATAACCAACATCCTAGCCTTGTATACATGTAGGAATCGGCCATCTTCACCCAACAAACACCCCAGCAAATCATATTTGATATCAAACCAAAATTCAAATTTCAAATAGGAGACTTGGTATTGCATGTTTCCCCTTATATTGCAACCTTTCCCTCACTCCCCTAACCACCATTTCTCCCCCCTCTCCACCGAAATCTGAGAGCCATTTCAGAGTAGGAAATCATGAGTTTCATAGCTATAAACAAGAGGGAAAAATCGAGTAGAAGCAAGGTAGCAAAAGCGCTCCATCTCCTCCACGCCGAGTCGTCTTATTCATTCGTTTTTCTTTCAAAACGAACCAGGCATGCATATGTTCTTTCTTGACTCTTCAATCAAGTCCTATTATCATTATTTTTACATTACATGATCATCATTTTCATGCAAAAACCGAATCATACCAAGGAATTTTCAGAAAATAAAATATACAGATTTCGGCCTTCATGATGCTCTTCACGGGTTCACTTGTTTTGATGGTTTCAGGTATTGATTCGATTCCAGGCTCCCAAGGCTGCTCCTAGGCATGTACTAGGACATATTAGGGACATATTTGTCCATTGGTTCGAGTCCCATGTAGCCGAAATCAAGGAATGACAGCAACACACCATTTTGGCCACTTGAGTTTTCGAAAGTTTCTGCTTTGCTGTCAACAAGGGAATGGATCTGATCTTGGCTTCCATGAGGGCTATAGCCATGGTTAGAACATCTCCCTAGCATGTCTAAGACGTGACTAAGTCACTCTTTTGGAGGCTTGGTCCATGGTGAATCGGTTTTTAATAAAAAACGCAAGAACAGTCCCATCACCCCTTCGGCTTCTCATTTTGATAGCATGTGTTGTTTCGATTTTGTGGAATGGTGTGAATCTTGGTTGGCCTAATGGCCCTTAGCCACGGTTCATACCATACCCCTAGATGTCTAGATCAGTGCCATGGTCAATCAAATGTCCAGTGGAACGACACGAGACAGCAAACGAAGCACAACACCACACACGCATGCAAGGGTGTTCTCGGTTGGAACTTTCAGGGTTACTTCTGGAATGGTGCGAATGGTGGCTGGCCTAGGGCCCTTAGCCATGGTTCAAATCATTCCTTGGGATGTTGGTAAGAGCCTCTGGTCAGGTGGTTCAAGCCCCAATGGCCGGTAGTCTCGAAAACGACATAAGGAAACGCAAGCATGCTGCTGTATTTTGTGGACAGCAAGTGATGCATTGGTTCAGTGGCTCGTTCAAGTTCTCGGTTGGATTTTGGCTTATGGACTTGGACTGGACAGTGCCTCATCAAGTTAAGAAGGTCATGTTTTTGGCCGTTTGTGATTCGGATCATTTTTGAGGTCGTACGAGAATTTACGGTGTGATGTGCCAAATTGACTCTCGAAAGAGCGTTTCATGTTTTGGCCTCCATTCACCTAGATTTCGGCCCTCACTATTTTAGGAGCATTATTTCATCGTTTTAGGCGTATTTTAATCATGACTACTTGATGGTTCGGTGTTGGTTCGGTGTTGGCACGGAGTCATGATTAAATACGAAGTCGTTAGGCGCAATTGTCTCAGTTTTCGGATTTAATTGCATAGTTGGTCAAGTAAAAGCTATTGCATATTTTTCATGGCATATTTAGGTTGCAGCGAGCCTGGGAGCGATCCAATCCAATCAGTAAAATTATTACAGGATATTTAATTATGTTAATTAATTATATTACGTGCAAAAATATTAATTTTGAGATTTATGCGATATTGCTTGTGGTCACTTTACTATCAGTACTTCACCCGATCGCCAGTTACCTGTTCCGGTCGCCAGTTACCGGTCAGTTCAGTTGTACCACCCAGTATACTGTGGCATTAGTCTGATCAGACAAACATTATTAAACCCGATGCCAGTTACCGGTCAGCTCAGTTCAGTTCAGTTCAGGGACCACTTGCGTAGACCATAATCTCACCAGAAAATTATTACAAGTTATTTCATGACAGGGCTCCAAGGAGCAACCATTTTCATTTATGATTTCCCAGTTCAGTGATGCACGTATTATAATTAATCATGACACGACATTTTTACGATATGCCTCATGACATGATATTTTCACTTGCATGCAATTTTACTATTTATTTACTTGTTATTTACGATATATGCATGTTGAGTCTTTAGACTCACTAGACTTGATTGTTGTAGGTGCTGATGATGTCGGGATCGAGGGCGGGGACCAGTGAGCCAGATCGAGTCGGCAGTAGTAGGACCCGAGGACCTCAGTTCAGCATTTATTATTATTTGATTGCTCAAACATTTTAATTATCGTTGGATAAACTTTTACTGTTATTTCGAAAATGTTAATTTCTTCCGCTGCCATTTTGAACATTTAAACTTGATTTATCAGTTGATTTTGTGAATGAGGCAAATTTTGATTATTTTAAAGAGAAAATTTTTAATTTTTCCGCAAATTTTCAAACACGGATTTCTAGGCCTCTACAAAAGGCTTTATGGACAAATCCCTTCCTAACACACCCTATATCATGTCTATAAGCAGCCTTGAGCCCCTGAAAATCGAGCCAACCCTGAAACCACAAAAACATCAAAACCGTGAGAGCATAGGTGGAAACCGAAAAATTCTGCACCATATTTTCGAAAATTTCTTGACATGATTTCGGTTTTACTTCAAAATTTAAGAACAAATATGGTTTTAAAATATGTATATGACTTGATTGAAGAGCAAAGGATAATATAAACATGCCTTGGATTTGTTTGGAACGAAAACAAATCAATACGACGACGCGGCGCGGCGGAGACGGAGTCCTCTTTTCTTACTTGTTTTTCTCTCTTATTTTCTCTCAAGCACCTCACGATTTTTTTCTTGCTGAAATGTTCAGAGTTTTCGAGAATATGGGGTGAGGGAAATGTCTAGGAATGAATTGGAAGGTTATCAATTTAATGGGAGTTTGAATGGCAAGATAAAATCTTTTCTATCCTAGTGTTTGAGAGACAAGGAATGATTTGATATTATTTGATTTGAGGGAGATATCGGAGAGGGGGTGGCCGAATTCTAGTCTTGGTGCAAGGTAGAAATATTGTTTAAATGTTTAATTATTAGTGATTAAAAAGTGGGGGAATTATCTAACAAAAAGATTAAGGAAGTGAATCAAATGGTGAGTTGTCAATCCCTAATTAAACTCTACAAGAGGTGGCCGAATTCTAGCTTATAATTGGAGGAAAAATTGCTTAAAAATTGTATTTTAAATCTTTAAAGTTTTATCTACCCATTAAGTATTTTAGTGAATTAAGTAATTAATTAGTTTAGTAATTATCTTGCATGCATGACAAATTCCTTAAAGTAAATTACTAACATATAAATTTATAATTTATTAAATAAAATAAGCCTAGATTAACTTATCTCAATTGGTCACATATTTTAATTTAGGCTTTTAATTAAATTATTGGACATAAAGGAACTTATTTACTACTAACTTAAATTAATTAATTAAATCCTAAACATTCTTTTACATTAAAATAAATTATTCTTTATCTTAAATTAAGTCTAAGAATATTTTCTCGTTATTAAAATTTATCTCATTATTCCAACTCCAGTCCGGCCTCGCTTATTTAACTGAAAAGACAAAACTAAACTCATGCGATTTAAAATAACTCTCCCCCCTTAAAAGAAATTTCGTCCTCGAAATTAAAACTCACCGAATAACTCGGGATAACGACTCCTCATCTCTGGCTCAGACTCCCACGTAGCTTCCTCCTCTGAATGATTAAGCCATTTGACTTTCACTCACTTAACCAGCTTGTTTCGAAGCTTCTTCTCCTGTCTGTCTAAGATTTGCACTGGCCTTTCTTCGTAAGACATGTTCGGAGTGAGCTGCAACGGTTCAAAATTCAAGACATGCGAAGGATTCGCCATATGCTTCCTCAGCATAGTGACGTGGAACACATTGTGTACTCCGACCAGATTCGGCGGAAGAGCAACACGATAAGCTAGCGTCCCAACCCTGTTGAGGATCTCAAATGGTCCGATGAATCTCGGACTAAGCTTTCCTTTCTTCCCGAACCGCATGACACCTTTCATAGGTGCTACCTTCACAAAAACATGGTCGCCAACGGCAAACTCTAGATCTCTCCTCCTCTGATCCGCATAGCTCTTCTGTTGGCTCTGAGCAGTCCTCATCCTATCACGGATCTTGACTAATACATCGGCAGCCTGCTGAATAATCTCTGGACCCAATTCTGATCTCTCCCCTACTTCATCCCAATGAACAGGCGATCTGCACTTACGACCATACAATGCTTCATACGGAGCCATACCTATAGACGACTGAAAACTGTTGTTATAGATGAACTCTACTAATGGCAAATTCGACTCCTAACTCCCTGAGAAATCGATGACACAAGCACGGAGAAGATCCTCCAAAATCTGGATAACTCTCTCTGACTGACCATCTGTCTGAGGGTGGAAAGCTGTGCTAAACAATAACTTCGTACCCACTGCTGAATGCAGACTCTTCCAAAATGCGGAAGTGTATCTAGGATCTCGGTCAGACACTATAGAAACGGGAATACCATGAAGTCTGACTATCTCTCGGATATACAACTCTGCATAACGAATCACGGTGAAAGTCGTCTTGATGGGCAAGAAGTGCGCTGATTTGGTAAGACGATCAACAATCACCCAGATAGCATTTGATCCTCTGACTGACTTCGGCAAACCGGTCACGAAGTCAATGGTAACATTCTCCCACTTCCACTCGGGAATAGGAAGAGGCTTGAGCAAGCCTGCTGGTCTCTGATGCTCCGCTTTCACTAGCTGGCACGTCAGACACTCAGATACAAAATGTCTGATATCCCTCTTCATTCCTGGCCACCAATACAACAACTGCAGATCTTTGTACATCTTCGTACTCCCAGGATGAATAGAGTACGGCGACATATGGGCCTCTGAAAGAATATCTGCTCGAATAGAATCACTGCTAGGAACCCACATTCTGTCTCGGTATCTCACAATACCGTTGCTAACTGTATACAAGACACTGCCCTTGGCCTCATCTCTCTGCTTCCACTTTGCCAACTGCTCATCTGCTGACTGACCACTACGAATACGGTCCAGAAGGGAAGACTGAATCGTCAAAGTAGATAGACGGGGAACCCTACCTCGAGGATAAGTCTCTAGATCGAACCTCTGCATCTCAGACTGAAGGGGCCTCAAAATAGCTAGATGAGCCATCACTGCGACTTTCCTGCTCAATGCATCCGCACCTACATTAACTTTGCCCGGGTGGTAGCTAATGTCACAGTCATAGTCCTTCACTAGCTCCAACCAACGCCTCTGACGCATATTTAGCTCTTTCTGTGTAAAGAAGTACTTGAGGCTCTTATGGTCGGTAAAGATCTGGCACTTCTCTCTGTACAAATAATGCCTCCAAATCTTCAAGGAAAAAACTACGGCGGCCAGCTCTAGATCATGGGTAGGGTAATTTTTCTCGTGGATCTTCAACTGACGAGAAGCATATGCGATCACCTTCCCATGCTGCATCAACACTGCGCCTAGACCGAGCTTCAAAGCATTGGTATACAAAACAAAGTCTCTGGGCCCTGACGGCATGGCCAATACTGGTGCCGAGATAAGAGCTTGCTTCAAAGTATCGAAGCTCTTCTGACACTCATCGCTCCACACAAATTTAACAATCTTCTTTGTCAACGATATGAGTGGAACCGCGATAGAGGAGAATCCCTGAATAAACTTCCGGTAATATCCTGCTAGCCCAAGGAAACTACGGATCTCTGATGCATTCTGCGGCACAACCCAATCTCTGACTGCTGCAACTTTCGCTGGGTCTACCTCAATACCGCTGTTAGAAACTATGTCCTAAGAACGCCACATTCTCTAACCAAAATTCGCACTTACTGAACTTCGCGAATAGCTTATGCTTCTGTAGGGTCTGCAAAACTGCGGTCAGATGTCTGCTGTGATCCTCTTGATTCTTAGAGTAAACGAGAATGTCGTCTATGAATACTATCACAAATTGATCAAGATACGGCTGAAATACGCGATTCATGAGATCCATGAAGATCGCTGGCACATTCGTCAAACCGAATGGCATCACAAGGAACTCGAAGTGGCCATAACGAGTCCTGAAAGCAGTCTTGAGAACATCGGCATCTTTCACCCTCAACTAGTGATAACCAGAACGTAGATCAATCTTTGAGAATACTGAAGCTCCCTGCAACTAGTCAAATAGATCTTCAATCCTCGGGAGTGGGTATTTGTTCTTCATTGTAACCCTGTTCAATTCCCCGTAGTCAATGCAAAGCCTCATCGTGCCATCTTTCTTCTTCACAAACAAGACCGATGCGCCTCATGGTGAAAAACTCGGGCGAATGAACTCCTTGTCAAGAAGTTCCTGAATCTGCTTCTTAAATTCTGCCATCTCTATCGGTGCTAATCGGTATGGTGCTTTTGAGATCGGAGCCGTACCTGGCATAAGCTCAATAGAAAACTCCACCTCTCGCTCAGGTGGCATACCAGAGACGTCGTCAGGAAAAACGTCTAGAAAATCCCTAACAATTGGGACATCAGAGGCTGACTGACTGGGTGCCTCGGGAACGGATATAAAAGTTGCCAAAAACGCTCGACTCCCTCTATGCATGAGCTTTCTAGCCTGGACACAAGGTATAATGCGTGGTAAAGGAAAGTATCTGTCTGGCTCGAATAAGAACTGCTCCATCCCAGGCGGTCGGACTAGAACAGATCTCCGCTGGAAGTCGATCAAAACTCTGTTCCTTAATAGCCAGTCCATCCCCAGAATGATATCAAACTCTGGCATCGGCAAAACGATAAGATCCGCATAAACAAGATTGCCATGAAGCTCGAGGTCTATGTCTCGGATCACATTGGTAGCCGTCATCTCCTCACCAGAAGGCAGTACTACTGAATAGGCTATATCTAGCCCAATGGTCTTGACCTTGAGAAAATTAACAAAGGTCTCCGAAATGAATGAATGAGTAGCCCCTGAATCTATCAAGGCTTTCGTAGGTGAACCAGCTATAAAGATTCTCCCTGAAAGATTGGAACACTAAGCTGAACCCAATAGTTACAAGAACTAAACTTATAGACATGCGAAGGCCAGAGTTCTTTTAAACTAATTCCCGAAAATTAACACTGATTAGAGCATGCAATCCTATCACAATTCTAAGTTCAAAATCTTAACTAAAACATAAATTCCCAAATGCAAACTTAAAGCTTAAAGGTACCTGTCATGAGCATCGTCTCCGGGTTCGTCACCGCTGCATGGAGTGCAAAAACTCTGCCTTGGGTAGGCAGACTCCCCTGTGAGAATTGCTGCAGCAAGTGGTCTGGACTACCACACTTGTAACACTTCCCTGAACTATACATACACGCTCCAGCATGGCGGCGTGTGCACCTAGGACAGACTGGGTGCTCAAACATCCTCGGGACTGCGCGTCCCTTGCTGCTGCTGCTGTCCTCTGTTCCTGGGTGGGCTGTGGAAAGGCCTCTTACTCTGGGGCTGCTGCTGAGGAGGAGGGCGGTGTGGCACTTGGACTTGTCGCTTGCCCTGGCGGTCTCTCTCTATATCAATCAGGTCCTGCTCTGCAGCTAGAGCTCTGGAGACAGCGATGTCATAAGTAGTAGGGCCAGCCACCCTAACATCATGGCGCAAGATCGGCCGTAGACCATCCAGAAAGTGTCTCAGCTTTGCTCCGGCATTGTTGGCAATCAGGGGCACAAAATGGCAACCCCTCTCAAACTTACGGATGAACTCCGTAACAGTCGAGTCTCCCTGCCTCAGGGTTATGAACTCCCTGGTCAACCTGGCACGCACCTCGTCAATAAAATATTTCGAGTAGAATACCTCGGTGAAGCGCGTCCAGCTCAGAGTAGCCAAGTTCAGGGCTACGGATGCTCCTTCCCACCATAAGCGGGCATCTCCTCCAAATAGATAGGTCGCACAACGGACCCTATCCTCGTCTCTAAGCTCCATGAACTCGAAGATAACCTCGAGGGACTTAATCCAGCCCACGGCGATCATGGGATCTGCAGTCCCTGATAACTCCTTCGGTCTCATCTTCATGAACCGCTCATAGGTAGCCTCAGGCCCTGCCAGCCTGGTTGCCACAGCATTGTTCCCCGCGAACTGTGCGAAGAACTGAGTCATCCCAGCTAACATCTGGGCATTCATGTCCGGTGGCGGTGGAGGTGGTAAATCTCTTCCCTGCCTCTGATTCTCACCGTCCTCCTGGCGAGGCTCATCATCTCTCGTGCGCTCAAGAATGCGTCTGGGAGGCATACTGTTCCATACATAACCCATACGTAACTAACATGCATAATCTCTATTATTTCTTTAAATTTAAATAAATACTGCGTAATCAAAATCTGAACGTAAAATATTTCATGAAAAAATGCTGTTAAAATTTTTCATGCTTTAAAAGAAATGCGTAAACGTAAAACTTACAGACCGAAGACGTGACTTCGTGAACTTCTCGAGGTCAGTAGTAGTACAACCATTTACAAGAACATAGGCTCTGATACCAACTGTAGATGCCCGAAATTCGTATTTGAAAATTTGCGGAATAATTTAAAATTTTCTCTTTAAATAAATAAAATGCCTCATTCATAAAATATACTGATAAAAAGATTCAATGTTTAAAGTAGCAGCGGAAGTAAATAATGTATTCAAAATAAAAACTTAAAATAATTCAACAAAATAAAAACTGAGTCTGGAATAAAAATAGTAAGTGCTGAAAATGAGGTCCTCGGGTTCCTACTACTGCCGACCTAAGATGGCTCACTGGTCCCCGCCCTCAGTCCCGACCTCATCAGTACCTACAACAATCAAGTCTAGTGAGTCTAAAGACTCAGCATGCATATATCATGGATAACAAGTAAAAATATCGTAAAATCTAGCCTAACGTAAAAATATCATATCATAGAGCGTAACGTGAAAAGTCGTGTCATGAATAATTATAAATACGTGCATAACTTAAAAATCGTAAGTGAAATGTCTGCTCGATAGAGCCCTGTCATAAAATAGCATATCATAATTTTCTGTTGAGAATATGTTCTACGCAAGTGGCCCATAATATGAACTGAATCGTCTGATCAGACTAAACCACATTATACTGGGTGGTAGAGATCATCACAGCCCTTGGACTGGATATCCGTACCCATACATGAACATGAACCGGTCAGTAGCCACCGGATGAAGCAATAATCCCATAAGCTGCAATCCCATGAGTGTGAAGTGGCCATAAGACATATCGCATATATCTCAAAAATAAACTTTTATATTTATGCACGTAATATAATTAAATTCCTGAGTTATTTTACCAATTGGGTTTGATCGTTTCCAGGCTCGCTGCGACCTAATTCTAACAGGAAAAACATGCAAACAACTTATCTTGACCAATGCTTCAAAATCGAACTAAAAACGAGACTATTACGCCTAACAAACTTAATATTTAACCATGACTCCGTAACAACCCGAACCAATATCGAACCATCATTTAGTCATGATTAAAATACACCTAAAATACTGAAAAATAATTACTAAGGGCTGTAATACACGAAAATTGTGCATGGAGGCCAAAATCATGAAACGCTCTTTCGAGAGTCACTTTGGCACATTGCACCGTAAATTCTCGTACGACCTCTAAACTTAACCAAATCACAAACGGCCAAAAACATGACCTTCCTAACTCAATAAGGCACTGTCCAGTACAAGGCCATAGGCTAAAAGCCAACCAAGGACTCAAACGAGCCTCTGGACCAAAGCACAAAGTTGTTGTCAAGAAAATTACAGCAGCAGCGGTTGCGCTTCCTTGCGTCGTTTGCAAGGCTTATGGACATTGTGGCTTGAACCACTGACCAGAGCCTCTTACCAACATCCTAAGGTATGGTTTGAACCATGGCTAAGGGCCTTAGGCAAATCACAATTCCAGCCAACACCTACTACAATACAAGCTTCACCCGAGAACACACACATGGCACGCGTGGGGGTGTTTCTTGTTTTGCTGTCAAATGAAGGATCCAATGGCTATGAGGTTAACCATGGTCCATGCTAGACATGCTAAGGTGTTGCATGAGTCATGGCTAAGGGCTAGAAGCCAACCACAACCACTTGACACCATAAATTCGAAACTCAACACACACAACCAAAACCAGAAAATGAATACCTATGGGGCGCTGTTCTTTGTTTTATTTTTAAAACCGATGGAACTAGGAACCAAGCCATGAAAGGGCATCTTGGTCACATCCTAGGCATGTCAAGGAAGGGTTTCAACCATGGTTACCGGCCCAAAAGCCATCCAAGATTCGAACCTCCCTGTACAAACAGAAAACCAGAATTTCGAGACACCACAATGCACCATGGACAAGTTGCTGTCCATTCGTGTTGCTGGGGGGCTTTAACAAATGGAAAAATCCCTTCCTAACACACCCTATATCATGTCTATAAGCAGCCTTGAGCCCCTGGAAATCGAGCCAACCCTGAAACCACAAAAACATCAAAACCGTGAGAGCATAGGTGGAAACCAAAAAATTCTGGACTATATTTTCGAAAATTTCTTGACATGATTTCGGTTCCGCTTTAAGAACAAACATGGTTTAAAAATATGTATATGACTTGATTGAAGAGCAAGGGATAATATAAACATGCCTTTGATTTGTTTAGATTGAAAACAAATCAATACAACGACGCGGCGCGACGGAGACGGAGTCCTCTTTTCTTACTTGTTTTTCTCTCTTATTTTCTCTCAAGAACCTCACGATTTTTTTCTTGCTGAAATGTTCAGAGTTTTCGAGAATATGGGGTGAGGGAAATGTCTAGGAATGAATGGGAAGGTTATCAATTTAATGGGAGTTTGAATGGCAAGATAAAATCTTTTCTATCCTAGTGTTTGAGAGATAAGGAATGATTTGATATTATTTGATTTGAGGTAGATATTGGAGATGGGGTGGCCGAATTCTAGTCTAGGTGCAAGGTAGAAATATTGTTTAAATGTTTAATTATTGGTGATTAAAAGGTGGGGGAATTATCTACCAAAAATATTAAGGAAGTGAATCAAGTGGTGAATTGTCAATCCCTAATTAAACTCTACAAGAGGTGGCCGAATTCTAGCTTATAATTGGAGGAAAAATTGCTTAAATATTGTATTTTAAATCTTTAAAGTTTTATCTACCCATTAAGTATTTTAGTGAATTAAGTAAAATTAGTTTAGTAATTATCTTGCATGCATGGCAAATTCCTTAAAGTAAATTACTAACATGTAAATTTATAATTTATTAAATAAAATAAGCCTAGATTAACTTATCTCAATTGGTCACATATTTTAATTTAGACTTTTAATTAAATTATTGGACATAAAGAACTTATTTACTACTAACTTCAATTAATTAATTAAATCCCTAAACATTCTTTTACATTAAAATAAATTATTCTTTATCTTAAATTATGTCTAGGAATATTTTCTCGTTATTAAAATTTATTTCATTATTCCAACTCCAGTCCGGCCTCGTTTATTTAACTGAAAAGACAAAACTAAACTCATGCGATTTAAAATAAATAATCAAGACTAAATAACTTTAAAATGCCTAAAAAAATAAGGAAATCATTTAAAAATTTAAATACTAGAAATTATGCATGGCTTATACGTAGTCTGATTTACGGGTTCTACATAATGTATATCAGCTTACAAGAAGCAATAAGCCCATATTTGAGGGAACACTTCACGTGTTATCAGTTTAGATTAGAAGAACAATTCCCTCAATGTGTGAAAACACTTTCGTGTTTTATTCATAGATCAGTTCTCACATACACACACACACACCACCACTCACATATATACAGAGAATCAAGCATATTGATAAGCTGAGTGAGTCTTGGACAAAGACAATAAACTTGTGTATGTAGTCTTTAACACATAGACGTTATACAAGTGTTGGCTGGAAGGTGCTGCTTTTAGTCTATACTAGGAGTTCAGTTAGGCAGTAGCGTAAGTCGTAAGCTGAGTGGGTTTGTACAATGTATTGTATAAATCAAAGTCTTCTAGTGGAACCTACCTGAGGTGGTAGAAGGTGTGACGTAAGGGCAGTTCAAGTCTCCGAACATCCATAATCTTGTGTATTTAACTGCTTAACTATTGATTTAAACTGATTTGATCAGTTCAAGCTGATATCAGTTTAGTTCTCACCCTGACTAAACTGATACAAGCGAGAATTGATCCCCTTTATTTCATTTAATCAGTTAACACAAGCTAAAAGCTTTAAACTGATTAGCTTTCTTAACGAATGATTACTTCGAGTATTTTCTGCTTGATTTAAAACATAATTCGATTTAATTCATCGATGTTTATATTCTCAGAACACGAGCTATTTGATAAGTGCAATTTGTGCACTTAAATTATCCTTATAATTCGTATAGATTGTTAATTTTCTTGGGCGGAATTATGCGTATTTTTGTTATTTTTGGTGTGCTTGCAGGAATCTAGGTAAGGCTACTACATGGGTTGAAAAGGAATGAAAAGGGCCTTAGAAGAAAATTGTGAGCGTAGAGGCAGAAAGACCCGCACATATGCGCGAGTCATGGTTGCGCATATGCGCGCAAGATAGGAATTCAGATGCACCAAACAGAGGACCCCGCGCATATGCAGACACAGAAATGACATAGGGAATCTTTCTCAATGTCTTTGGACCTGTTTTCATTGTTATTATCGTTCGTTAGCCCATTGAGCCTCGAGTAGATTGAAATGCTTGATTTTTTTCTTTGTGCACCTATCTCATATATCTTTTTTATTGAAAAATGCATGTGATTGGTTTGTACGAGTTGACTAATGGATTGACGGAAATCTAGAACTTACTTGAACACTTTTCGAGGCGAAATACGGATAATATGTGACATAGGAATGATTTAGGCAATCCTTGGAACCGTTTGAGCCTTTGAGCCTACCAAATCAGCATGAAATATCCCTAGTGTCCCATTTTGAGCCTACTAAAAATCAAGTGGTGTGTGTCAATGACATACAATTAGCCCCCACTTGTATCTACTCTACATCCTACAACAACTATCTAATGAAGCTTATACACTTATTGTTCTACCTAAATTTTGAGAGAAATAAGTTCATTGGTGTTGTAATAATTCAAATACTCCTTGAAAAAAAAAAGAAAAATTGAATGTGCAAAAAGAGTTCAACAAAAAAAGGACAAAAAGAAGAAAAACAATCAAAGGAAGGAATCAAAAAGTGGTGAAAAGAAAAAATATGGGAAATAGAGGATATGATTGGGAAGAAAACAATAAAGTGATGGTGAATAAAATGAAAGTGGAGATGTGGAAAATTCGATTATTTCTCTCAAATTTTGATTTTCATACCTTCTATTGTAGCCAAGAACCACATCCTAACGTTACAAGCCTACAAGACCTATTAACCTTGTCACATTTATCCAATATACTAGTGGAAGAAAGTTGTTCAAGTCAAGCCTATGGATACCTGAGAGACATTGTTAGCAATTATGAACTTTAATCATTTGCCCGTAAGCATCTCTTTGTGTGACATCAACTTTTGGTATACGTATGTTGAATACTTGATTAGCCAATAATCACCGCTAAAGTCCTTTGGGATCTGTGCAAGTAAATTTGTATGTTAATGAAGTGTGGGTTAAACTGAACTGAAGTTCTCTTGAGTTTATAAGGCTAGTAAGTGTAGTGAATCTATTTGAGCAGTTGATTGGGTAAATGAGCATTGACATACCACACACGCACGTGACTCTTGAGTAATCGTGAATTTCATGAAAATAGATGAGTCGGAGGCCAATATCACTTTTTACATATCCATGATTTTAGTTGTTAGCGTTAATTCTTCAGTGAAGCTTATTTTTATTGTGATTTTTGCTCGGGACTAGCAAAAGTTCAAGTTTGGGGGGATTTGATAAGTGCAATTTGCGGACTTAAATTATCCTTATAATTTGTATAGATTGTTAGTTTTTTTTGGGGGGAATTATGCGTATTTTTGTTATTTTTGGTGTGCTTGCAGGAATCTAGGTAAGGCTACTACATGGGTTGAAAAGGAATGAAAATGGCCTTAGAAGAAAATTTTGAGCGTAGAGGCAGAAAGACCTGCGCATATGCGTGCAAGAAAGGAATTCAGATGCACCAAACAGAGGAACCCCGCGCATATGCGCGGAGCTGCGAATGCCAGATTTTTTAGGTTTCATCGTGGGCTTTATAAAGGAGAGAAGAATTAATTCTAGGGACAGCCGACAACCGACACAGGGAGATTAACGAGCGAAAGAAATTCAGAGCAAACAAAGAACGGAACGCGGAGAACGAATATAGAAGGCGCTTAATCCGGACAATGCACTTTCATCTATCCTCAACACGTTTCTAATTTGATTCTTTACTTTTACGTTTTTAATGATTCTAAACATGTTTTGTATTGATTTAGATTCGAGTATGAAATAATTTTATTTTCTAGAGATTGACGTAGTCGTGGTCGAACATATGTTATTGACGTTTTGAATATTCATTGAATTAATTCATCGTGTTTATTTGTGATTTCTTGTCGTTAATGCTTTTGGATTACTGACCAGAATTTGATTGATCAAATAATTAATATCTAACACTCGAGAGAGGGGATTTAAATTAGGACGGGGAAAATCACATCGTCAGATGTTTATAACGTGCAAAAGACGTATAACTATGGTGAATCCATAAGAGGAACCTTGTTCGCATATATTATATGTTACGTGATTTTGAATAGATATATTAAAATCAGTAATAGATAATACAGTTCTATTTATTACTTGAAAAAGGTAAAAAGAAAATTGCGAGTTCTTGGTTAGTAAACATGATGCAATTTAATTATATGTTAGTCAATTTTAATTTAGCACAGGGGAGATCAGACGAAATCATATCTCTAGATTGATCTACTCACTGAATTTCAACTACGTGCTAAGAATTACTAGGATTCGTTAATTGCTTTGAATTGACTATAAACTATCTCTTTGATTTTTCTAAATAAAGTTGAACTATGTCAATTATGGTACTTGATATACATTTTTAAATAATTACTCCTCGTGGGATTGATATCTGTACTCAAACAAGTACTAAATCTTGACACCGTATATTTGCGGTAGTGAAAACACGCAACACTATTGCAACTCATTCTTAGAACACGAGCTATTGACATATCTCTTTTCTCGAGTGTCCAAATGACGAATCACTTTTTGCGATGCAAACTAGACTCATAGAGGTTTACAGTGGTACAAAATTTCTAGCCTATTTATGCTCGAGAAAAAATAGTTTATTCGTTGAAGACAGAGCATATGTGATGTAGCAGAAAATAAGCCATGAAGAAAATTAGTTAGTCACTCCTCTAGTTTTATAAATTTCAAAATTTCAAAAATATAAGGGGAGATCTCATTATAATTTTAATGGAGAGATTATTTTTAAATATTGAGGGGGAGAAAATTTTGTGCTTAAAATGTTTTGAAAATATCTTTTTTCTGGAAAGCTTCGGTATTTTGATGATATCTCTCAACTGGATGATTCAAATGACAATCAGCCAACTTAATTGATCAGAAAACTAAATTTGAAACAAGTCGTATTTCACTTCAATGGGAAAAATTGGATGTTATCGAGGTCTAACTGATCGCTGAATTACCGAACTGATTGCACGAAAATAGCAATCCGTTGGGTATGAGCAGTTGCGGTATTTTGGTCATATCTCTCAGCTTGTTTATTGGAATGAAGTGATTTAGTATTCGTTGGGATGATTATCTACATATCATTTTTAGAAGTCAAAGTCTGAATTGAAGCCTACGATGCTGATAAATGACGATGAATGTTCTGTACAAACTTAAATCAGCTAGGCTTTTTTCAGCTGACCAACTGAACTGAACTCAACTAGCTGCTGACCAGTTGAAGCAGAACTGAACCAGCAGAACTGAAACAAACCAGTTGAACTGATCCAGACCATTTGAACTGAACCAGACCAGCTGAAACTGAACTGAACCAGCTGAACTGAACTAGACCATTTGAACTGAACTAGACCTAGAACTGAACTGAACCGAACCAAACCAAACCAGCTGAAACTGAACCAGTTGACCAGTTTAAGCTCAGAAAAAGTCCAGCAAGACGAATTTGACCATTGCAATTTTAGAAACAATACGGAAACTCTCCAAACGGTCATATTCTTGTATCTTATGTATATATCATTGTTAGGGGCCTATAAATACAACATCTTGAAGATCAAACAAGAGTTTTTGAAGTAGATTCAAAGCATGGGCAGTTAGCATGAAGAAATCATCTAATTGAGAGCACAAGCCTTTGTCTGAGGATACATTTGAGATGTACACTGTAAATGATAAATTCCTCACATACAATCACTCACATATATACAAGAGAGTTGAACTTAAATATTAGTTGAGTGAGTCTTCACACAAAGACGTAAAATAATGTGTTTGTAGTCTTTGCATATGAGACATTAAACAATATGCTGATTGTGAGGTGCTGCCTGCAATCTTGTGTGCTAGGAGTTCTAGTTGGGTGATGCCCTTCTGAAGTTGGTTTGTACAAAGAGTTGTATAAATCAAAGTCTTTTAGTGAATCCTTCCCAAAGTGAAAGAAGAGGTGACGTAGGAGCATTTGGAGTCTACGAACATCCACAAACAAATTCATGTCTATTTGTCTATGCATTTACTTATCATTTCCATTGTTTTAAGGATGCATTGTTGAAGCATTTTATGTGTTCTTAAAATACAAAAATATTGCATACCAAGTGTTTGATAAAATGCTTCAATCAAAATATTTTTTACTCATTCAACTTGCATATATTTTAAATGCTTTCCAAAATGTTTAATCGGCTTCTACGAAAAATTATTTCAAGTGTCTTTCGCTTTGTTTGAAAACAAAACTCGATTTAATTTATCGGTGTTCAATATTTCAAGAAACGATCTATTGTAGATCAACTATTTACCCCCTAATCGATCCCATCAGTTGGTATCAGAGCTAGCTGTTCTAAGAAGGATATTTGAAAACTGATATTTTAAAAACTGTTTCAAAATAGTATTTAAAATGGACTTCAAATCCTATTAAAATTTTTATATGAGTTTATCGTGAGAAGAGAGAAGATTTTTGGATCTGCAACTAACATTGTAGCCACTTCTCTCGACTCCGTAGTTTTGTTGTTTTAGCAGCTTGTAGGGTTTTGAGTTCAAGGTGACAGCAGAATAGCTAAACTGATCAGTGGAAAATTTCAGTTGCAAGTCTACTAGTTTAGATGATCATCAGAAAAAACCCAACTACCAACTACTGTAACGCCCGAAATCAGTCCACGTAAACCACATGCATGCAAATTATTTGAATTTCTTAATTGTTTTATTTAATTGATTTTAAATGTTTACATGATACATATTATATGATTAAAGATACGATTGCATGATTAAATGATTATATGGCATGATTTCATGAGAATTGTAGATTCTATCCGAATATTCGATAATAGGCTAGGAAAGGAGACCGGGGACGACCAAGACAAGAATAAATATTTTTCATTAAATATTTTCAAGGATTCTTAATATGATTAAAAATTATTAAATTTTTCTAAAAACGGTAGAGTTCGAATTTTTTACGAGACGAGCTCGATTTTACCCCGGAAGCCGGTTTTGGGCAAATGAGGAGTTTTAAAAGGTCTAAAATATTATTGTTGGAAACTAATTTTTGTAAACTTTTATTTTACAATTAAATAAGTGTTATTGGACCAAATTTAACTAATTTTGAGTAGGCCCAATTGCTCCTATGCTTGAAGGACCAAAACTAAAGCCCATTATCATGCAAATTAAATATATAAAAATGCAAACCTAATTCATTTTGACAACATTCAACAGCTGAAATAACACACACAGCACACACCACAATTCGAAATCTTCAAGGAGGAAAAGCTAGGGTTCTTCGTCGCCCGTTCGTCCCTTCTTGTGCCCCTCGCCGAAGATCGTATATTCGACAGTTTTAAAACACACAGTCACGTTTTCTAAACCCTTTGAAGCATCATTCAAACCATAATATGCATGTTTTGTTTATTGTTGCTTGAAAAATATCGACGCTTGAGTATTTTTACGATAGAACAATTATTTTCATAGTTTTGACGATTTTATGCTTGTTTGTTAAACGTTATGATTTCTAAGGGTTAGACTGCCAACTTAGGATGATTTATGGATAAAACATGAAAAAATTAAGGGGAAAAGAGGGCTGGACATGAGTTGGAAGGGGCTGTGCACGTGGGAGGGTTTTGTAGAAGGGGCCATTAATGCATGCAACTTCAAGGGGGCGGCTGGTGTGCATACTACACTAGGGCTCGGTCCGGGATGGGTGGGGCTCGTGAAGGTCAGGGTTTAGGGTTTGGTAGGGTCCTAGCAGGGCTAGGACACATGGCTCGTTGACAGGGAAGAGTCCATGATCGCATGGAGTTTTCCCATGCGTGTTTAAGGAGCGGCCGAGGGCTATTGCAACCGAGGGGCTAAGGGCTTGGCTATGTTGTCTAGGCGGTGTCTCAGGGTGGTCCAGTGAGGGTCAGGAAGGCTTGGGCTCGGTGGTGGCTTGGGCAAAGAGTCCCATGAGATAAGAAGACACGCGCGGCTCTTGTTGCTGATGCGGGGGTTCGCAGTGTGATTAGGGGGATTGGTCGATGGCTAAGAAGTAACATGAGTCCTAAACCGATTATTAATCCTAGGGAATGAAGGAAGCTCATGCGCAACTCGGGTCATGTGTGCAGGGCTCGTGCGACGTGTAGGGGCTGGTTCCTTAGGTCAAGGCTAGTCAGTAGGGTCCATAAGGGGGCTGGTCAAGGTTTGGCTCGAGGTGGCTCGGGCGTGGTTAGAGAATTTGAGCGATGGTTTTGAGCATGGGTTCGAAAATTGAGTTTAATAGAAAAGAGCTTGAATCATGGGTCCACGGGGGTGGCTCGTGGCTCAAAAGGATAGTTTAGGTGATAAAAATTCTATGTTTAAAATTTGGGAAGAAAATATTAAAGTTTGAATTAATTTGGGAATTTTAACGCTTCACGAATTATTAATTAAGGAATTAAATCGAAATCATCAAATTTAAGATAAATAAAAATATCTAAAATTTAATTTAAGTTTAAATAATTATTTGGAGTGATTTAGAGACAATAAAAGTAAGAAAGAAATCAAAATCGAGAAATTTTATATCTAGAGGCAAAACAGTCATTTTACACTTGGGTAATACGAAAGAGAATTGGCAGCTTCCCGAAGGGTCATAACGCATGTTAAATGATATAATATGATGAAAAAATGATATTTTATGATTTATGGAAAAAAAAGTGCAATTTTTACTATTAAAATGTCATTTTTGAAAGTCATGATATTTTATACTTTAAAAAGAAAATGAAAAATATTTTGAGGGATGTGAATTGACTATGACAATGGATAGAGGATATGTGGAAGATCCGTTTTAAGAAGAAACAATGAACTTATAATTTTATGGGAATGTCGTGAGAGAGACGGCCCAGAGGGAGCCCATTTATGGGGAAAAAACCCCAGAGGGAGCCTGACGATCGTATTTCAATGACGGTGCCTAGTGCCCATCCCCATGCGTATGTGGAGCTACAGACTGATCAGTCGACCAGAGGATAAAAGACTAGTCACTTTAGAGGATCAAACTTCACCCAAATGATAAATGATGCAAAGCTTTACGATTAAATGATTTTACGATTTTACAATTTTATGATATATGATTTATTTTTGATTAAAAGTTATTTTTAATAGAAGTATGATTTTAATGCTTGTGATTGTATATGTATTATTTGCTACTCATGTTTAGAATGTGTTGAGTCATTAGACTCACTAGATTTGAAAGTTGCAGGATTTGATGATATTGAGGGAGGCGCTGACGCTTGAGTAGATCGAGTACGGCAGTACACTCCCAATGGACATTTATTTTTTCGCATTAGCTTGATAGATAAAAGATTTAAAAAATTATTGTTAAAGAATTTATTAGAGATTTTTATGCATTATTTTGATGTTAGTTGGTCTTTTTAAAGATCGACGTAGGATTTTTGGTTATTGACGATTTAGAGATTTTTATGCACTTGAGATTTTAAATATTAAATTATTATGATTTATAGAAATGCTAAGTTATTTTAATTAGTGATTTTCGAGTTTATGATATATATATATATATTTAATAGAGGATGTTCAGTTGGTATCAGAGCCAAGGATCCCCAAAGAGTTGTGTACTGCTACTCCGAGAAGCTCAAGATGTCACGCCTCAAGTATGTGAGTTTTTACTTCTTTATAATTTATATGCTAAAATTCTTTAAATGCTTTCATGATACATGATATAAATGTTAGTTGCTTGTCCCATGTTAAACGTTAAATGTATGTTGATTACGTGGTTTGGACGCCGTGTACAGAGATGCCTCCTAGAAGGATTTTACGTAGTAATGATGAGGATAGACATGAGGAGGAGATTCCACCGCCTCCACCTGATCAGGATGCTAATGCCTGTGTACTAGCCGTCATTGCTCGTTTACTAGAGCAACATGTAGGAAATGGAGCAAGGGTTCGACCGGAGACTACATATGAGAGACTTAGGAGGTTGAACCCCGAGGATTTTTATGGAACTACTGATCCATTCGTGGCTGAGGGATGTATTAGAGCGTTATAGGTGATCTTTCGTTATATGGATATGGCGGATGCCGACCGAGTTCGTTGTACCATCTATCTGCTGAAGGGCGACGCTTCTTTATGGTGGGAGGGAGCGGAGCGAGGGGTGAACTTAGCGACACTGACTTGGGAAGACTTCAGAAGGGTGTTCTATGATAAATAATTCACTGCTGACGTTCGTTCAAGGCTGAAGAGAGAGTTTATGAGTCTCTGTCAGGGGGATTGGTCTGTTGCTGAGTTTGTGCAAAGGTTTGATAGGGGCTGTCATTTTGTGCCCTTGATTGTTAATGATGCTGCGGAGAATTTACGACATTTCCTAGATGGTTTGAGGCCGACTATCCGTCGAGATGTGATGCTGATTGATCCTATTGACAATACTACTATTGTTTCTAAAGCATTTCAAGCCGAGCAATCTTGGAAGGATATTGAGTGGGAGATACAACGCAAGAGGAATCGTGCCCAGTAAGCTAATCAGCATAATAAGAAGGCATTTACGGGACGACCTAGGCAACCGGAACCGTCGAAACCACAAGGACAACCACCTAGAGAAAACGTCCCGAAGAATGTTGAGAAATCACTTTGCAAGGAGTGCCATCGTCAACATCATGGCAAGTGTATGTGGGGCACCTACAAGTGCTTCAAGTGTGGAGATATGGGACACAAGGCTGGTGATTTCCCAAAGCTCAAGCAACCCACGACTGGAAGGGTTTATGTGATGCATGATGAGGAGGTTGAAGCAGAGCCAACACAACACTGATTACTGGTAACCTAGTTGTTTAACGTTTTTACGATGCTTCTATTGCATGAAATGTTAAAGTTCTTATGGGAATTGATCGGGATAATGAAGAACTTAGAGGAGAATAGGTTGCATGCTCTACCCGAGCTGGATTTTAGAGACGACATTGGAAATTATTGGTATAGAAATGCAAATTTTCGAGATTTTAAGGACCGAAAAGAAGAGCAAAATTTAAACCAAGTGGTTAAGTATGAGGGAATGAGGGAGTCTAAGCTTTTCAATTATCAAGACAAGAAAAATTTCGAGAACAAAATTCTATTTAAGGGCGAGGGGAGGTGGGGGGAGAGATTTGTAACGCCCGAAAAATCAGTCCACGTAAACCACTTGCATGCAAAATATTTGAATTGCTTAATTGTTTTATTAAATATATTTTAAATGTTTACATGATGAATATTGTTGGAACTTTTCAAGTTCGCAATCTTAATTTTGATTTTAACAAAACTTGATATTTTGTTTTACTAATGTTTTACTTAAGTGTACAGAAGATATGATCAGTTACGAGCTGTTTACATCGCAAACTGAAGACCCAACTGATCGCACAAACTGAATCAAGCGAACTGATACGTCGAATGAGTAGTTCAGCTGATTGTCCTGTTGATAGGTGATTCTGCAGGAAAACCTCAGAAGCCCGGCCAGCCGAAGGTGTGTTCAACTGATAAAGAAACCTAGCTGATCAGTTCAACTGAACGAGAGTGAAATCAGTTCAATTGACGAGTCAACTGATTTCACCAGCCCAACTGAAGATCAGTTAGGCTGACTAGTTCGGAGCGTCAGTTAAGAACCTTTCAGTTGTAGATGAAGACAAACTCATTCAGTGGATTCCAGCTATGCACAAAGGTACAAAGAAATTGTCCAGTCAAAGAACAATAATGAACGTTGCATCAGAGCATTAAAGACAAACGTTTCAGAAGGGCAGTCGAAAAGTCGAGACACAAAGTCCAAGGAACGAATTCAATATGCAATAGATACAATAATTGAGTCTCACTGTACGATCAGTTTCCCGCCTATATAAAGAGGAGATCAGTGAGGACGAGACATATATAGAGAACAAGAAAGAGATACAGGAGTGTGTGAAGATAAAAAGAAAGGGCACGCTTATTGTATATTAGCTTTCAGAAGCAATCAGCCCAGAGGAAACTATTCTCAGTCATATCAGCTTAGTTTAGAAGCTTATTTCCCTCAGTGTGTGAGATCATCCTTGTTCAGTTCTCACACACAAACACACTCACTACCACCCAAATACAGTCTTGCACAAAGACGTTAAACTTGTGTATGTAGTCTTTCTCACATAGATGTTTAAGAAGTGTTGGCTGGAAGGTGCTGCCTTCAGTCTAGACTATGAGTTCAGTTATGCAGTGGGTAAGTCCTAAACTGGGAGGGTTTGTAGAAGTAGTTGTATAAATAAAAGTCTTCTATTGGATCCTACCCGAGGTGGTAGAAGGGGTGACGTATGAGTAGTTGAAGTCTCCGAACATCCATAAACATATCTTGTGTATTTAACTGATTAACTGCTGTTTTCAAACTGACTTAATCAGTTAGAGCATCTGTCAGTTCAGTTCTTGCCATAACTGAACTGATATATGCGAAAACTGATCCCCTGTTTTTCAGTTATTCAATTTACATGAGTTAAAATATTTTCTAATTTAACATTATTTTTCACGAAGGATTACTTCGAGTTTCTTCCGCTTGATTTTTAACTAAACTCAATTTAATTGATCGGTGTTAGCATTCTTAGAACACGAGCTATTGCAGCTCATTGGAAAATATTGTGTTTGTGTTTGAAATGCCTTCAAAGGCACCAGCACACGATCCTTCACATATTATATGATTAAAAGTATGATTGGATGATTAAATAATTATATGGCATGATTTCACGAGAATTGTAGATTTTATCCGAATATTCGATAATAGGCCGGGGAAAGGAGATTGGGGACGACCAAGACAAGAATAAATATTTTTAATTAAATATTTTCAGGGCTTCTTAATATGATAAAAATGATTAATTTTTCTAAAAATGGTAGAGTTCGAATTATTTTACGAGACGAGCTCGATTTTATCGGGGAAACCGGTTTTGGGCAAACAAGGAGTTTTAAAAGATCAAAAATATTATTGGTCGAAACTAATTTTTATAAACTTTTATTTTAGAATTAAATAAATGTTATTAGGCCAAATTTAACTAATTTTGAGTAGGCCCAATTGCTTCTATGCTTGAAGGTCCAAAACCAAATCCCATTATCATGCAAATTAAATCTATAAAAATAAAACCTAAGTCATTTTGACACCATTCAGCTTCCAAAATTACACACATATCACACACCAAAATTCAAAATCTTCAAGGAGGAAAATCTAGGGTTCTTTGTGATCCGGTTGTCCCTTCTCGTGCCCCTCGCCGACGATCGTATATTCGAACAGTTTAAAACGCAAATGCACGTTTTCTAAACCCTTTGAAGCATCATTCAAACCATAATATGCATGTTTTGTTTATTGTTGCATGAAAAATATCGACGCTCGATTATTTTTACGATAGAATGATTATTTTCAAATTTTTGGCGATTTTATGCTTGCTTGTTAAATGTTATGATTTCTAAGGGTTAGGCTGCCAACTTAGGATGATTTATGGATAGAACATGAACAAATCAAGGGAAAACAAGGGCTGGACATGAGTTGGAAGGGGCTGTGCACGTTGGAGGGTTTTCTAGAAGGGGCCATTAACGCATGCAACTTCAAGGGGGCAGCTGGTGTGCATGCTGCACTAGGGCTCGGTCCGGGCTGGATGGGCGTCATGAGGGTTAGGGTTTAGGGTCTGTTAGGGTCCTAACAGGGCTAGGACCCGTGGCTCGTTGACAAGGAAGAGTCCATGATCGCATGGACTCTTCCCTTGCGTGTTTAAGGCGCGGGCGAGGGCTGCTGCAATTGAGGGGCTAAGGGTTTGGCTAGGTGGTCTAGGAAGTGTCTTAGGGTGGTTCAGTGAGGGTCAGGAAAGCTTGGGCTCTGTGGTCGCTCGGGAAAAGAGTCCCATGCGATAAGGAGGCACACGCGACTCTTTTTGTTGATGCGAGGGTCCACAACATGATTAGAGGGATCAGTCTGGGCGAAGGAGAGTCTTAGGCTGGTCTAGGAAATGTTAGGAGGGTGTAGAGTC
Organism: Primulina tabacum; assembly: GCF_025594145.1. Lineage (NCBI taxonomy): Eukaryota > Viridiplantae > Streptophyta > Magnoliopsida > Lamiales > Gesneriaceae > Primulina > Primulina tabacum. The sequence continues at coordinate 13,212,628 of NC_134559.1, forward strand.
GATGGTTAAGAATTAACAAGAGTCCTAAATAGATTAGGAATCCTAGGCAATGATGGAAGCTCACGCGCAACTCAGGTCATGTGTGTAGGGCTCGTGCGATGTGTACGGGCTGGTTCCTTGGGTTAGGGCTGGTCAGTAGGGTCTTAAGGGGGCTTGTAAGGGTTTGGCTTGTGGTGGCTTGTTGCGTATTTTCACTACCGCAAGTATACGGTGTCAAGTTTTAGTACTGGTTTGAGTACAAATATCGATCCCACGAGTAGTAATTATTTAAAATTGTATACTAAGTACCATAATTGACATAGTTCAACTTTATTTAGAAAAATCAAAGAGTAGGTGTATAATCAATTCAGATCAATTAACGAATTATGTAAATCTTATGCACACAGTCGAAATTCAGTGAGTAAAGCGATCTAGAGATATGATTTCGTCGAGTCTCCCCTATGCTAAATTAAAATTGACTAACATTTAATTAAATTAAATCATATTTATTAACCAATAACTCACAATACTTTCTATTCCCTTTTTCAAGTGATTAATAGAACCTTATTACCTATTAATGATTTTAATATGTCTATTCAAAATCATGTAACAAGAAATAAATGCACACAAGGTTCTCTTATGGATTCGCCAAGGTTATACGTATTTTGCACGTTATAAACATCTGACGATGCGATTTTCCCTGTCCTAATTTCGATCACCTCTCTCGTGTGTTAGATCTCAATTATTAGATCAGTCGAATTATGGCCAGTAATCCAAAAGCATTAAAGACAAGAAATCACAAATAACACGATGAATTAATTCAATGAAAATTCAAATGTCAATAACACAGGTTCAACCTCGACTACGTCAATCTCTAGAAAATAGAATTAGTTCATACTCAAATCTAGGTCACAACAAAACCTGTTTGAAATCATTAAAACGTAAAAATAAAGAACCGAATTAGAAACGTGTTGAAGGGAGATGAAAGTGCGTCTCCGTGTCCGGATTCAGCATCTTTATACTCCGTTCTTCGTGCTCCGTCGTTGGCTCTCGCTTTTTCCTTTCACTCTCTGATGTCGGCTCTGGCAAGAATTTTCGGAACCCCTTTCAAAACCCACGATAGACCTATTTTAAGTCTGAGTTTCATGCCGCGCGCATATGCGCGCCCAAGACTCGCGCATATGCGTGGGTGCTTCTAGTGTTGGCCTTCTTCTTCTTGCGCGCACATGCGCGATGCGCGGAGCCTTCTGCCTGGGTCGCGCATGTGCGCCGATCTTTCTGCCATAGTCGCGCATGTGCGCGAAAATAAATCGCGCATATGCGCGATGCACTGCCCTTAACACTTGCTTTGCTCACACTTCTTCTCCTAAGCGCCATTTTAGTTCATTTTCACGCCCATGTCGTAGTCGTACTTAAATTCCTGCAATCACACCAAAAATAACAAAAACGCATAATTCTGCCCAAGAAAACTAACAATCTATCTGAATTATAAGGATAATTTAAGTGAACAAAATGCACTTATCAAATCCCCCCAAACTTAAACTTTTGCTAGTCCCGAGCAAAATAAAATAAATAAAATATTAAATAGACTCGACTAAACACATCCTAAAGAAAGTAACTGAACGAACAAGAATTGTGGAATAAAAGGATAACCACTAGCCTCAGAGATTACAGTTTCCATGATATTGAATCAAACACATGCCACATTACTCACAGTTTATGTGCGTGTGTGTTCTGCTATTCTCGTTTACCCACTCCAAATGCCAAGATAAGTTCATAACTTTTCATCTCATGAAATTTTGGACTCCTCGACACACATGTAATTAGCAAAATCATTGAGACACACATTTACCTTCACAAATCAACCGGACTTATAGGGAAACATTTGGCTAAACAAAATGACAATATGAAGATAATAATTAACTAAACAAAGTCCAATATCATGAGATGCGCACATATACACAATAAAATTCTATGTCTATCGACGGCACTTCTCAAGTGTCCATAGGCTTAACTTTGGCAACTCTTCTCCACTAATATATTGGGTACGTGTGACTCGGTTAATAAGTCTTTTAAGCTTATAACGTTAGGCTATGGCTAATGGCTACAAATGAAGATAGAGAATCAAAAGTGAGAGAAAACAAACCAATTTATTTTTCAACATGCGTCTCCTTCTTCCTTTTGTTTCACTTCCACTTGCATTGCCACAACATATTCACCATTTTGTCCTCTTTTTCACATCACATGTCATATTCTTTTACTCTTTATTCAACTTTTTTCCTTCTCCCTTTTTTTTCAACATCTCTTTTTTTTTTTCTTTTCATAGAAATTTATTTCTTTCTTTTCATCTCTTTCCTCTTTTTTCGATGATATTCTTATACGCACACAAGGGAGAAGAACTTTTGTAGTGATACACAGGTTCGGTTTCTCTCAGTTTTCGGTAGGTACTAGTGTATATGCTCAAAAGTTGGTAGTTGACGTAGGAGTTTAGAATTGATACGAATGGGGGTTTTTGTGTGCCTTGGCACACTCCATTCGATTTTCATTAAGCTCAAACATGGGACATTAGGGTATATATGATGTTATGGTTAGGCTTGAAAGGCTCAAACATTCCAAAAATCGCATAAATCATCCCTAAGTCACACAATACCCGTATCTCGCCTCGAAGAGTGCCAAACCAAGTTCTAGACTACTTTCAATTTACCAATCAACAAACACAGACAGATCATGTTTTCGGGTATTCACATAGAACAAATCACACATCTCATTCTCATTCAGGCTCAAAGGGCTAACAATTGACAAATTATTCAAGGAAAAAAACAGGCCCAACATAAATCAAAGACTGCCTGAATCATTTTTGTGTTAGTGAACGTGCAACTCAATAACAAGTAATCAGCATGCAGGTTTTGGAGTCCATTCATACATTTCAAATCACAAATCACATGAACACTCTCTTAGCATCGGATGTATCAACAATCATAGCAATCGTGAGTTAATGTGTAAACGGTTAAGTAAAGATAGCATTCATTTAGATTCGTAATCATGGGACAACATGTGTTTCGGGTCAACTCTCATCATTGTTTGGTTATCACCTTAATTCCACAACTCTAGAAAAAAAAAACAATTTAACGACTAAAAATGGACATAAAGATAAAAGTAAAATTAAAAGAAATTTTTTTCTCGAATTTTATTTATTTAATTTTTTTTTTGCGAAAGCATCAAAATTAAATAACCAAAGCTCGCTAAATCATCAAATCAAATCACCCCCCCAAACTTAAAGTATGCATTGTCCTCAATGTATAAACAAGAAAGAACGGAACAATCATACCTCATACGACGAGCGTCAGTGCTCGCCGTCACCATCGTCGTCATCCTGCGTCCATGTTCTGGGGTGGGGGCTGGTAAGAGGCTCCAGGATATTGAGGTGGCCATGCAGGTGGCTGGGGAAACATCGGATCCTCGGGGCCTATAGGTGGGAACCGCTGAGCAAGCACGGACGTGAAGTCCATCATGTATCCCATGAAATGGTCGGTGCGGTGCTGAAGCGAATCCAGCACCTGGCGCTGCTCAACTAGTAACCTCCGCTGGTTCTCCATCTCTGTCTCAAGTCTACGAAATCGGTCTCCCCTGCGCTGTCGGGCTGCCCCAGGTGGTGGTGGTGGTGGTGGAAGCTGTGCCTGTGGTAGCTCCTCGTCATCTGGATTCTCGTGGGGCATATAAGAGGCAGCGCCAAAGAAGGCAACAATGGGAGCCTTCGGCTTAAGCACTTGCTCATTAGGCAACCAGGAGACGCCAGCCTGTCTGCATAGCTCGGTAACAATGTGAGGGCATGGAAGGGCGACCGTGGCTAATCCTGTGCCGGCTCTCATGATCGATCCATATATTATTTTCCCCAGGTCAACAGATTTGCCCTTCAAAATGGCAAAGACAAGTGCAACTTTGTCTTTGGTTACATCATGGTAGTGCGAGGATGGGAGCACCCGGGCCAATATGAACGAGGTCCACGCACTTGCATTGGGGCCCATGTCGGATTTTTTAGAGAAATTGGACCACTCGAGCTCATTTTCCATGTAGCCCCTGCCTGACAAACGGTCCGAATGACCTCTGTATAATTAACCCCATCTTCTAGGAATTCACTGTACTCGTCTTCTTCGAGGCTTGGCATCTGATAGATCGTATTTATCGTTTGAGAGTCAAACGATACCAATTAAATCCCCTCTCCGGGATGATAGACCGAGTCATAGAGCTCTCATAAACTTGCTGGGCTTCCTCATTCCAAAATCGGTGCGAATCGAAGCTTGAAGAGGAGGAGGCGCCCTTCTTTGATTTCTTTTTCGGTGCCATCAACTCAATAATCAAATATCACAACCACACACTAACTCAACCAACAGAAAAGGCAAAATCCAAGCTAATCGGACCCCAAACTTGAACGCTATAATTTCACCACACCAATTAATCCAGTAGGCAATGTAACATGAAGACCTAGTAATCACAAACTAATTTGGCCAATTTGAAGTACCAAATTCACGATATCAAAAGTTCCCCAAGTCGCTTGAACCAATTTCTAACTAATCTGAAAATTCTAACCAAAAGCTGGAGAAGACCCTTACTTGAACGAGAAGATGACTGGAATTAGGGGTGCTGGCAGAGAGTTTGCTGTTGAGGGGCGGCGGCGTTCGGCTTTCAGAGGAGGGGCGGCGGCGGCGTGGCGTTTCGAAGGAAGGAGGTGCGGCGGCGGTCGATTTTCAGGGGAGGCGGCTGTGATGTAAGAGGGAGAGTAGGCTGTTTTCTGAATAATGTTTTCGCGATCCCCCTTTTTTTTCTTAAAATAGGTCGCGCGCATATGCGCACCTTGAAGCGGCGCATTTGCGCGTAACTCACTACCTCAATATTTTTTTGCCTCTGGATCTCGCGCATATGCGCGCCTTGAAAGGCGCATGTGCGCGCCTTGAGTGGCGCATGTGCGCCGAGTTTACTGCCATGGTCGCGCATGTGCACGAAAATAAATCGCGCATATGCGCCGAGCTCTGTGTCCATAAGCTTTTCGAATTTCTTCTTTTTTTTTTAAAGATACCTGAAAAAATAACAAAATGCAAATTAATACTCGAATAGAGAAAGTTAAAATTAATAAACTAAGGAATTGAAACAAAACAATTAAACAAAACGAATGCAAAAATAAATAAATGTGGGTTGCCTCCCACACAGCGCTTGGTTTATTGTCATCAGCCCGACTGTCACTAATCCTGTTCGTGGTGGGTTGTATGATTTCTTGGATGCCCTTATTGCCACCAGTTGATCTTCAACTTCCATGGTCATCTTTCCTCGTTTCACGTCAATGATGGCTCCAACAGCAGCCAATAATGGTTGTCCTAGAATGACGTGAACGTCCTGACTATTCTCCATATCGAGTACCACAAATTCTGCTAGAACTTTCAATTTGTCAATCTTAAGTTCAACATCTTCCACAATGCCCAATGGTACCTTCATCGATTTATCTGCCAGCTGCAAGCTTAATTCGGTGGGTTTTATCCTGCTCAATCCAAGTTTCTCGTAGATAGAACTTGGCATTATATTTATGCTCGCTCCTGAGTCACAGATAATTTTTTCCACTAATTGACTCCCTATTTCACATGGTACAATAAATTCACCAGGATCTAGCAATTTCTGAGGAAGATTTCTTCGTGTTCCTTCGGTAACTTCACCTTCCACCTGATCTACAAACTCATTATTAGTGTGTAGGTTCTTGAGATCTTCAAGACCTTTTTTCTTTTGAAATTCAGCTTGTAATTGTAAAAATCGCTGGGGGTAGGGAAGTAAAGAAATATCAATGCATTGATTTAAATCATACCTCTCAGATTTCTTACCTCGGGTTCTTTTGGTTGGACTTAACTTTTCATCCCGATCAGGTGTGAGTTCAACCTCCTTCTCTTCTCTATCTACCACACCAATCTCTTCATGATGTATAAAAATGGCATTCACTTTCTCCTAGGTTTGGGTCTGCAGTCTTTTGAACTGCGCCTGACGGTTGAGAAGTTAGTTGCTTCGTTATCTGCCCCACTTGTGATTCAAGGATTTTCAAGGTCGCACCAATACTCGCCATGTGTGTCTCAAGGTTTTCCAGTCTAGACTCAATTCTAGACATCCTTTTACCAGGTTCAACAACAAATGTTCCAACTAAATCTTCAAATGATTGCTTCCCTTCCCCATTTAATGTAATGAACCCCGATGGAGGATTCAAAACATTCTTATTGTTTGCATAAGAAAAATTTTCATGGTTTCTCAACCCTAGGATGATAAGTATTAGGGGGAGGGTTACCTCGATATCCGCCAAACCCTCCAACATTTCTGTTGTTGATATACTGAGCTTCTTCAAGGAAATGTGGTTCTTAAACGACAAGCGATGGTCCCTCAGTATTAGATGTACTCACTTTATTAATGGTTGCTATCTGTGTAGTCAGTGCTGATACTTGTGCAGTGAGTGATGTGATAGGATCCATAACATAAACTCTGGCTGTCCTCTGTACTCCTGATCTCTCAGACGGCCATGGTAGCTATTAATAGTCATCTGCTCAAGCAAGTCGTAGGCTTGAGCAGGAGATTTGGCAAAGATCGTGTCACCTGCCGCTGCATTCACTGTTGTCCGTGCCTGACCATTCAACCCGTTATAGAAAAGCTCAATCTGTACCAAGTCTTCAAAACCATGATTCGGGCACCTCCGCAAAAAATCTTTGTACCTTTCCCACGCCTCATAAAGCTGCTCAAAGTCATTTTGCCTGAAAGTACTGATCTCAATCTTCAATTGTGCAGACTTTGCAGGGGGAAAATATTTAGACAGAAATTTCGTTGCCAACTCTTGCCACGTTGTGATGCTCCCCAGCGGCAATGATTGGAGCCATCCTCTTGCTTGGTCCCTGAGAGAAAATGGAAACAAACGCAGTCTAATAATATCATCAGAAACATTATTAATTTTTACCGTGTCTGTGATCATCAGGAAAGTCCTTAAATGAACGTGATGATCAGCAGTGGCAGTTCCTGCAAATTGGTTCTGTTGAACCATATTTATCAGTGCAGGCTTCAACTCGAAATTGTTGGCGTTTATGTTCCCTCGAGCAATGCCAGAATAATGTGTGTTTATCACTGGTCTGAAGTGGTCTCTAATAGGTATGGCGTCTGGTGGGTTATATTTCGCGTCCTTCATGTTTTCATTGTTTGAATTTCTTCCCTTCTTGTCTTTCTTAGTCTTCTCGCAGTTCTTTCGATCTCCGGATCAAAGATAAGCAAATCAAGGCTGTGCGATCTTAGCATGCACTGCAAAACAGAAAAGATTCTAACGTAACAAAATAAATAAATAAAATAAAATCTAAATTAAAGTCAAGACTACTTATTAACGATATTAATATGCAATTAAACAGTTTACTCCGCGGCAACGGCGCCAAAAACTTATTGCGTATTTTCACTACCGCAAGTATACAGTGTCAAGTTTTAGTACTGGTTTGAGTACAGATATAGATCCTACGAGGAGTAATTATTTAAAATTATATACTAAGTACCATAATTGACATAGTTCAACTTTATTTAGAAAAATCAAAGAGTAGGTGTATAATCAATTCAGATCAATTAACGAATTATGTAAATCTTATGCACACAGTCGAAATTCAGTGAGTAAAGCGATCTAGAGATATGATTTCGTCGAGTCTCCCCTATGCTAAATTAAAATTGACTAACATTTAATTAAATTGCATCATATTTATTAACCAAGAACTCACAATATTTTCGATTCTCTTTTTCAAGTGATAAATAGAACTGTATTACCTATTACTGATTTTAATATGTCTATTCAAAATCATGTAACACGCACACAGGGTTCTCTTATGGATTCGCCAAGGTTATACGTCTTTTGCACGTTATAAACATCTGACGATGAGATTTCCCCTGTCCTAATTTCGATCACCTCTCTCGAGTGTTAGATCTCAATTATTAGATCAGTCGAATTATGGCCAGTAATCCAAAAGCATTAAAGACAAGAAATCACAAATAACACGATGAATTAATTCAATGAAAATTCAAATGTCAATAACATAGGTTCAACCTCGACTACGTCAATCTCTAGAGAATAGAATTAGTTCATACTCAAATCTAGGTCACAACAAAACATGTTTGAAATCATTAAAACGTAAAAATAAAGAACCGAATTAGAAACGTGTTGAAGGGAGATGAAAGTGCGTCTCCGTGTCCGGATTCAGCGTCTTTATACTCCGTTCTTCGCGCTCCGTCGTTGGCTCTCGCTTTTTCCTTTCACTCTCTGATGTCGGCTCTGGCAAGAATTTTCGGAACCCCTTTCAAAACCCACGTTAGACCTATTTTAAGTCTGAGTTTCACGCCGCGAGCATATGCGCGCCCAAGACTCGCGCATATGCGCGGGTGCTTCTGGTGTTGGCCTTCTTCTTCTTGCGCGCACATGCGCGACATTGCTCCGCGCAGATGCGCGAAGCCTTCTGCCTTGTGGCGCATGTGCGCCGATCTTTCTGCCATAGTCGCGCATGTGCGCGAAAATAAATCGCGCATATGCGCGATGCACTGTCCTCAACACTTGCTTTGCTCACACTTCTTCTCCTAAGCGCCATTTTAGTTCATTTTCACGCCCATGTCGTAGTCGTACCTAAATTCCTGCAATCACACCAAAAATAACAAAAACGCATAATCTGCCCAAGAAAACTAACAATCTATCTGAATTATAAGGATAATTTAAGTGCACAAAATGCACTTATCATGGCTCGGGCGTGGTTCGAGAATTTGAGAGATGGCTCGGTGGTTTTGAGCATGGGTTCAAAAATTGAGTTTAATAGAATAGGGCTTGAATCGTGGGTTCACGGGGGTTGCTTGTGGCTCACAAGAGTAGTTTAGATGATAAAAAGTCTATTTTTAAAATTTGGGAAGAAAATATTAAAGTTTGAATTAATTTGGGAATTTAACACTTCACGAATTAGTAAATAAGGAATTAAATCGAGAGCCTCGAATTTAAGATAAATAAAATATCTAAAGTTTAATTTAAGCTTAAATAATTATTTTGGGTGGTTTAGAGTCCATAAAATAATAAAAAGTCAAAATCGAGAAATTTTACGTCTAGGGGCAAAACAATCATTTTACACTTAGGGTAATACAAAAGAGATTGGCAGCGTCCCGAGGGTCATAACGCATGTTAAATGATATAATATGATGAAAATATGATATTTTATGGTTTATGGTAAAGCTGTACAATTTTTACTATTAAAATGCTATTTTTGAAAGTCATGATATTTTATGCTTTAAAAAGAAAAGGAAAAATATTTTGAGGGATGTGGATTGACTGTGACAAAGGATAGAGGAGTAACGGTAAACTTACAATTTTATGAGAATGTCACGAGGGTGAAGGCCCAGAGAGAGCCCGTTTACGGGAAAAAGGCCATATAGAGAGCCCAACGATCGTATTTCAATGACGGTGCTTAGTGCCCGTGCCCGTGCCCATGTGTATGTGGAGCTAAAGACTGATCAGTTGACCAGAGGATAAAAAGCTAGTCACTTTTGATGATCAAACTTCATCCAAATGATAAATGATACGAAACTTTACGATTAAATGATTATACGATTTTACGATTTTATGATATATGATTTATTTATGATTAAAATTTATTTTTAATAAAAGTATGATTTTTAATGCTTGTGATTATATATGTATTATTTGCTACTCATGTTTAGAACATGCTGAGTAATTAGACTCACTAGGTTTGAATGTTGCAGGATTTGATGATATTGAGGGAGACGCTGATGTTTGAGTGGATCTTGTCCGACAGTACACTCACGAGAGACATTTATTTTCCGTATTAGCTTGATAGATAAAAGATTTAAAAGATTATTGTTAAAGAATTTATTAGAGATTTTTATGCTTTATTTTGATGTTACTTGATCTTTTTAAAGGTCGACGTAGGATTTTTGATTAGTTGACGATTTAGGGATTTTTATGCACTTGAGATTTTAAATATTAAATTATTATGATTTATGGAAATGTTAAGTTATTTTAATTATTAATTTTTGAGTTTATGATATAAAATTTAGTAGAGGACGTTTCAGCTTCATTGCCATATCTGATCAAAGTAGATGATCAATCTGGTTCAGCATCAGTTGAGTCCAATTTGAGTCAGCGAGACCAGTTAACCAGCATATAGATCAAGTCCAAGGCAATTAGCTGTTCTTGTGGAAAAGATACTCAATATTTATGTAACATTCAAGGCAACTGGTTATTGGTATATTAAGTTCTATCATGTTTAAACTGACTGATATTTGATGTTATTTAAAATTTGCTATTGGAGTAGCAATTTCCTTTACACATGTTGGTGTGTTTAAATGTATGATACAAGGGACGGATATTTGTTTAAATAAACATCTTGTTTATTCAGTTAGTTTCTATGTAACTGAACTGCTATCTTCATATTTGTTGCCTAAACTGCTTGAATGTTTAATGACGCTAAAACTTCATTAATCGCGTAAACAATTATATTTTTAAGGGGGAGTTTTTAATTCAGTTTATGAGGGGGAGATTTTCTTTACAAACTATTTTTAAATGTGCTATCCCTCGAAATGGAAAATGTTTTAAATTTTTTTTTTCGCTTCTTGGTGGGAAGCTTTCTTACCCTCGAACTGAAAAATGTTTTTAAATCTTTTTAATCAGTTCTTGACCGGGAATTTTTAACTGTTTTTAATATGCTATCCCTCGAAGTGAAAATTTCTTTTTATTCGCTTAAATGTTTTTAAATGTTTTTGATTCTCACAAAGGGGGAGAATTATTATTAAATTTTTAAACTGTTTAAAGTTTTTATTTTTAAATCGCTTTATTTGCTCAAGTTTTGTGATCATAAAAAAGGAGAGATTGTTGGAATATTTCATGTTCGCAATTTTGATTTGATGTTAAAAAAACTTGTTATTTTGTTTCGAACATAAGTGCGCAGAAAACCGAAACTAATCAGGCTTCGAACTGATCAGTTACCGAGCCCGAACTGAAGCTATCAAGATGCAAACTGAAAGTGCCAACTGATTGCCTAAACTGAACCAGTCCAACTGAAATATCAAAGACCAGTTCAACTGATTGTTCACTTAATATGTGGTTCAGCAGAAGCCTTTTAGAAGCCCAGCCAACTGATGAAGAGTTCAACTGAAGCAGTGAAATCAGTCCAGCTAACGAGCCAACTGATTTCACCAAACCAGTTCAAGACCAGTTCAGAGCATCAGTTAGGAATCAATTAGTTTGCAGAATACGACAAGCTTATCTAAGTGGAATCCAGTTGTGCACAACGGTATAAAAGAAATTTTTCAGTCAAAGGACAATAATGAACGTTTCAGCAGAGCTTAAAGCCAAAACGTTCCAGAATAGGTACACGACAAATTTCGAGGAACAAATTCAAACTACAACTAACATATTTGATGAGTCTTAGTGTATGATTGCATTGCCTCTATAAATACAAGATCAAGACCATCAACAAAGACATGTGTGTGAAAATCAGAAAGAAGAAGAAGGGCACGCATAATGCATATCAGCTTACAAGAAGGAATCAACCAATATTTGAGGGAACACTTCAATGTGTTATCAGCTTAGATTAGAAGCACAATTACCTCAGTGCGTGAGAACACTTTCGCGTTAATGTTCATAGATCAGTTCTCACACACACACACACACCACTAATCACATATATACAGAGAATCGAGCATACTGATAAGCTAAGCGAGTCTTTCAAAAAGACAATAAACTTGTTTATGTACTCTTTAACACATAGACATTAAACAAGTGTTGGTAGGAAGGTGATGCCTTTAATCTAGACTAGGAGTTCAGTTAGGCAGTAACGTAAGTCTTAAGCTGAGTGTGTTTGTACAAGGTATTGCATAAATCAAATTCTTCTAGTGGAACCTACCTGAGGTGGTAGAAGGGGTGACGTAGGTGCAGTTGAAGTCTCCGATCATCCATAAACATATCTTGTGCATTTAAATGATTAACTATTGTTTTAAAATGATATGATCAGTTAAGTTCTCACCATAACTGAACTGATACAAGCGAGAACTGATCCCCCTTATTTCAGTTAATCAATTAACACAATGCTAAAAGTTTTAAACCGACCATCTTTCTTAACGAATGATTACTTTGAGTATTTTTCGCTTGATTTAAAACCAAACTCGATTTAATTCATCGATCTTTACTTTCTTAGAACACGAGCTATTGCAGCTTATTGAGAATATTGTGTTTGAAACACTATCGCTGGTGCCCTCGAACCGATCCATTAAATTTTAAGAAAAATGTCCCTCAAATTTATTTTTGAAAAAGCAGATTTCAAAAAAAGAAAAAAATATTTGGTCTGCCTCGGAGCTGTTCTGAACAGACGCGCGCGGCCAGCGCACAGCGCGCCCGATCGGATCGGGCAGCGGGGGGAGGGGGCAGATACCTGAGAACGTCTCGAGCACCGCGTTGGGTCGTGGGCTTGAATTTTTCGAGCCTAGGGCGATTTTCTGATTTTTCAAAATTTTGAGTTAAATTGATATTTTATGAAAATACGAACGATTTTACTCCTACAATAATTTTGATAAAGTTTATTTCTTACAAAATAAATAATTAAATATGATTTTAATTAATTATGGTAAAAGGTGTTTTATAAGATATTTAATTATTTGAAATTAAATAAAGTGTTTATTAAATATGATAATTATGGCGGTTAGTGATAATCTACGATATACACGATTTATCGATAATATGTTATATTATAAAATTTATATAATATATTATATTATATGTTAAAAAGATGATCGAGAGCCATGACTAATGTGCAAGGTGTATAATAGGATATTTTACGTGTTGTAATTTTGATTATTTGATAATTAAACGTAGACCCGGTTTATGGCTTGTTCCCACCTCCTAAATTTGTATCCCATGAGCCATGAATATTTAATGTAAATAGTAGAACTAGCGGGAGATCAAGATTTAAAGAAGATGGGCCCAATCCAAGGAAGGAGTTTTGAAGATCAAAGACTGATAAGTGCAAGAATTGCATTTAATTTTATGATAATCCATTTGAATTATGTTAGTTTCGGACAAAATTACGCTTTGATATTTGTTGTTTTTGTGTCGTGCAGGAGATAAACCACTATTGGATGGTTGATGGCAATTAGAGGTCTTTTTGAGCGTGAAATGTAGGTGGACAAGAGCCGCAGCGCCAAGGATCAAGCGCTGCAGCACTAAGGCCTCGAGTAGGGAAAAAAGTGCCTAGGCGCCACACTGCAGCGCCAGGATATTCGAATCACAAGCGCCGCTTGCGCCACAAGTACAGCGCCCCACAGCACATACACTGCCAAACAGCAGGCGCCACAGTGCCACACCATCAGCACTGCGGCGCTAGCCTTCGACATCAGCACTGTGGCGCTAGCCTTCGACCCAGCGGGTGCCGTGGCGCTAATGCCTGCGTGAATCAACAAATGAACTTAACTCACGGGCCGAACGATGCATAAAAGGAAAAATATGGTTTTCAGGAGGGGACATCCGTTTTTGGAGAGATTTCACGGGTGAGAACAAGAGCACACACTTGGAGATGATCTGAAGCGCAAGGATTGATAACAAAGACGAAGAACGACGAATCTGGGGACAGAGACGCCACTTTTGATTTGTCATCTAAATCTGTAGCCTTTTTTTATCTTTTGTATTGAGATGTCTAGACTATCGAACATGCGCTGTTTTTGTTTAGATTTCATTATGAACTAATTTTCCATTATAGATGGTGAGGTAACTTTGTTGACATGATAATTTTGACTCGGTTGTTTAAGTGATTGGATTCGTTTTGCCTAAATTGTGTTTTTTTGTTTTTATTCGACTTCAGTTTAATGGCCATAAATTGTTGTTGTCTGATTAATTCTACAACTCGGGAGATGGACTAGGATTATAGATCATTAGAGATACATAGTTGAATGTTTATATCATTCAGAAGGCGTATAACTTTAGCGAGGCCTAGTTAAGATCATCGTTTGCATATATCAATTATACTTAGATTCTTATTAGGAATGTTTGGATCGAAGTTTGAATGATATAATTTATTCGTCAATTGGGAAAGGGAGAATAAAATAATTAAGTGTTCTTGGCCATTAAAGAATTGGTATTCATGAATATAAATTCAACCGGGAATATTTATCGTAGAAACTTAGTGAAATCACTCTGCTATATATTTTATCTTATTGATATTTCTCCATTCGGTGATTAGATTACTAGTTAGTTGAAATTAATTCGTGTTAAATAGACCAAAACTTTTAACGATTCTTCTAAATAAAGTCGTGACTATTTTAATTTCAAGTACAGATATACGTTTATTAATACACTCCTCGTGGGAACGATACTTTACTCTCATATATTTAAACTTGACAACCATGCGCTTGCAAGGGGAAAGCACGCAACAACTTTTTTGGCGTCATTGCCGGGGACTGTCAAATTTATATTAGTATTGTTACCAATTAGTCTAGATTTTAATTTAGAGTTGTTTTTTATTTTATTTTATAATCACGGATTTGTTCATTTTCCCTATTTGATAGTGCATGCAAAGATCACAAAGTCCTGACTTGCTAATCTTTGATCCTGAGATCGAAAAAACCGCACAAAAACTAAGAAAAGCGAGAAGAGAAGAGATCCAAGCAATGGCTGAAAATAGATAGGATGCCGTATGTAACACGCCAGAAGCTATACCCATCAGAGATCACTTCAGACCGGTGATCAACACACATTATTCTGGCATTGCTCGGGGGACTATAAACGCCAAAAATTTTGAGCTGAAGCCTACTCTGATAAATATAGTTCAGCTAAACCAGTTTGCTGGAACCACCACTTCAGATCCTCACGTGCACTTGAGAACTTTCTTGGAGATTACTGACACAGTAAAGATTAATAATTTTTCTGATGATATTATTAGATTGTGTTTGTTTCCGTTTCTCTCAGGGACCAGGCAAGAGGATGATTCCAATCGCTTCCTTTGGGGTGCATCACGACATGGCAATAGTTGGCAACGAAGTTCTTTGCTAAATATTTTCCCCCTGCGAAGTCTGCACAGTTGAAGATTGAGATGAGCACTTTTAAGCTTATTGATTTTGAGCAATTGTACGAGGCATGGGAAAGATACAAGGAGTTGTTGAGGAGGTGCCCGAATCATGGTTTTGAAGAATGTGTACAAATTGAATTATTCTACATTGGATCAAATAGGGAAACACGAGGAACTGTGGATGTAGCGGCTGGTGGCATGATCTTTCCCAAATCTCCTGATCAAGCTTATGACTTGCTTGAGCATATGACTATTAACAGCTACCAGTGACCATCTGAGAGGTCCAGAGTGAAGAAGGCAATTGAAGTTTATTCTGTGGATCCTATTACATTACTCACTGCCCAAGTATCTGCACTAACTACACAGATAGCTGCTATGAATAAGGTAACAGCAGAGGGTGAAGGTGCATCGATTGTTGTTGAAGAATCACATCTACCTGAAGAAGTTCAATACATCAACAACAAGAATTTTTGTGGCTATAGAGGATATCAAAGTAACCCTCCCCCTAATACTTATCATCCTGATTTAAGAAACCAAGAGAATTTTTCTTATGAAAATAATAAGAATGTGCTAAATCCTGCACCGGGGTTCAATACATCAAATGGGGAAGGGAAGCCATCATTTGAGGATTTAGTTGATACATTTGTTAATAAATATAGAAATTGGATGGCTTGGACCGAGTCTAGGCTTGAAAACCTAGGGACACACATGGTGAATATTAGTGCTTCCTTGAAAATCCTTGAGTCACAAGTTGGGTAGATGATGAGGCAACTCACATCTCAACCGTCATGCACAATACCAAAGACTGCAGACCCAAATCTGAGAGAAGTGAACGCCAATTTCATACATCATGAGGAGATTGGAATGATAGAAGGAGAAGAGGAAAAAGTTGATCCCACACCCAATCGGAAAGATAAGCCGACTCCAAGCAAAAGAATCCGAGGTAAGAAAGGTAAGAGTTACGATTTAGTTCAATGCATTGATATTTCTTTACTTCTCTACCCCAGAGATTTATACAATTGAATTTTTAGTTTCAAAGGAAAAAAAGGTCTTGAAGATCTCAAGAACCTACACATTAACATTAAGTCTACAAATCTGAAGAAAGTGGCACTTACTAAAGGAGACGATAAGGGGATAAAATCAAATCTTCCACAGAAGCTGCAAGACCTCGGGGAATTTGTTGTAACTATATGCAATAGGGGGCCAAATAGTGG
This sequence comes from Primulina tabacum, assembly GCF_025594145.1. Lineage (NCBI taxonomy): Eukaryota > Viridiplantae > Streptophyta > Magnoliopsida > Lamiales > Gesneriaceae > Primulina > Primulina tabacum. Next base: position 13,228,910 of record NC_134559.1, read on the forward strand.
GAAAAACGATTTGTGATTCAGGAGCGAGCATTAATATAATGCCAAGTTCTCTCTACGAGAAACTTTATTGAGCAGGATGAAGCCCACATAATTAATCTTGCAGCTGGAAGATTAATCGGTCAAGGTACCGTTGGGTTTTGTGGAAGATGTTGAAATTCAGATCGATAAACTAAGGCTTCAAACAGATTTCGTTGTGTTCGACATGAAGAATAGTCAGAATGTTCATGTCATTCTAGGACGACCATTCTTGGCTACTGCTGGAGCCTTCATTGACGTGAAACATGGAAATATGACCATGGAGGTCGAAGGTCAGAGGGTGGAGATTAAATCATCCAAAATATCACATGACCCACCTTGAACCGGAAGGAAATTCAGGCTGATGTCGTTAAACCAAGAGCTTATTAGGAGGCAACCCAATCAGTATCTTTTAATGCTTTCGTTATTTTTTTATTTTCAGTAGTTTAATTGTTTGCATTTTTATGTTATTGAACTATGCATGTGAAAATTAGACATTGATACGTGTGTTATTATGTAAGGAAAAAATGAAACGAGGAGCACAATGGAGCTTAAGTGATCAAAATCTCGGGAGTACATGCGCCTGGGCGCCAAACATTCAGCTCCGCAGCGCCAACTGATGCGAAGATTTGGCACCAAGGTGCTAGGCCTTCGAAGGGACCAGCGCCTAGGCGCAACACATTAAGCGCTGCGGCGCTTAAGGGCCAAAGATTTCGCGCTGCGTTTCTTGTTTATAGTATATAAAAAAGTGGCAACCGAAGTCATTCTACCCTAAACCCAAAACGAGCGCCGTGGCTCTCCTTCCTCTCCACCGAAGAAAACTGCCTCTCCTCCACAAATTCTCCTTTGAAACACACAAACATCAACACAAATCATCCTAAAACCTAGTGAATCATCCTAGCTAACTTTCCAACCGTCCTTTGACTTGTGGATTTAAACGAGAGTTCTCAAACGAATCTATACCGGGCAATTTACAGCATATTTTGGGTCCCCCATCACAAGGTAATCATATTTGGTGTAGTGATTCTCGATTTTAATGCTTGGAATTTTAAGGAATTGAGTTTTGGGTTTATGCATATAACATGTTCGATAAATTGCCTAAGTGAATTTCTTCTTTTGGATTGCTGTATTTGAGTATTGTATGTTGTGGGGAAAGTAGTGATCGATAGATTATATTGAATTTCTTATTTTCAAAGCGTCTCTTTCTTGATGGTGGCTTCAAACGTAACAAGCATGTTCACCAACTCCTCAAGGGTAGGCTCCAGCTTGTTCATGTTGAAATTCACCACAAAATGATCAAATGAGCTAGGCAGCGACAAGAGAAACATGTCAGTGGTCAACTCCGAAGGCAACGTAAGATCCATGCCAACGAGCTTATCCACGAGCCCAATCAACTTTAGGCCATGCTCATGGACCGAGGCCCCATCTCGCATGCATAAAGTGATCAGCTCCTTGACGGTAGCATTCCTAAGAGGACGTGTTTGCTCACCAAAGAGCTCCTTGAGATGCAAATGAATGTCAGCAGCACTCTTTGAATCTTCAAAACGCCTCTGCAGCTCATCATTCATAGAAGCCTGCATATAATACTTAGCTCGCAAGTCATGGTCACACCAATCCTTGTAGGTCTACAATTCCTCAGGAGTGTAGCTAGTCGGAGCCTCAACAGGGGGTGACTCAGTAAGTGTATATGCTATCCTTTCCGAATTCAAGACGATTTTTAGGTTTCTTAGCCAATTGAGGTAATTAGGTCCGGTTTATATGTGTTTGTCGAGTATTGGAGATAATGGGTTGCGAATCGAAGACATTGTCATATTTGTGCTGAAAAGTAAAACAGATAAATGTTAATGACTATTTTAAAATATTTAGTAAGATATAAAGTGAAAAGGCTCGTATTTCGTATTCATAATTTTGCGGAATTATTAAAAATTTTCTAAATAAATAATTATCTTGCTTCATTTATAAAATAAACATGTAAATAATTTTAACTTTAAAACAACAGCGGAAGTAAATATTATTTTCAAGCAACAACTTAAAAATAATCCAACGTAAACAACAATTTAAAAATAATCCAACGTATTAAAACTGAGTTTGAGTAATAAAATGTGCATAAACTAAAACATGAGGTCCTCGGGTTTACTACTGCTGACCCAAGCCAACTCACCGGTCTCCGTCCTTGGCCTCGACCTCATCAGTACCTACAAAAATCAAGTCTAGTGAGTCTAAAGACTTAACATGTATATATCGTGAATAAAAGGTAAATATATCATAAAATCACATGCAACGTAAAAATATGGTATCGTAAAGCGCATGGTGAAAATCGTATCATGAATAATTATAACTACGTGCATATATGAAAATCATACGTAAAAGCTTTGCTCAATAGAGCTCTGTCATAACATATCAAAATTTTCTGGTAGAGATAATGTTTCTAAGCTAGTGGCCCATAACATAACGTGAGCGCCTGATCAGACTAAACCACTGTATACTGGGCGGTAGAGATCACCACAGCCCTTGGACTGGATATCCGTACCCATACATAATCGTAAACCGGTCGTAAGTCACCTGGTGGAGAGGTTCTCGGTTGCGCCTACCGACTTCCAAACCCATAAACATAAGGTGGCCACAAGACATATCGCATATATCTCAAAAATAAAGATTTTATAATTTTATGCACGTAATATAATTATAACCTTATTTTTTTTACCGGATGAGTTGGATCGTTCACAGGCTTGCTGCAATCTAATTCTAATATGTGACACATGAAAATATTAATATCTTGACCAAACTTAACAATAGAACCAAAACCGAGACGATTCGGACCAACAACTTGATTTTTAATCATGGCATCGTACCAACCCGAACCAACATTAAACCAACGTTAAACCATGATTAAATTATCCCAAACATACTGAAAAATATTCATGATGATAGCTATTCATGAAAATTGGTGCATGAAATCCAAAAACATAAAACGCTATTTCGAGAGTCATTTTGGCACATTGCACCGTAAATTCTCGTACGACCTCTAAACTTAACCAAATCACAAACGGCCAAAAACATGACCTTTATAACTCATTGAGGTACTGTCCAGTCCAAGTCCATGGGCTAAAAGCAAACCAAGAACTCAAACCACCTCCTGAACCGCAACTCAAAGATGCTGTCAAGAACAGAATTTCAGCGGCAGCTATGGTGTATGCGTGGGGTATATATCTGAAACAAACGGACATTGGCTTGAACCACAAATCAAAGACTCTTACTAACATCCTAAGGTATGACTTGGATCATGGCTAAGGGCTAAAAGCCAACCACAAACCAAGCTAACACCTATAAAATTGAAACCTACCAGCCGAGAGCTCAATTTCTGTGCAATGGAATGTATTGAATTGTTTTATTTTCTTGTGTCGTTCCAGTGGCCATTTGATTGACCATGGCTCAATCTAGACATGATGGAGTGTTGTATGAATCGTGATTATGGGCTACAAACCAACCACAATCCATCCAACACCCAAAAACCGAAACCATACTCATACAGAAATTTGAATTTTTAAAAACCGTGTGACACATGCCATGTAAATGTAAAATCTGATGAAGCCGTGTACCCAACCTTGAAAGGATGATTTGGTCATGTCCTAGACATATTAAAGAAGGGTTCTAACCATGGCTACAGTCCCTAGGACAGCCAAGATTCGAACACACTCCTTAACCAATCAATAACAAAAATCGTGACTCATTTCTGTACACAAGGAGAGTTTGCTGTCATTCTTTCGTTTTTTTGAGGGTATGGACTGAAACAAATTACCAAAAAACACCCTAACATACTCTAAATCATGCCTATAAGCAGCCTTGAGTGCCTAGAATCGCACCACTCCCTGTAACACAACAAAACACACCAACTCGTGAGCACCATCTCAAAAGCCGTGAGTGGCACATGCAGTTTTCTTGCAAGATTGCTGTAATTTAGAATTGTTGCTTGAATCATGCATATATATAATGATTTAAAATATCTATAGGACTTGATTGTAGAGCAAAGAAACAATATATACATGCCTAGAATTTGTTTTGACAAAAACAAATCAATACGACGAATACGAGCGGTGGAACGGGGTTGGATTTCTTTCTTTGCTTTTCTGCTGCTGTCACGATTCTAAGCTGCTATGTTTCTGATATAATTCGAAGGTAAGGTTATGTAGGAGATGTAGATAATAAAGATGAAGGTTCAAGGGGTGATAAATGGGTATTATAGTGCATTAAGATGGAGGTTACAAGTGAGGAGTTTGAATGGAACTTTGAAATGCTTCTCATTCCCTTGCTAGCCGATTCTTTGCTCTTACTCTTGTTGTCATTCACATTTATTTGCTAGCATAAAGGGGTTGAGGAGCATTGAAGAGAATTATGGTGCATGCATTACCCATTATTATGGAATTTAAAAGTGAGAAATGAATACACTATGACAACCATTTAGAGGTGGCTTGAATGGGGAGTTACTAACCATTTGAATTTGTTTAAGGATTGACCGAAAGTTGATGCTATTGCATGGTATATTTTTATTAAATCTTGCATTTTAATTGTTTAAGATTTTAAATACCCACTATACATTTTAGTGAATTAACATTCTAATTTATAATAAACTCTTGTATTGTGGGGACCCGGACGCTAATCAATTCTTAATCGTCATCAGGATCAATTTACTAATCAAGTAATTAGGGTCATAAATTTTTTTTTTTTAATGCGGAATGTAGTGAAATCAATCTAACATACAACTCAGTATAAAATAAAGTACAAGTCCTGTACCGTCTACAAATCAGTAAAAACTAAGGTTCAACATTTAAATATCAAGTGTCAAAACCCTATTTACATCGAAGTCCGCAGTCTCCACTCTATCACGACCTGATCCTGTCCCACCTGTTGTCATGTACACATACAAACAAGACAATAGCCGGATAATTCCGGTGAGAATATAATCCCATTATAAATCAACGAACATGCAATCATATAATCAATATAAAGCATGAAGCAGATATCAGATATATATCAAAGTCTGAAACACAATTAATATCAAACTATCAATCATACTCGTGACTCCACGACTCAGATTAGACTCAATCCTAGTATAGGGATCCCGGTTTCCAGACGTTGGTATTCCTATATCGACTAACAGTAATAGAAGAAACTCCGATTCTATCCACGTCGATATAACCAAACATCCAGTGTCTTGACCAATCCGTCACAGACTGTGGCCCTATCGCCAATATACTATCTTGTGACATCGTGCAATGTGCCCGTGGCGATCCCACCACTATCAGGCACTTCTGTCACAAGATCACTCGTCTAATATTCGTCTTATACATGCTTCCTATAAATCCATAGCATAGCATATAAAATCAAATCAATGCATATAACAACAATAAGTATGTGATTTAGGGAAACTCAAGTATATCCTACTTGAGTCGATCTCCCAATACCACATTGACTTATACCTTTCGTTCGTAGTCTCAATCTGAAGCAATATCAGTTCTGAACTCAAGACTGTCTCTGTAAATCTGAAATTACATATCGAGAATACTAATATCAATATTCCATTCTCAATTCAACACTGAATCTGATTAATCTGAATTTAATTCAATTCAACAGCATAATGGCACAATCTCGATATTCCCGTCAATACCAAATCAAGAGATATCAATTACAAATCATAACCCATATCTGGTACAGTCCATAATCAATCCATAATCCAAATCTGTCCCATTTCCAATCAATATAATCAGAAATTCATAACAATTCCATAATCAGTCTGTTCTTCGATCTAACTTCGATTCTACGATGTCTAGCATGTCAAGAACACCATATATGAATCATATCAAATTCCTACTGACCTCATATTTTCAAATGATACCAGCACTCAGTAAAACTTACGTCCAGTAGTAGCTGTCGATGCAAGGATCACAGAACTATGTCCGGATTAAAAATCTGATAAACGGATCTTCCAAAATCACAATGTTGAGATCACCCGAGGCTTGAGGGAAATTTTCTGAAGAAATATCGATTCTTGCTGCTTGTTCTCGAAGGGAATGAAGTAATAAACATTATATATATATCAATTGCATGTGCGACAAGTGTCACTCAAGTCATAATTGCACTTTAGCCCCTGAACTCTTTTCTATTTGCAATTTGGTCCTCAAAACTCTTTTTAATTCCATTTCAATCCTAATTAATTAAAAAAAATCGTGGAATTTAATTCATTATTCCAAGATTCGTAAATTAAATAATCTCGAATTAAAATGATATAATCTCGGGTCTTACAATTCTCCCCTCTGAGACATGATTTCGTCCTCGAAATCTCAAGCAATCATATCAAAGGCAATCAAATCAGAAATAACAGAAACTGAAATAGAAAACTCACATCAGTGGAATAACTCTGGGAATTCCTGTCTCATGTCTGATTCAGTCTCCCAAATAGCTTCTTCAATGCCATGACGAGTCCACTGAACTTTCACAAGTGGGATTGTCTTCGTTCTGAGTTGCTTTTCTTTACGATCAATAATCTGAACCGGTTTTTCAATATAACTCAGAGGCTCATCAAGCTCAGCCTCGTCTGGATGGATAATATGGGCATCATCGGGGAGATATTTCCGTAACATAGATACATGAAAGACATCATGTATTCCAGATAGAGAAGGCGGTAATGCGAGTCGATAGGCACGATCTCCTATCTTCTCGAGAATCTTGTACGGCCCAATATATCGTCGAGACAGCTTCCCTTTCTTGCCAAATCTGACAACTCCTTTGAAAGATGAAATCTTTAAAAATACTCGGTCTCCTGCCTCAAATACCAACGGTCTACGTCGAACATTGGCATATTTGGCTTGTCTATCTTGAGCTGTCTTCATTCTCTTCTGAATCAGCTTCACTTTTTCTGTCATATCTCTAATCATATCAGGTCCAAACTCAGGTACCTCAGAGATATCATCCCAATACAGATGGGATCTGCACTTCTTACCGTACAATGCTTCAAACGGAGCCATCTCAATACTCGTCTGATAGCTGTTATTGTACGAAAACTCACAGGATGCATCTTGCCAATTAGTGCTAAAATCCAGCACTACAGCTCTCAGCATATCTTCCAATGTCTGAATCGTCCGCTCTGACTGTCCGTCAGTCTGTGGATGATATGCGGTACTCAGATGTAACTTCGTACCGAGAGCCTGCTGCAAACTCTGCCAGAAGTGCGAAGTAAACCGAGGATCACGGTCCTGAAACAATCGACTTCGGCACTCCGTGCAATCTAACAACTTCTCTGACATAAATATAGGCCATCTGATCATATCGGTACGTCATCTTGTATGGAATGAAACATGCAGATTTGGTCAATCTGTCAATTACAACCCAAATCGCATCACAACCTTTGGAGGAACGTGGTAACTGTGTCACAAAATCCATGGAAATGTGATCTCATTTCCATTCAGGAATCGACAAACTCTGTAACAATATTCCTGATTTCTTTCTTTCAGCCTTCACCTGTTGGCAATTCAGACATCTGGAAACAAATTCTGCAATGTCAGTCTTCATTTGTTTCCACCTGAAACTGTCCTTTCAAATCATTATACATCTTTCTGCCACCAGGATGAATACTGAATCGACTACTGTGCGTTTCTGTCAATATCTGTTGTTTCAACTCTGAAACATTCGGCACAACAAGACGATTATTCACATACAGTACATCCTCACGTGCCTGAAACTCTGATTGATGACCTGATCTGACCATCTCAATCGATTTCTGAACTTTTTGATCAACTTTATGTGCCTCTTTAATCTTCAAAATCAGCTCTGGTTTAGCTTGAATAGCATATAATCTCAACGGTCTACAATCTGTCTCAAATACCAATCCAGACAAACAGCAGTCTTCAATCAAATTTGAAACACCTATTGTCGATAAGGATAAAGCACATACCTTTCGACTCAATGCATCAGCTGCTACATTGGACTTCCCCGGATAGTAATTGATTTCACAATCAAAGTCTTTCAGTAAATCCAGCCATCTTCGCTGTCTCATATTCAGTTCTGATTGTGAAAACAGATACTTCAGGCTTTTGTGATCAGAATAGATTTCGAATATCTCACCGTACAAGTAGTATCGCCATATCTTTAACGCAAAGACGATGGCTGCCAATTCAAGATCATGAATTGGATAACGAGATTCATGGGGTTTCAGCTGTCTCGAGGCATAAGCAATCACATGCCCTCGCTGCATCAAAACACAACCCAATCCTCGATGAGATGCATCGCAATAAACCACAAAATCACTAGTACCTGACGGGATAGTCAACACCGGAGCACTGGTCAACCTCTTCTTCAACTCCAGAAAACTGGATTCACAGTCTTCTGACCAAACAAACGGTGCATTTTTCTGAGTCAGCTGTGTAATCGTCTTAGGCAATGCTGGAGAAATCTTTAATAAAACGTCGATAATATCCTGCCAAACCCATAAAACTAGCGAATCTCTGGTACAGAAGTCGGTCTCGGCCAAGAAATCACGGCTTCAACCTTACTGGGATCAACAGAAATACCGTATCCTGATATAATGTGACCCAGAAATACTACATGTTTCAACCAAAACTTGCATTTCGACAGTTTAGCATACAATTTCTCAGCTCTCAATATTTTCAACACAGTTCTCAAATGCTCTGCATGCTCAATCATATTCTTCGAATAAATCAATATATCATCAATAAAAATGATCACGAAATCATCGAGATACTTCTGAAATACACGGTTCATCAGACCCATAAACACAGCTGGAGCGTTGGTCAAACCAAACGGCATGACAATAAACTCATAGTGTCCATACCTGGTCCTGAACGCTGTCTTCGAGATATCAGAATCCCTGACTCTCAGCTGATGATATCCAAATCTCAGATCGATCTTGGAATAAATAGAAGAACCCTGCAACTGGTCAAACAAATCATCTATACGGGGCAATGGATATTTATTCTTTACCGTTGCTTTGTTCAGTTGCCGGTAATCAATACAGAGCCTCATTGAACCGTCTTTCTTCCTCACGAACAGTACTGGAGCACCCCAAGAGATACACTCGGTCTGATATACCCCTTGGCGAGTAAGTCCTCCAACTGTTCTTTCAGCTCTTTCAACTCAATCGGTGCCATTCGGTATGGAGCTCTAGAAATCGGAACTGTACCTGGCATCAACTCAATGCTGAAGTCTATCTCTCGAATCGGAGGCAATCCAGGAATCTCCTCTGGGAAGACATCAGCAAACTCACACACCACTGGCAAATCTGCCAATATTGGACTCGATTTCAGTAAATCAACTGAATAAACAAGGAATCCATCCGCTCTTTTCTGCAATAATCGAGTCATATTCATAGCAGATATCAAAGGAATTCTAGCTCGAGAACCCTTACCGTAAAACTTCCACTCATTAGCCATTTCAGGTCTGAATCTCACAATTTTGTGGAAACAATCAACAGTAGCCCTGTACTTGGTCAACATATCGATACCGATAATACAGTCAAAATCAGACAACCCAAGCACAATACAGTCTAACTCAATCTCATGCCCGTCATATCGTAGTATACAAGATCTAGAAGAAGTCACTGATACAAGACCTTTTCCCAAAGGAGAAGAAACAGATACTACAGTAGATAGGGACTCAACAGGTAATGCATGCATCAATGCAAATCTCTCAGAAATAAAATGTATGTGATGCACCAGTATCAATCAATACATAAGCAGGGTAACCAGAAATAGAACAGTTACCTGCAACGACATCATCAGGTGCATCCTGTGCCTGCTCCTCAGTCAAAGCAAAAACTCTGGCCTGCTGTCTCGGTGGCTGGCTCACTGTCTGGCTTCCTCCTGACCTCTGTTGTGACTGAGTAGACGGTGCTGGCTGGAAAGAATGGACAGCAGATGGTCCTCTCCCGGTCTGAGCCACTGATCCAGATGACTCTGCTGCCTGGGATCCCTGTGCACCTCTCTGGAGACATACTCGGGCAAAATGTCCCTGCTGTCGACATATACGACAAGAGCCAAACACTCCTCGGCAGTGCTCTGAATGCTTCTCTCCACAAGTGCTGCAATATGGTTCTGTATAACTTTGGCTCTGACCAGTCTGTCCCGAGCCACTGGAACTGGATGAACTGCTGCCAGACTTCTTAAACTGTCTTCCTCTGGCTTTCAAATAGTCCTTCTTTCCACCACTGCTGCTACCACTCTCGAATCTGGGAGGGGGTTGCTGTGGTATCGGTGCTGGGGCAACATATGAAGCTCCTCTCTGTCTCATCAGATGAGCTTCTGCTCGCTTTGCTCTGTTCAGGGCGTCAGCAAAGTTGTTTGGTCGCCCAGTGTTCACCAATGTAAATATCTCCGGATTCAAGCCATTGATGAACTGATTAGCCACCGCTTCTTCATTCTCGGCCACATGTGGAGCAAATCCCAGTAGTGTAGAGAATTTAGACACATATTCCTCAATGTTCAACTGCCCTTGTCTCAGATTCGCAAACTCAACCCCCTTGTCCTTCCTGTACGACACTGGAAAGAATCTATGATAAAATTCAGTTCTAAACACATTCCAGGTAATAGTCGTACCTCGATGCTCCAATGCCTTCTTAGTCGTGATCCACCAGTTCTTTACAACGTCGTGTAACTGGTGCCCTATTAGTTTCACTCTCCTCTCATCGATGTAATCCAGGGACTCAAACAGCATCTCAATGTCGTCTAGCCAACTCTCACAATCCACTGAAGTCTCGGTACCTTTCAGAGTTGGTGGATGGAATGACTGAAATCTTTTCAATAATGTCTCCATCGGAGTGGCTGTAACGTCCATTGGAGGATTCGAAGTACTACCCTGTTCCGGTATTCTTCTCGGAGGCATATCTGATAATCAAAAGGATTAGTAATCCCAAACAATAATTATATTTCAGTCCTCCTCCGATCATCTTACTGCTGATCTAGAATTGGTGCTGATTCATTCTCAATAAAACATATTACCATATCACATCAGATAAGCAAGTAACATGTATTAAAGCAGTAAGACATGCTAGCATTCAAAAGCAGGAAAGAAAACTCAATCTACCCCGCTCACTAGCTCCTCTCTCAATCTAAAGGATCTATCGCTCTGATACCACCTGTTGTGGGGACCCGGACGCTAATCAATTCTTAATCGTCATCAGGATCAATTTACTAATCAAGTAATTAGGGTCATAAATTTTTTTTTAATGCGGAATGTACTAAAATCAATCTAACATACAACTCAGTATAAAATAAAGTACAAGTCCTGTACCGTCTATAAATCAGTAAAAACTAAGGTTCAACATCTAAATATCAAGTGTCAAAACCCTATTTACATCGAAGTCCGCAGTCTCCACTCTATCACGATCTCTCCTCATCTCCTGGACCCTGATCCTGTCTCACATGTTGTCATGTACACATACAAACAAGACAATAGCCAGATAATTCCGGTGAGAATATAATCCCAGTATAAATCAACGAACATGCAATCATATAATCAATATAAAGCATGAAGCAGATATCAGATATATATCAAAGTCTGAAACACAATTAATATCAAACTATCAATCATACTCGTGACTCCACGACTCAGACTAGACTCAATCCTACTATAGGGATCCCGGTTTCCAGACGTTGGTATTCCTATATCGACTAACAGTAATAGAAGAAACTCCGATTCTATCCACGTCGATATAACCAAACATCCAGTGTCTTGACCTATCCGTCACAGACTGTGGCCCTATCGCCAATATACTATCTTGTGACATCGTGCAATGTGCCTGTGGCGATCCCACCACTATCAGGCACTTCTGTCACAAGATCACTCGTCTAATATTCGTCTTATACATGCTTCCTATAAATCCATAGCATAGCATATAAAATCAAATCAATGCATATAACAACAATAAGTATGTGATTTAGGGAAACTCAAGTATATCCTAATTGAGTCGATCTCCCAATACCACATTGACTTATACCTTTCGTTCGTAGTCTCAGTCTGAAGCAATATCAGTTCTGAACTCAAGACTGTCTCTGTAAATCTGAAATGACATATCGAGAATACTAATATCAATATTCCATTCTCAATTCAACAGCATAATGGCACAATCTCGATATTCCGGTCAATACCAAATCAAGATATATCAATTACAAATCATAACCCATATCTGGTACAGTCCATAATCAATCCATAATCCAAATCTGTCCCATTTCCAATCAATATAATCAGAAATTCATAACAATTCCATAATCAGTCTGTTCTTCGATCTAACTTCGATTCTACGATGTCTAGCATGTCAAGAACACCATATATGAACCATATCAAATTCCTACGACCTCATATTTTCAAATGATACCAGCACTCAGTAAAACTTACGTCCAGTAGTAGCTGTCGATGCAAGGATCACAGAACTATGTCCGGATTAAAAATCTGATAAACGGATCTTCCAAAATCACAATGTTGAGATCACCCGAGGCTTGAGGGAAATTTTCTGAAGAAATATCGATTCTTGCTGCTTGTTCTCGAAGGGAATGAAGTAATAAACATTATATATATATATATATATATATATATATATATATCAATTGCATGTGTGACAAGTGTCACTCAAGTCATAATTGCACTTTAGCCCCTGAACTTTTCCCTATTTGCAATTTGGTCCTCAAAACTCTTTTTAATTCCATTTCAATCCTAATTAATTAAAAAAAATCGTGGAATTTAATTCATTATTCCAAGATTCGTAAATTAAATAATCTCGAATTAAAATGATATAATCTCGGGTCTTACATGTATGGTCTTGCATGGATTCAAATTTAATTATTTAAATACTATGTTTATTTTCTTGAATATATATTATACCTAGATTAATTCATCCTCCATTGTTTACACATTTTACTTTAAGCTTTAATTAAATATTAACCTAAAGAACTTATTTACCAACTTAGCTCTAATTAATTAAATAAATTCTAAAATATTCTATCTCTTTAAATTAAATTATTCCTTGACTTAAATTAAATTTAGGAATATTTTCTTATTATTAATCTGATCTCAAATCTCCAAACTCCGGTCCGACCTCGCGTATTTATCCTGAAAAGATAAAACTAAACATCTACTTTTAAAATAAATAAAACACTTCATATATATATAAAATATTCATTTTTAATTTAAATAGTAGCAATTATGCATGACTTATACGTAATCTGATTTTTCGGGTTCTACATAAAGTATGGACTTTTACTTCATAAATTTTCGCTCCCACTATTTTGACATTTTTCATTACCCTCTAGTGAAAACGGGAAACTCTTTTCCTCAATAGGTATGTAAGGTCCAATTAACAAATTATGATCCCGAATAAAATAAGCCAATCACAATTCCTAAGAGGTAGTTTGCCAATTGCATGACCATGCAACTCTCTACGTAAACTTTTGTCTCACGTTTGATTAGGACCCAATAATATGACTTCTTTCATCTTTACGTGTCAAGCCTTACCCATCGATGTTGAACCTTAATGGACGGTCGCAATGAGTTCCCTCAATAATATGAGCTGAAATCATGGGAGTTCCACGTAGTTCACATCACCATGTCAATGGATGTCACAGCTTTACGGTGTCCAGGCCCCCCCAATAATATGAGCCGAGCCCCGAACACGGGTAGCGTTCATCATGCATCCATTGTCGATGGAAGACATGTAAATTATAAACACCTTTAGAATTCTCCTTTTCGGGCTTGATATTAATTTTGAATCTTATTCAAAATGAGAGTTTTTAATTTTTGAAAGGTCTCATCATTAATTTTATTTAAAAGCTCGCCATGTTTGATCGTATGTTTCCGGATTCATATAACTTTGTTATTATCATAATAATAACGCACATACTCATTATTTATAATATATCATGCATATATTATAAACAGTAAACTAAACAAGGATGATCAATCGCCCCAATACTAATGGCCTCTGTGAGCCAAACACGGGCCTAGGTCCAATCCTAGGAAAATGCATGGGATGCAAATGCAACTTTTACATAAGCCTCCAATATTTACATGTCTTCGATCTTTATAATCATCAAGGCCACCATCTTCCAATCTTGATCTTCCACTATACTAATATTTACAAATAAATATCCATGAGAAATAGGGATACATCTCATGGGGTGGGAACGGACCATAAACCAAGCCCACTTTATAAATTGATAATTATTATAATCATTCAACACAAAATATCCTAGCATACAACTAGAAAATTGGGCTTGGGATTTTGATCATCCTTCATGCATAATATCATATATCATACACCATCAATTAATTATCACAATAATCAATTGATCCAATATTATATATCTTGATCCAATCACTAACCGGCACGATTATGAACTAATTCAACAAATTATACAAACTCCTTTGTCTACTTTCTAATTAATTTATATATGACCAAATTTCTTGTAAATCACAATTTACTATAAAAAATTAAAGTCCAACTTCAATTATTTATTTCATGAGAAAATATGTACAACTTTTGTAAATTTAAACTTAAGGGCCAAAAAAATCATTTTTCACCAAAAACATTTTGGCCCATTTAAATTCACAAATTGTATTAGCCATCTATTGGCCCAACAACTTCAAGACCCATGACACTTTGATATTCCAAAACACTATTGGAAACCCTAGTCGTCATCGCCGTCGCCGGATTCCGGCCAACTTACAAAATTTATTTATTTTTAAATGAAATTGAAGGGGCTGTTCGGGCAGCCCCTCGGGCAGCCCAAGCTGCTTGAAATGGGCAGCAACTTGCTGCCCAAAAATCGCCCCAAACTGGCCTTAATTTTAGTCGTTTTGATTGTCTCATGCGGTTAGAAATTGACCTCAATATAATATCATGTATATACTACAGAAAATAGTAACCATAGCTCATGATACCACTTGAAAGTGGATCGGTTAAGGTGCCCGAATACGCAACGGAAGTTTCAAAATTATTTTCATAAAAGAAAATCGAGCACCCCCACCCTAAACTATAGTGTGTAGCAAATACAATAAAACACAAAATGACATTCATAGGGTGTTTTAATAAATATTACCTATCAATCTCAAAAGATTGATGATGGCTTCAATTAAGATGTAAACACCTTAGCTCTTGAATGGTAGATTGATCTACAAGCCTCCCTTGAGCACTCCTTGCTCAAAATCAAGCCCACCACCAACAAAGGAGACCCCCTCTAATTTTGCTTTTAAGAAGAGGGTGCATTCATCAATAATTGAAGAAGAAAAATGAAGGAGAATGTATGATGAAATTTCGCCCATCCCTTTTGGAGTGAAGTGGAGGACAAATTTTCTTGGTGTATGCAAAAGTAAAAGTGAGCATGTGCATGACATGCCTTGGATATTGAAAAAGTAGCCTCCAACCCTTCATCTCCCATGCATGCAATTCTATTTGAGCTTGTAAAAATTACAAGGCTCATGGACTTTTATTTAAATGTCTCAAATACATTTGAGACCATTTAAAATTTACTTAATTTTACTCAAATCCTACTAGTTTAATAATTATCTCTAATTGGGCTCTACAAGGCCCAATGTTATTTAATTAATTCAACACTTGAATTAATTTAGTTATTTGGACTCTACTAGGTCCACTAGTGTTTAATTAATTCAACAATTGAATTAATTTAATTTAATCCATGACAATGCTTATGAAAATCAAAATTTTCAAATACATTATTCACTTGACCAACTTTAAATTTAGGAACACTTTCACAAGTTAAAAGTTACATTCCCCTCATAGAAGTCATACTTCTAATTTTTATTGCGCTTATAAACTCCTTTATAAATCGTTCAACACATTGAACTATTTTTACTTCTCAACGAGATCTAGAAAGTTAGCACTTGTGTTGCCCTCAATGGTTCATTGATACAACTAGACGTATGTTCATATCTCTATGTGATTCGGGACTAAACATGTCCTTATATGAGCATACCCCAATTGCTCCGTTCTTACTTATCAACTCCTTGATAATAAGAACGTCAGAACTCAAGTCTGATAGTACCCAACCAATCATTTTAATTGCATAGCAACATCGCTTACATGATTATCTAGGTATGAAATGATAGTGCCTGCAAGAACCATTCAATTATGGTTAATGAACAGTACGGTCCCTTCAACTCATAAAAAATCCCGACCGATTCGACAACTATTGGTATGTCGAGAGCAGTCAAAGAATCGATACTATGTGTCATGTCGTAGTTGCATCGATGTTGTAATCTATGAAACCCCTTTTATAATTATCACCATACTCTGTTCAGAGATTTCATACTACATATACATGAGATCACGTAGGATATCCATTCCCGAAGGTAAGCGGTGAATCCCCGACTACAATGCATCGACTCCTATATATTTCGATAAAACACCCAGCCTTGCCACCTGATGACCCCATATGAGTCGGTAAACAAGTCAAAGTGCAATGCTAGCATATAGAGTCTCAATGTTGTCCCGGGTCATAAAGACTAATGGTGTATAACCATAAACTAGGACGTTTCCACTCGATAAGTGAGAACCACTAGGAAAGTCCTTTATGGAGGGTTATTTAGTGCACTCTACAAGGATCACCTATCTGCATGTTCGGACATCACAATGTCCCTTACCAATGAAACATGGTACTCACATCGCAGATACTAGTCTCGAACTCGAGCAGCCTATATCCTTCTTAGCGGCGGCTGAATCGACTAGGAACTGTTTAGAATATACAGTATTCCAAATATGAGTTTCATGATACTCATCATATGAGAATCTCATATTCTTTCTACTATTTGTATATTCAATGAATTTATCTATGCAACTAGCATGAGTATACATATAAAGATGTGCCAATACAATAATTTTAAATATTATTAAAATAAAGATTATTTATACATAGAGTTTCAACATGAACCCTCGGCCAACACTTGGCTCGACGGACACCTACTCTAACATTTATTTAAATTATTAAATTATTTATTTAAGTTTAAAATAATTTTAGCGTGGCGTGATCCATGAATTTGCAGTATTTTAAATTATTTATGTTAATATGATTCACGTTAAAATGTTTCTTGAGTTTCTTGTTTCAGACGATTATCCGATGCGGGATCGAGGAAAGGAGACCGACGATGATTTGGGCGATTTGTAAAATGTGGAATTTTATTTCGAGTCAATAAAGTGGCATTTTAATTGATTTATTAAGTTTTTAGCATTTTTAAAGTCTACTTAATTATTAGGTGATTTTAAGATTTTAACTTTTAAAAATTTATCACTTGTGCATTTTATTTTAAATTAGGAGATATTATTAAAGTTAGTGTGGATTAACATTTTCATTAACATATTTAATTATCAATTAAGAACTTTTCCCCTAATTAACCTCTAAACACACGCACACAAACTTCTGCGCACACACACACACACACACACACATTTTATTAGCTTTCATTTCATTTTTTTAAGAAAAACCTAGGGTTCTTAGCGCTTTCAGCAGCAACCACCCTTCCCTTGTCAAAGTTATGTAAATTCATGTTGGTTTTCTTCAAGAAATCGTGCCGCAAATCGTTCCTGATCAACCCTCGCATTCTCTCCGCTTTGGTATCGTCGTTTCGATAGTTTTAAAGATCAAGGCATGTATATTCTTTCGCTTTTACATCGATCTTGTCATAGTATATGTTTTGATGTTTATTGTGTACAAAAATCCATGTATGTTATACAAAGTTTGAGCAAAAATGTTTTGAAATGATTTTGGATCTCAAAAGCGAGTCTGCTGTCATTTCGAGTGCTGTGAATTTTCGGTCACCTTTTTGGAAAAAATTTCAACATACACAACATATTACTTTTTGATATCATGGATTTGACAGTACTCGTGATTTTTGAACTAGAAATGGGTGAGTTATGATCATTTTCGTGTGACTGCTCAAACTGTGATGTTCGAACGCATCTCGGGCCGGATTGACTAACCTAACCCCCCTCCCCTAAACGATTTTTAGATCTCAAAAACCAAATCTGCTGTCATTTTGAATCCTGCGAATTTTTGATCGTTTTTCTAGAAAAACTTTCAACATATAAAATATAGTACTTTTCGATACCTTCGATTTGACAATAAAGTAATAATTTTCGGACAAGAAACGAGGGAGTTATAATCATTATCATGTGACTGCTCAAACTATGTTGGTTTTCAAAAATTTCGCGCAGGACGACGCTCAAGCGGTAAGATTTTACCGCCCGAGCGCCAAGCATATTGGGAGAAAAAAATTTAAATTTTTGTCTTGGGCAGACATGCATAATGTATTAGTATGTTCGACGTGCAAAGAAAATATTTTATGTTTTTGAGGTATGCTAATTTTTTTGTCACCAAATATGAACGGGTTTGGAAGCCGGTGAACGTGGCCGGGGACCTCTCCACCTCGGTAAAGCATGACCGGGTTTAGATCAAGATTGAAAAGCGGTGAAGCATGACCAGAGACCAATCCATCCGGTAAAGTATGACCGGGGATCTCATATATGTGGTAGTGGACATCCCTGCCAGCCCAATACTGCGTTTTAATCTGATCAGGTGCACTATTTTATGGGTCACTTGCTTTGAAACATATCTCTACGAAAAATGATGATGTTATGTATGTCCAAGTATGTATGATGCAAGCATGTTTATGAAAATTTTTATGATATGATTGCACGTCTATGTTTATGCAAGTACGTTCAAGTTTAAGTATGTACGCTCTACTTTGAAGATGCATGTGGTTTTATTATGTAATACTTGTCATCTCCAGTTTATTTATGTTGAGTCTTTAGACTCACTAGACTTGATGAGACGAGGGGTGGGGACGAATGAACCAGATCGATCTCCGTAGGAGACTTAACCCGAGGACCGCCTATGTTTTTAAGATTTTATGCATGTTTCAAATACTCTTATTTTCACAAGATTGCTTTACGTTGTTTAAACCAATTATTTTGCAAACTATATTTGTAATCTTTTTATTGCAAATATTTTGGACGAGATGTATATCTTTATCGCAACTTGAAGGATTACTAATTATTTAAGAAATTTTTTAATTTTTCGCAAATTTTAAAATATTTAAAATTAAGGTACGTTACAGTTGGTATCAGAGCGGTGTTCTTGTAAAGGGTTATGCCTACTGTCAATTGCGAGAAGCTCACAAAGTCATACCTCAAGTCTGTAAGTTTTAAATTCTTTCATGTAGTAAGCATCATGTCATGATTTCAGCATGTACATGTTTAAGTTCAAATTACGTGCATCTTATGATATTAATATTATGTTCATGCATGTTGGGTTTACGTGTTGGGTAAATGTTGGAACAGTATGCCTCATAGACGTATGGTTGCCCGTGGAGCTAGGGATGAGAATAGAGAAGCTCATGATGCGGAGAGGGACACTCCTCCTCGTCCACCGCCAGATATACAGGCTTAGATGCTTGCTGGGATGACTCAGTTCTTCTCACAGTTTGCGAGGAACCAGGCTGCAGGAGACATGAGGGCGAGGCCCAGACCAGAGGCGATATATGAGAGGTTCGGAAGGATGGACCCAAATGAGTTCTCGGGGATTACTGACCTGATGATAGCGGAGGGATGAATTAAGTCCATCGAGGTAATTTTTGCATTCATGGAGCTGCAGGATGCAGACAGGGTTAGGTGTGCCACTTTCCTGCTGACAGGAGATGCCAGACTGTGGTGGGAGAGTGCATCTGTGTCTTTGAACTTGCAAACACTGACTTGGACTGGATTCAATGAGGTCTTCTACTCCAAGTACTTCACTGAAGAAGTACACTCCCGCCTGACTAGGGAGTTCATGACTCTGCGACAGGGAGACAGCATCGTGGCAGATTTTGTCAGGAAGTTTGAGAGGGGGTGTCACTTTGTGCCCCTAATTGCGAATGATGCCCGGGACAAGTTGAGGCATTTTATTTATGGATTACAGCCGATCTTGCG